>NC_086455.1:39333354-39635854 GCF_028390025.1 Pseudophryne corroboree
TGGCCGACACAAACACCGGGCCCATCTAGGAGTGGCACTGCAGTGTCACGCAGGATGTCCCTTCCAAAAAACCCTCCCCAAACAGCACATGACGCAAAGAAAAAAAGAGGCGCAATGAGGTAGCTGTGTGAGTAAGATAAGCGACCCTAGTGGCCGACACAAACACCGGGCCCATCTAGGAGTGGCACTGCAGTGTCACGCAGGATGTCCCTTCCAAAAAACCCTCCCCAAACAGCACATGGCGCAAAGAAAAAGAAAAGAAAAAAGAGGTGCAAGATGGAATTGTCCTTGGGCCCTCCCACCCACCCTTATGTTGTATAAACAAAACAGGACATGCACACTTTAACCAACCCATCATTTCAGTGACAGGGTCTGCCACACGACTGTGACTGATATGACGGGTTGGTTTGGACCCCCCCCAAAAAAGAAGCAATTAATCTCTCCTTGCACAAACTGGCTCTACAGAGGCAAGATGTCCACCTCATCATCACCCTCCGATATATCACCGTGTACATCCCCCTCCTCACAGATTATCAATTCGTCCCCACTGGAATCCACCATCTCAGCTCCCTGTGTACTTTGTGGAGGCAATTGCTGCTGGTCAATGTCTCCGCGGAGGAATTGATTATAATTCATTTTAATGAACATCATCTTCTCCACATTTTCTGGATGTAACCTCGTACGCCGATTGCTGACAAGGTGAGCGGCGGCACTAAACACTCTTTCGGAGTACACACTTGTGGGAGGGCAACTTAGGTAGAATAAAGCCAGTTTGTGCAAGGGCCTCCAAATTGCCTCTTTTTCCTGCCAGTATAAGTACGGACTGTGTGACGTGCCTACTTGGATGCGGTCACTCATATAATCCTCCACCATTCTATCAATGTTGAGAGAATCATATGCAGTGACAGTAGACGACATGTCCGTAATCGTTGTCAGGTCCTTCAGTCCGGACCAGATGTCAGCATCAGCAGTCGCTCCAGACTGCCCTGCATCACCGCCAGCGGGTGGGCTCGGAATTCTGAGCCTTTTCCTCGCACCCCCAGTTGCGGGAGAATGTGAAGGAGGAGATGTTGACAGGTCGCGTTCCGCTTGACTTGACAATTTTGTCACCAGCAGGTCTTTGCACCCCAGCAGACTTGTGTCTGCCGGAAAGAGAGATCCAAGGTAGGTTTTAAATCTAGGATCGAGCACGGTGGCCAAAATGTAGTGCTCTGATTTCAACAGATTGACCACCCGTGAATCCTTGTTAAGCGAATTAAGGGCTGCATCCACAAGTCCCACATGCCTAGCGGAATCGCTCCTTTTTAGCTCCTTCTTCAATGCCTCCAGCTTCTTCTGCAAAAGCCTGATGAGGGGAATGACCTGACTCAGGCTGGCAGTGTCTGAACTGACTTCACGTGTGGCAAGTTCAAAGGGCATCAGAACCTTGCACAACGTTGAAATCATTCTCCACTGCACTTGAGACAGGTGCATTCCACCTCCTATATCGTGCTCAATTGTATAGGCTTGAATGGCCTTTTGCTGCTCCTCCAACCTCTGAAGCATATAGAGGGTTGAATTCCACCTCGTTACCACTTCTTGCTTCAGATGATGGCAGGGCAGGTTCAGTAGTTTTTGGTGGTGCTCCAGTCTTCTGTACGTGGTGCCTGTACGCCGAAAGTGTCCCGCAATTCTTCTGGCCACCGACAGCATCTCTTGCACGCCCCTGTCGTTTTTTAAAAAATTCTGCACCACCAAATTCAAGGTATGTGCAAAACATGGGACGTGCTGGAATTTGCCCATATTTAATGCACACACAATATTGCTGGCGTTGTCCGATGCCACAAATCCACAGGAGAGTCCAATTGGGGTAAGCCATTCTGCGATGATCTTCCTCAGTTGCCGTAAGAGGTTTTCAGCTGTGTGCGTATTCTGGAAAGCGGTGATACAAAGCGTAGCCTGCCTAGGAAAGAGTTGGCGTTTGCGAGATGCTGCTACTGGTGCCGCCGCTGCTGTTCTTGCGGCGGGAGTCCATACATCTACCCAGTGGGCTGTCACAGTCAAATAGTCCTGACCCTGCCCTGCTCCACTTGTCCACATGTCCGTGGTTAAGTGGACATTGGGTACAACTGCATTTTTTAGGACACTGGTGAGTCTTTTTCTGACGTCCGTGTACATTCTCGGTATCGCCTGCCTACAGAAGTGGAACCTAGATGGTATTTGGTAACAGGGGCACACTGCCTCAATAAATTGTCTAGTTCCCTGTGAACTAACGGCGGATACCGGATGCACGTCTAACACCAACATAGTTGTCAAGGCCTCAGTTATCCGCTTTGCAGCAGGATGACTGCTGTGATATTTCATCTTCCTCGCAAAGGACTGTTGGACAGTCAATTGCTTACTGGAAGTAGTACAAGTGGGCTTACGACTTCCCCTCTGGGATGACCATCGACTCCCAGCAGCAACAACAGCAGCGCCAGCAGCAGTAGGCGTTACACGCAAGGATGCATCGGAGGAATCCCAGGCAGGAGAGGACTCGTCAGAATTGCCAGTGACATGGCCTGCAGGACTATTGGCATTCCTGGGGAAGGAGGAAATTGACACTGAGGGAGTTGGTGGGGTGGTTTGCGTGAGCTTGGTTACAAGAGGAAGGGATTTACTGGTCAGTGGACTGCTTCCGCTGTCGCCCAAAGTTTTTGAACTTGTCACTGACTTATTATGAATGCGCTGCAGGTGACGTATAAGGGAGGATGTTCCGAGGTGGTTAACGTCCTTACCCCTACTTATTACAGCTTGACAAAGGCAACACACGGCTTGACAAATGTTGTCCGCATTTCTGGTGAAATACTTCCACACCGAAGAGCTGATTTTTTTGGTATTTTCACCAGGCATGTCAACGGCCATATTCCTCCCACGGACAACAGGTGTCTCCCCGGGTGCCTGACTTAAACAAACCACCTCACCATCAGAATCCTCCTGGTCAATTTCCTCCCCAGCGCCAGCAACACCCATATCCTCCTCATCCTGGTGTACTTCAACACTGACATCTTCAATCTGACTATCAGGAACTGGACTGCGGGTGCTCCTTCCAGCACTTGCAGGGGGCGTGCAAATGGTGGAAGGCGCATGCTCTTCACGTCCAGTGTTGGGAAGGTCAGGCATCGCAACCGACACAATTGGACTCTCCTTGTGGATTTGGGATTTCGAAGAACGCACAGTTCTTTGCGGTGCTTTTGCCAGCTTGAGTCTTTTCAGTTTTCTAGCGAGAGGCTGAGTGCTTCCATCCTCATGTGAAGCTGAACCACTAGCCATGAACATAGGCCAGGGCCTCAGCCGTTCCTTGCCACTCCGTGTGGTAAATGGCATATTGGCAAGTTTACGCTTCTCCTCCGACAATTTTATTTTAGGTTTTGGAGTCCTTTTTTTACTGATATTTGGTGTTTTGGATTTGACATGCTCTGTACTATGACATTGGGCATCGGCCTTGGCAGACGACGTTGCTGGCATTTCATCGTCTCGGCCATGACTAGTGGCAGCAGCTTCAGCACGAGGTGGAAGTGGATCTTGATCTTTCCCTAATTTTGGAACCTCAACATTTTTGTTCTCCATATTTTAATAGGCACAACTAAAAGGCACCTCAGGTAAACTATGGAGATGGATGGATACTAGTATACAATTATGGATGGACTGCCGAGTGCCGACACAGAGGTAGCTACAGCCGTGGACTACCGTACTGTACTGTGTCTGCTGCTAATATAGACTGGATGATAATGAGATGTAGTATGTATAAAGAAGAAAGAAAAAAAACCACGGGTAGGTGGTATACAATTATGGATGGACTGCCGAGTGCCGACACAGAGGTAGCTACAGCCGTGGACTACCGTACTGTGTCTGCTGCTAATATAGACTGGATGATAATGAGATGTAGTATGTATAAAGAAGAAAGAAAAAAAAACCACGGGTAGGTGGTATACAATTATGGACGGACTGCCGAGTGCCGACACAGAGGTAGCTACAGCCGTGGACTACCGTACTGTACTGTGTCTGCTGCTAATATAGACTGGATGATAATGAGATGTAGTATGTATAAAGAAGAAAGAAAAAAAAACCACGGGTAGGTGGTATACAATTATGGATGGACTGCCGAGTGCCGACACAGAGGTAGCTACAGCCGTGGACTACCGTACTGTGTCTGCTGCTAATATAGACTGGATGATAATGAGATGTAGTATGTATAAAGAAGAAAGGAAAAAAAAACCACGGGTAGGTGGTATACAATTATGGACGGACTGCCGAGTGCCGACACAGAGGTAGCTACAGCCGTGGACTACCGTACTGTACTGTGTCTGCTGCTAATATAGACTGGATGATAATGAGATGTAGTATGTATAAAGAAGAAAGAAAAAAAAACCACGGGTAGGTGGTATACAATTATGGATGGACTGCCGAGTGCCGACACAGAGGTAGCTACAGCCGTGGACTACCGTACTGTACTGTGTCTGCTGCTAATATAGACTGGATGATAATGAGATGTAGTATGTATAAAGAAGAAAGAAAAAAAAACCACGGGTAGGTGGTATACAATTATGGATGGACTGCCGAGTGCCGACACAGAGGTAGCTACAGCCGTGGACTACCGTACTGTGTCTGCTGCTAATATAGACTCGTTGATAATGAGATGTAGTATGTATAAAGAAGAAAAAAAAAACACGGGTAGGTGGTATACAATTATGGACGGACTGCCGAGTGCCGACACAGAGGTAGCTACAGCAGTGGACTACCGTACTGTACTGTGTCTGCTGCTAATATAGACTGGATGATAATGAGATGTAGTATGTATAAAGAAGAAAGAAAAAAAAAACCACAGGTAGGTGGTATACAATTATGGATGGACTGCCGAGTGCCGACACAGAGGTAGCTACAGCCGTGAACTACCGTACTGTGTCTGCTGCTAATATAGACTGGATGATAATGAGATGTAGTATGTATAAAGAAGAAAGAAAAAAAAACCACGGGTAGGTGGTATACAATTATGGACGGACTGCCGAGTGCCGACACAGAGGTAGCTACAGCCGTGGACTACCGTACTGTACTGTGTCTGCTGCTAATATAGACTGGATGATAATGAGATGTAGTATGTATAAAGAAGAAAGAAAAAAAAACCACGGGTAGGTGGTATACAATTATGGATGGACTGCCGAGTGCCGACACAGAGGTAGCTACAGCCGTGGACTACCGTACTGTGTCTGCTGCTAATATAGACTGGATGATAATGAGATGTAGTATGTATAAAGAAGAAAGGAAAAAAAAACCACGGGTAGGTGGTATACAATTATGGACGGACTGCCGAGTGCCGACACAGAGGTAGCTACAGCCGTGGACTACCGTACTGTACTGTGTCTGCTGCTAATATAGACTGGATGATAATGAGATGTAGTATGTATAAAGAAGAAAGAAAAAAAAACCACGGGTAGGTGGTATACAATTATGGATGGACTGCCGAGTGCCGACACAGAGGTAGCTACAGCCGTGGACTACCGTACTGTACTGTGTCTGCTGCTAATATAGACTGGATGATAATGAGATGTAGTATGTATAAAGAAGAAAGAAAAAAAAACCACGGGTAGGTGGTATACAATTATGGATGGACTGCCGAGTGCCGACACAGAGGTAGCTACAGCCGTGGACTACCGTACTGTGTCTGCTGCTAATATAGACTCGTTGATAATGAGATGTAGTATGTATAAAGAAGAAAAAAAAAACACGGGTAGGTGGTATACAATTATGGACGGACTGCCGAGTGCCGACACAGAGGTAGCTACAGCAGTGGACTACCGTACTGTACTGTGTCTGCTGCTAATATAGACTGGATGATAATGAGATGTAGTATGTATAAAGAAGAAAGAAAAAAAAAACCACAGGTAGGTGGTATACAATTATGGATGGACTGCCGAGTGCCGACACAGAGGTAGCTACAGCCGTGAACTACCGTACTGTGTCTGCTGCGACTGGATGATAAATAATGATATAAAAAATATATATATATCACTACTGCAGCCGGACAGGTATATATTATATAATGACGGACCTGCTGGACACTGTCTGTCAGCAGAATGAGTTTTTTATTTTATAGAATAAAAAAACACCACACAAGTCACACGACGTGTGTTTAACTTTTACAGGCAGACATTCACAATACAATATAGTATACTATATACTGGTGGTCAGGTCACTGGTCAGTCACACTGGCAGTGGCACTCCTGCAGAAAAAAAGTGTGCACTGTTTAATTTTAATATGTACTCCTGGCTCCTGCTATAACCTAACTGCTCCCCAGTCTCCCCCACAATTAAGCTGTGTGAGCACAGTCAGATATTATACATAGATGATGCAGCAGCACACTGGGCTGAGCACAGATATGGTATGTGACTGAGTCACTGTATCGTTTTTTCAGGCAGAGAACGGATTATATTAAATAATATAAAACTGCACTGGTGGTCACTGGTCAGTCACTAGTATAACTAACTAATACTATCAGCAAAATTCTGCACTCTCTGTCTGAGTACTCCTCCTAAGCTCCAGTAAATGAAGTGTCACTGTCTCACTCTGTCACTAGTATAACTAACTAATACTATCAGCAAAATTCTGCACTCTCTGTCTGAGTACTCCTCCTAAGCTCCAGTAAATGAAGTGTCACTGTCTCACTCTCACTCTCCTATCTATTCTCTAAACGGAGAGGACGCCAGCCACGTCCTCTCCCTATGAATCTCAATGCACGTGTAAAATGGCGGCGACGCGCGGCTCCTTATATAGAATCCGAGTCTCGCGATAGAATCCGAGCCTCGCGAGAATCCGACAGCGTCATGATGACGTTCGGGCGCGCTCGGGTTAACCGAGCAAGGCGGGAAGATCCGAGTCGCTCGGATCCGTGTAAAAAAAGCTGAAGTTCGGGCGGGTTCGGATTCCGAGGAACCGAACCCGCTCATCTCTATTTTGTGGACGGAAGTGGGACACCTGTTTATCACCCAGCATGGGAATGGTGTAAGCCCCAATACTAATGATAACATCTGCGGCTTCACATTTAAGAACAGTGAGCGTAATTCATGTTTGTATGCAGATGTAAGTGCAATTGTCTGTGCTATGGAGCTGCTAACGGGGGTAATTCAGACCTGACGGCTGCTGTGCATTTTCTCACAGGCTGCGATCAGGTCTGACCTGTGCATGCACAGGCGCGACGGGGAGCGATGGTCAGCGACGCCGGGTCAGCGATGGGATGGTGCGAAAAATCCGAATGCAAAGGCGATCGCAAGGAGATTGACAGGAAGAGGGCGTTTGTGGGTGACAACTGACCGTTTTTAAGGAGTCTTCGGAAAAACGCAGGACGGACCAAGTGTTTGGAGGGAGTGTTTCTGACGTCAGCTCCGGCCCCGATCATCGCAGCGGCTAAGTACTGTAAGACCTGGGCTGAGCAGAAACTGCACTTATGTTTGTGCAGCTCTGCAACATATACGATCACACACCTGCATACAGCAAATACCCTCCCCCTGTAGGCGGCGACTATCTGATCATAGGGATGCAAAAAACGCACCCTAGTGATCAGGTCTGAATTACCCCCAATGTTAGCAAGTGAAGCTGCGACCCAGGTATTAAAAGAGATGTCAACCGGAGCCATCGCAAACTCATTGGTAATTGGGGGTCATTCTGACCCGTTTGTACGCTGCGTTTTAACGCAGCAGAACGAACAGGTCCCTGCTGTGCATGCGCCGGCGTCGTAGTGCGCCGGCGCATTCCAGACGGCCGAAGGCCGTAGCAGGGATGCGATTGCCTCTGCCTAATTGACAGGCAGAGGTGATCGCTGGGCGGGAGGGGGCGGAATGGCGGCGTTTGCCCGCCGTTTCGTGAGTTTGGTCCGGCCAACGCAGGCGTGGCCGGACCGAACGGGGGGGGGGGGGGGGGGCAGGCTGCAGCGGCTGTGTGACGTCATACGTAGCTGCTGCGGGCCGGGGAGCGATGAGTAGCTCCCGGCCAGCACGCTAAAGCTGGCCTTTGCACTTCTGTGAGGGGGGGCGGCAGTGACATGTGGGGCGGGATCAGGGGCGGATCCAGAAGAAAATGATAGGGGGGGCACCATGGATGGGGCAAGTACATTTGTGTGCGGCTTCGGTGCATGTGAGGTGCAGGGTGCAGTGTGCAGTTTGAGGGGGCAGCGTGTGAGGGTCAGGGTGCAGGGGGCAGTGTGTGAGGTGCTGGGTACAGGGGGCAGTGTGTGAGGGGCGGGGGGCAGCGTTTGAGGGGGCAGGGGGCAGTGTGTGAGGGGCAGGGGGCAGCGTTTGAGGGGGCAGGGGGCAGCGTGTGAGGGTGCAGGGGGTAGTGTGTGAGGTGCGGGGTACAGTGTGTGAGGAACAGGGGGCAGCGTGTGAGGGGCAGGGGGCAGCATGTGAGGGGTAGCGTGTGAGGGACAGGGTATAGGGGGCAGCGTGTGAGGGCAGGGTGCAGGGGGCAGCGTGTGGGGGGCAGGGTGTGAGGGGCAGGAGGCAGCGTGTGAGGGGCAGGGGGCAGTGTGTGAGGGGCAGTTGGCCCCCAGTAATAATGTCCCCCAGTAGTTTGCCCCCAGTAGATGCCCCCAGTAATTATGTCCTCCAGTAGTTTGCCCCCAGTAGTAATGCCCCCCAGGAGTTTGCCCCCAATAGATGACCCCCTCAGTAGTAATGCCCCCAGTAGATGCCCCCCAGTAATAATGCCCCCAGTAGTAATGCCCCCAGTAGATGCCACCAGTAATAATGTCCCCCAGTAGTTTGCCCCCAGTAGATGCCCCCCAGTAAAAATGTCCCCAGTAGCTGCCCCCAGTAGTAATGCCCCCCCAGGAGTTTGACCCCCAATAGATGACCCCCCAGTAGTAATGCCCCCCAGTAGTAAAACCCCCAGTAGATGCCACCAGAAATAATGTCCCCCAGTAGTAATGCCCCCAATAGATGACCCCCCCAGTAGTAATGCCCCCAGTAGATGCCTCCCAGTAATAATGCCCCAGTAGTTTGCCCCAGTAGTAATGCCCCCCCAGTAGTAATGCCCCTTGTTGATGCCCCCCCAGTAGTAAGCTCCCCCCGTAGTTTGCCCCCAGTAGATGCCCCCGCTGCACTAAGGAAGAAAAAAAACATCATACTTACCGAGCCCCGTTCCTGCTACCAGACCACGGCAGTCATCCTCTCTTGGCGTCCGCTCCTCAGCACTATGAGAGAGACGTCATGACTGTCGTCTCTCCCATAGCGCACGCCGCACAGTGACAGCGCCGGAAGCCGGAGCTCAGTACTGAGCTCCTGCCTCCGGCTTTCGGTGAGGAGAGACGGGCGCCCGCTGGTAACACAATCTCAGCGGGCGCCCATCATCTCCCTGTGCGGCGTCGGGCACACATAGGGTTGGGGCCACAAATGATGGGGGGGCACGGGCCCGAGTGCCCCCCCCCCTGGATCCGCCACTGGGCGGGATAGCCCTGTGCTGGGCGTCCCACCGCATGTCAGTGTGAATGATCGTAGCTGTGCTAAATTTAGCACAGCTACGATCATCTTGGAATGACCCCCATTGTGTACACATTTGCAGCCTATATGCAAAAAGGAGGAACATCAGGGCTAAGGGTTGGTCTATGGCTGCGCAGACTGGACATGGCAATAGTGATGCAGAAGCCATGTTTTTGCACATATGAGCTTGCTACCTACGGCACATACACACCCGAAAAATGATCATGACACGCCTGCGCTTTCCAACCAGTCCTTATAAACTCCCAATCAACACCTCCAAATGGTCACTTCCTGACGATCGCTGCTCCATGAAACCCTCAGTGCAGGCAGGATGGCAGCGGCACCTTGACACATGCGCATTGCGATCGCAGCACATGCGCAGTCTGCCGATATTCACTGCAGTGCATGATTATCGGCCATTGCGTACAAACATGAATTAGGCTCAGTGGGTGCGCAGTCGCAGAGATTTCTAGTATACACTGGCAGATTCCCACTTTACTGTAATGTAGTAAGCAGACATGCGCAATCAGAAGGAAAAGCGGCCTCGGATGCCTCTAGACTAGGGGTGGGCAAAATACGGCCCGCGGGCCGGATGCGGCCCGCAAACCGATCCTGCCCGGCCCACTGCCTCCCACCAGCAAGCAATGACAAGCAGCCCGACCAGCTGAGCTGCTTGTCATTGCTCTGCACTGCAGTACCTCCAAGCTGCCAGCGGCGCCTCTCTCCCCTGCTGCTGCGTTGTAGCAGCCTCCTCCTCCCGTCTCCAGACTCCCCAGTGACAACGGCTGTGTTCAGCAGAAAAGGGGGCGGGGCTACGTGTCGGTGAAGGGGCGGAGCTACACGGGCCCTCAGGGGGCGGAGCTACACGGGACAAGAGCCAGACTGCTGCAGATCCATCCTTCCTGCCACTGCCAGCCAGATCAGTAAGTTAATGGGAAAAGTGAGTGAGAGAAAGTGTGTGTGTGTGTGTGTGTGTGTGTGTGTGTGTGTGTGTGTGTGTGTGTGTGTGTGTGTGTGTGTGAGTGTGTGTGTGTATTTGTGTGTGCGGGCAGTGGCGTCAGACTGTTTTTAGGTTGGGGGGAGAGATCTTTAGCTCTCGCTGTACCAAACCCTCCTGTGTTCTGTCACTGTGTCACACCCCCCGTGTTCTGTCACTATGTCACACCCCCCGTGTTCTGTCACTGTGTCACCCCCCCCCGTGTTCTGTCACTGTCACCGTGTCACACCCCCCGTGTGCTGTCACCGTGTCCCCCCCCCCGTGTTCTGTCACTGTCACCCCCCGTGTTCTGTCACCGTGTCACCCCCCCCATGTTCTGTCACCGTGTCACCTCCACCGTGTTCTGTCACTGTGTCACCCCCACCGTGTTCTGTCACCGTGTCACCCCCCCATGTTGTGTCACACCCCCCGTGTTCGGTCACCGTGTCACCCAGAGGCGTCACCGGACCGCACTCTGTACTATTACACCCCCCCCCCCCCCCCCCGCGCTCAAGCCGTGTGGTGCCCAAAAAAGGTGTGTGACTTCATTTAAAAGGGGCGTGGCCTGGCGGGTCTTTTCTCTTTCGCTCCAGGGGCATGTCCAGCTTCCCCGAAGATGCTGGCTGCCCCTGGAGACTGGACTGTGTGTGTGCCGACACTTATCTGTGACCCCTCGTGTTCTGTCACTGTGTCACACTCCCCGTGTCCTATCACTGTGTCACACCTTTCCAGAGGGGCCATAAAACACTGGATTTGCTTGCTGCGCAATAATTATCCTAAATAAAATGTTAATGTGTAAAAGGGGACTCTACCTTCCGTACTGTGTAAAAGGGAGCTCTACCTGCTGTAATGTGTGTAAGTGGCGCAATTTGAATAATGGAGACTATTGTGCAGCCTAATACGAATCTGTATTATTTTTTGTCCACACTCCTTCCACATGAAGCCACGTCCCTATATTTTTGGCAAGTGGGGGGAGCTGCTATTTTGTGTGTGGTCCTCGGATACTGACAGGAAATGTCAAGTGGCCCCTAAGCTGAAATAATTGCCCACCCCTGCTATAGACTCTGAGCTGGATTTGCAGAAGGAACACTTTATAATTCCCTGTCATTAATGCTGTTCAACAATACCTCTGCCCAGGGGCGTTTCCAGAGAGGAGGAGGTGCAGGCTCTGGCTGGGCCCCTCCTCTCTAGCCGCCAGCGCTGTGTAGACTCTGGGCACTAGGGGACCCTAGCGCTGTCCCAGAGTCTACAGCGCATGCTCAGATCTCCGGTAAAATGGCGCGGTGGCCATTTTCCCAGTGATTTACCTACTGCGCATGTGCGTAACACTGGGAAAATAGCGCCGTGCCATTTTCCTAGTAATTTTGGCAGCACTGCTGCTGCGCCGCTGGGACTCCGGAGGGTAAGTATATCTATAAATGGGCGCAGGGTGTGCGGTGAGCGCCCCCTTGGACCCCCGGGGGCCTGTGTGCACCGCACACACTGCACCCATTATAAAAACGCCAGTGCCTCTGCTGGGCTGGTCTTCACTTTGCCGGCTGTCAGGATCCTGGCGCACAGTATACCGGCGCCGGAATCCCGACACCTGGCATACCGTCACTTTTTCTCCCTCTTGGGGGTCCACGACCCCCCTGGAGGGAGAATAGATAGCGTGCCCGCAGCGTGGCGAGCTCAGCAAGCCCGCAAGGGGCTCATTTGCGCTCGCCCAGCTGTCGGTATGCCGGCGGTCGGGATTCCAGCACCGGTATGCTGATCGCCGGGAGCCCGGCCGCCGGCATACCCTACTACACCCCTCTGCTGTGCTGAATCCTAATTATTTGATCATCTGTAGTGTTACACATTAAGATAAAATCGCTGCAACAAATTAAACAGCCTATTTAACAGGAAAGAAATCGTAAATTAAAAAATAAAAGCGTCAGTAAAATGTGGACCCGGTCCTGCTGTTTCTGCATACAGCACTGCACAGTAACTCTTAACAAAAATCAAGGGAGTTTGAAACTGACACCCTGACTTATTAAGCACAATGTATTCCACCACTAGCGTGTGTCTGTGAGGAAGTAGGCTCCAATTACCATGCTGGGAGGGAAGGTATAAGTAAGGCTGCCTGTGTGCCTCACACCAGAGGGAGAGGAGGCCATGACACAGTCACACCTGGCTTGAATAAGAGAGTGTGTAAAACCTTTGAAAGGGAGGCACTGGAAATGCACTAAAGATGTGATTAAGTTCATCTGAGGAAATAGTAGCATTGAGTGGCTCATGAAAAGGAGCAGAGTGGATTTCTCTTCCAGGTTGTGACTGAAGATCCTGCACTGGATCCTGGATCTTTATTATGCCACCACAAGTGATGCTGGATTGTTCTGAGGTGAAGCGGTTGAGTCCAGAGTTGTCGGGGTCCCTCAGGAGACGAAATTCTTCCAGACCCAGCAGTCAGGAACTTGGTATAAAATGTGTCCTTGTGGGTGATGGCGCAGTGGGCAAGACCAGTCTGGTGGTCAGCTACACTATAAATGGCTACCCGACCGAATATCAGCCAACTGCCCTAGACACGTATTCTGGTGAGTTATCCGAACTGTCATTTGTGTTAAAGCATTTATTATATTTAAATCCTATCCGTGATTATAGTCTAGTTCTATTGCTCCATCGAGAAAAAATATAGGATATTTACACAGTGATAAAGCTGACCACAGAACTTCCTTGTACTGTATCTACAAAAGCTTGCCTGGTAAGTACTTATATAGCACATACTGTACATAAATTGCTGCATACTATAAAAGTTATAATAGTGTGAGTATGCACTAGCTCACAATCTACAGGCTATATGCATTGTATTGCACTAGTGTATGAGTGTGTGTGTGTGTGTGTGTGTGTGTGTGTGTGTGTATATATATATATATATATATATATATATATGTGTGTGTGTGTGTGTGTGTGTGTGTGTGTGTGTGTGTGTGTGTGTGTGTGTGTGTGTGTATACATAATATTGCCTGTGTGGATCAGGGATTCCGGCGACTATTTCCCCGCATCAGCATTGTGACGTCTGGGAACCTGACTAGCGGTAGTGTGTGTATGTGTATGTGTGTGTGTGTATGTATATGTGTATATATATATATATATATATATATATATATATATATATATATATTCCCCAATTCTGGCACTCCACGGGTTCAACTGATTGCGCCAGGTGCCCTCCACACTACAGCCTGCTCAGATCCGAATGGCGGCACTCCAGTTCTTTATGAAAAAACAACTCAGACACCGCTCATTAGGCAATGTTTCAGCGCCTCCATAGCGCTTTTATCAAGCCTCCGGCTTGATAAACGTTGCCTGATAAGCCGTGTCGGAGTTGTTTCTTCATAATGAACAGGAGTGCCGCCATTGAGGCATATTTATATACTTTTTTTTTTTTTTTTTTTAATAGGTTAGAACCTTAGCAGTATGGCAGTAAATACTACTAAATAACCATTGGTTTATCTGAACTCGCTGTAAGTGTTTGGTCCTTTTTCTTACAATTTAGTGACAAAATGAGGAGGTGACTGTTTTTGGGATCATGACACTTTCTGAACAAAACCTACCACTAACTCCTTCCTGCCA
The DNA here is from genome assembly GCF_028390025.1 of Pseudophryne corroboree. NCBI lineage: Eukaryota > Metazoa > Chordata > Amphibia > Anura > Myobatrachidae > Pseudophryne > Pseudophryne corroboree. Next base: position 39,347,414 of record NC_086455.1, read on the forward strand.
GGACAATTGTTGTGTATTCTCACCAGTTGTCCCCTGCTGGGATGTCATAGTTCACACGTTCCTGCTGCTACAAAGTTGCAGTGTTATAGCCAATCTTTATAATCAAGGTCCCAGCAACTTTGTCTATGGCTTTCAGAAAAAACATAAATTGTCAATGTAATGCAGATGCATTGGATGTTGTAAGTTGGAATGTGCCTAATATAATGCAGTCTTAATGTAAATTGTATTCACTTGTATACATTCAATGGAGGCAATTTCAGTTGTTATGCAGTCGTGCCTAAATAGCCCAGGTTTAGATGTCTAAACCATTGGATGTGACAGGGAAAATGTGCCAGACTTTGCTGCGAGGGCGAGCAGAAGTAATGGGTGCACGTGATATTCATGACCACACCGAGCAAACATTTAATTGCTCCATTTGGGTGCAGGGTGCCCTCCCCCCAAAAAAATGTAATTCCCCACCCCAATGTTCATGGGCGGTATTCAAATGTCTCACTCCCACACCCATTTGCGCCCTCTGGTAGCTATTCAATTGCTCTGCAACGGGGTAAAATCATCATTTCCGCTCACTACCCCCTGGGGCTGGCGATCTGCATGCATAAAAAGTAACCAGTTTGGGCAGCCAAATGGGACTTTTCGCAATTGCGCCCATTACTTGAGTCGGATTTAGCCACTTTACGTAACTAAACCTACTAGACTACTATGGGTGCGATCAGCGCAATAACTTGGGTCAATTGAATACTGTCACTTTAGATGGGAGATCGGGCGTGATATATCAATTGAATACCGCCACATGCGTCCATTAGTAGTTCCCATTTATAATATTGGGGACTGTGGTCTACAGTGCTAATTAGACTTCTTCAGGGGATTTCTGTAAAATCTCCTGCAAAAAGCTGTTACATAGTGGAAATACAGAATATTATGCAGAAACTCTGCATAATCTTATGACAAATCGACTAAATAGGCCCTTAAATGTCTGTCAAAAATCTTAAACACAGGTAGAACCTTAAAATCGTGTAACATTCATAAACTAATGTTTAAATATTTCTACACCGTAGTAATAAGAGATCTTGACACAATCTAATTTTGTGGTACTTTTTGCGGTCATCCCCTGTAAGCAGACATTTCAGGCCCCCACCCAAATGGAGAACAACCGTTATTCTGCATAGGACGCACAATGTGCAAAAGTCTTGTGTAGTTCACAATTTTCAGTCACACAAACTCACACGTATATGTATTATTGCATAGGTATTACATATGTCTATATGTGACTGACATAAACACAGTGTCAGTGATTTCTAGGGGGAGCAGCTGGGATAGAGATGTGTATACTGACAGATTCCTTTTTTAGTTTTTTACTTAAATACTGCTTACTGATTACAATTGGTTTATTAAGGTGGTTATGACACTGCGTGTACAAAACATTTAGTTAAATATATTTATTTATCTGGGTATTTCCACTGTCTGGATCTTGGCAGGATCCCGTCTGGGGTACATTAATCAAATGTTGGCACAGCTACAATTTTAAAATATCCATCGGTTATCCGCTTTGTATATCACTCACTGCACTTCCTATACTTCCCATCAAATGACTTCCCCCTTCCATCCTTTCTCAGCTGCATTACTAGTTTAAATGTCTGTTTGGATTTAAAATGTATACACTATATAGATATAATAACCACGCTACAGGGTTAATACAGAAAACAAACACAGCATCTCATGCATTCAGTTTGCTGGTATCGGTTGACAAAAGCGTTTCCGGTTAAACAGGTTCCCCTCCTATCTACTAAGGTTATGGTTTGATTTTCCCAGGAGTTAACAAGCTTCAGAAGTGACTGAACACACCCCTGTATTGTCTGATTTCTCTTCACTTTGCAAGTTTGCATGTGATGCTCTGCTTATGGGAAACTTATCAGAACGTGTCATTGTAAATCTATCCCGTATGTAAATGACTGAGGATTTCACTTTCCTTGTCAATGGGCAAATTGGATAGATCAGAGCTGTCTGACCTAATGACCCAATTACCTGGGGCTCAGGGGGGGTCTTTTTGGCTGTGACGAACACTTGTAAACAGCATTTATCATTTTTCTAGCTGGTACCTGATTGCTGGCAGGGCTTACCTCTGGTGATAATGGCGCTTATAATGGCAGTAACTGCTTGCGAAACAGGGTGAAGTAGAACGTCCACAATATCTGCCGGTTTTCTCCAGTGACACGGCTTTTCGCTATTTAATAAATAAAACCCACAGGGGACTATAATAGTCCACATTTTGAATAAAGGTGTGATGAGAGGACTAAATTTGCAAGCCAAAATATCCGCTATGGTCCCTCATACATATATTCAGGGAATGCTTAATATTTGTCGCTAGCCCTCCAAAAAGGGTGTACTGGGGGGGATATCCTGAAAATAGTATTTGATGAATATGCCTCATAAGGGCATTGGGCCCTAGACCTGATAATTAAACTTTGATATTGCCGCTTATCACGGTAACATGAAATTAAGGATCCCGCAAATATTAAGAAATGGGTGTGGTATGGAAGGTAGACTAGTAACTAGGTCGACAGTGTCTAGGTCGACCACTATTGGTCGACAGGGTCTCTAGGCCGACAGGGTCTTTAAGTCGACATGGTCTAGTTCGACAGGTCAAAAGGTCGACATGTTTTTTTTATGGGGTTTTTTTTTTTTTTTTTTAGCTTTCTTTGTAGAGTGACCGGGAACCCCAATTAGTGCAGAGTGTCATCTCGCATGGCTCGCTTCGCTCGCCATGCTTCGGGCAAGGTTCCTCACTCAGCTACCGCTTCGCTCGGCACAGATTACCGTTCCAATCGTAGTCCACATGGATCGTTGAGTATGAAAAGGTTAAAAAAAAAAGAGAAAAATTGTGAAACTCATGTCGACCTAGTTACTGTCAACCTAGAGACCGGATCCCTTAAGAAATAGTCCCCGTAGCTTTACTTAGACACAGTCAGCCATGTTTTACTTTTACTGATTCTGAATGTATGGTTGAGTATGGGATCCCGACGGTCAGCATACCGACGCTGGTATTCTGGATGCCAGAGTGCCGGCAGGGGGGCAAGCGCAACTAAGCCCCTTGCGGGTTTGCTGTGCTTGCCACAGGTTCTATTTCCACTATATGGGTGTCGTGGACTGGTCCTCGGGCTCCTGCTGGGATCATGGCATCAGTAAGATGACCGCCGGGATAGAGACTGCATCCCGAATGGATGGCTGCATTTCTGTGTAAGTACAATTGTGCTGTGACAGTCCCATCTGATCCTTTTTACTCCAGTTAGAAACAAAACAATGTGACTTGTATCCAAACATTATCTTATCTTCAGCAATAAAATAACACATTAGAACTGAAAGGTCAAATTATACTGTGAAACCAGCTTTACGTTTATATAAATTGACAAATAAAATGTAACCTGTTAGTAGGTCATATTCATTATGAGGATTGCCTCATAATACTGCAATATGGTTAGAATATGTGTGTAATTGACTTATTCCCATTATGTCACAATATGCAAATAGCGATCAAGATAAAAGTGCTGTTGCCTAACAAACCATGGAAAACATCCCACTTTCCCGCACAGTAGGGGTTATGTATCCCAGCAGGAGGCTGCAGTATCATCTCTTGTGAAACCTAGTTATAGGTGTTGCAGGTGATGTATTTATATTGGGCATTAGGAAAATAGACTAAAATCAGCTTTATACTTATGTTCATAATGACTATATGATCGCTTTGATGATCCACCTCCTTTGACTGACAAGAAAATAATTTACAAGGCGGCTGGTGTAATGTTTGGTAAATATAGAATAAAATGCTCAGCCGCTGTCAATCTGGTTGACTAAGTGGAGCACAGGTGCCAAGTAATGCAGTAAACAGAAATACAGTAGTTTTACTTGTGTGTGTGTGTGTGTGTGTGTGTGTGTGTATATGTGTATATATATATATATGTGTGTGTGTGTGTATATATATATATATATATATATATATATATATATATATATATATATATATATATATATATATATATATATATATATATATATATATATATATATAATAAAATCTAGCCCTTGTGGCGCCCCGGGCAAGAATAGGGGCGTGCCTTCATACAGGGGCGTGGTCAGTTGTGTCCCTATTTGTGCTCCCTGTAGAGTAGCGCCGCTTAAAAAAATAAATAATAATAATAATTTATACTTACTATCCCCGCTCCTGATTCCCGAGTCGACCGCTGCTGACCTCCGCCGCTCCTCTCCTCGGATCTATGGGAGAGACGTCATGACGTCTCTCCCATAGTGCAGCATAGACACTAGAGGTCAATTATGACCCCTAGCGTCTATGTGCCAGTCCCACAATGCTGTGCGGTGCGCGATGACGTCATCGCGCACAGCAAAGGTCCTCTACACGAAGGGAACCTAGACAGGTAGCGTCTACCCGTCTAGTTTCCTTTCACAGCGACGTACAGCATCGGGGGCACTGACAAACAGTAGCGGATCTTGCCATGGCGCCGGCGCCTTCCGGAAGGCGGCGCCCTGGGCAAAAATCCTGTGTGCCCGTAGCAAGATCCGCTACTGAGATATATATATATATATATATATATATATATATATCTGTTCTACCCGTTCTTCGCACGGGAGTGTCTAAATTTTACAGTTGTAAATATAAGTGTTAAAAATTTGGTAAATCTATAGAGATGTCAATTTGAGACGCCTTAATGTATGTAAATATTAATCCACGGTTCTTGGCGTTATACGAGGAGCACCCGTAGCAGATAATGACAGGATTATCTTTGTAGTTTATTAAATTCTACACACTGGAGGTGCAATCCAAATTTTGATCAGATTGTCCATTTGGGCGTTATCGTTCACCCAACGCAAGCCACGCATCGGTAATGACGTGCTTTGTTTTTTGGGGTTTTTTGTCACAGTTTTATCTTAACTGTAGCTTGACAATTGTGACCATCTGGCTAAGTTTCTATAATTACAGGCTGTACAAAGAAATAATGCTTATTAAAACACAGCCACATTCTATTGTTGTTCAGCTTGCTTACCTGTTGTCTAACGTCCGAGACTATTTGAATTTCAGATTTTATTTCAGTTTCAAATGCGTTTTCCTTTGCAGATCTTCACAGTGGGGAGTTTAGTTGTTTTTAGTTTCTTTTAATTCAGTTTCGCTTTGTATTTTTGTTTGGCTTTCCCGTGTGATCAAGTGTATTCAGGCCTTAATGCCGTCTTTTGTTTCTTTTTTTCCTTTTTATGTTAATATGCTTACTTTCTGTAAAACTATAAAGCAATTGTTTGCTAGAGAAACTACCTACCCGTATAATGGTCGGCACACTTGGAGGCAGGGGCTGGCTGGTAACTTTCATCCTGGGGGGCAGACGCAGGCAAGAGAAGCAGCTTTACACAGGGAATGCAATGCAAAAATGGCCCTAGAACACTTAAATTGCTGTGTCCCAGGGAGCAGATGGCACACCGCACAACCTGCATCCATATATTATACTAACCCCTCCGGAGACCCGCGATGGCGGCCCTGAACTGCGGACAGAAATCACTTGCGAAATCCCTGCCGTGGCCATTTCCGAGTGATTTGCGCATATGCACTGGAGATGTCCCCGGGAACAAGGTGCGGGCGCCATGTTCCCGGAGACCTGCGCATGTGCAGTAGACTCTGGCATTTTGCCAGAGTCTGCTGCTACCAGAGAGGAGGGGGCCTCCGATGGAGGCTGCATGCGGGTACCCTCCTCTCTTAAATCGCCCCTGTACCCAAGCCATGACTCCTTTTTGGGGTTCAGGTGAATATCCTGGCACTTTGGTGATATTTTTTTTTTCTCACCTCGGCAGCAGCCACATTGTTCTGGCAAGGGATTCAGGCATGTGCACCATGAGATATGATCCAGAAACCTCTCTGGCTTTACAGGTCCCTCATTGAATGGTTTGGGGCAATGCCAATTGAAGATGCTTCTGCAGCTTCATAAATACATTAGACTCCGCTGTCTTCATAGCTGGCTATGGGATGTGGTAATGACTTAATAAAGGCCTGCAAAAGACATCAGCAATTTCTGGGTCATCTCTTAAACAGGAGGAGACAACGATAACCCCTTTCTCTAGCAGTAAAGTTGGAGGAAGGGGCTATCACTGCTTCATAAATAGAACCCTAAGTGTAATCCCTTCTAGAAATGAAAAGGTAAAGTTACGGTTGGAACACTACATGGTATCATTTGAGGGTATGGTCTGGTGGTGTCTCTAAAGCAGACATGCATCTGAAGAGGTCCCCAATCTTTTAAGATGTACAGTAGTAGGACCTATCTATTCACCTAGGTAGCAGAAAAGGTAGTTCTCTTATAGAATTGGGTCAAATAGGCGCTTTTCTGGGGACTTCCTGTAAATTGGGGAGTCTGCCAGGCGTTCCGGGAGATTGGGCAAGTATGACCCACTGCGATACAGGTTGGTACTTTTCAGGCCGCACTGTTACCAATAATGTGCAGCCACAATGCTTATATGCTTTCTGTCTAGTTATGTATTCCATAATCTCTCATGGGTGGGGGAGCTACAACACACATACCTGTGAAGATGTATGCTGTGACTCCCCCACCCAAGGAATACAGTCATATGTTACATGTGAGAGGAGCATGCAACATGTGACTGTCATGTGCTTTCTCCAGTAGCAATATATAGCTTGTCACATGTATACATACAGTGGCTTTCTGTAAGAAGTTATGATTTCATCGTGATGGCCCCAAAATGGACATACATTATAAAGTGAACTATTTTAATAATTCTATTTTATATTCTTTGGTCATTTTTAGCCTAACTGCACAATAAGCAGGCAATTACTTAAAATGTTCTGGCCATTTGATCATACATTTTGTGTCTACATTAAGACCAAGGTGCTACTCTGATTTTGAATCCACGGTTATTCCTTTGTGAGCGAACAAAATGAGCAAATTAACATGCAATCATTGTATGCTAGTTTTGGAATTGAAATAAAATGTGGCACAGTTGGTGGAGTGGCTAGCATTGCTGCCTCAGTACTAAGGTCATGAGTTCAATTCCTGACCAAGGCATTATTTGTGCTCTGTTTGCTTGGATACTGCAGGTACTGGTGCTACCCATCCACACTCCAATAACATATTGCTAGGTTAATTGGGTTCTGAGAAAAATGTAATCCTTGTGTGTATGAGTCCATGTGATAAGGAATATAAAGTGTAAGTGCCACTTGGCTGGTACCAGTGGCAAATTTCCCATTAGGCACACGAGGCACGTGCCTAGGGGCGCCACTTGTTCAGGGGCAGCACTTGGATGCTTGTGTTGGTAAAGTCAGCACAAAAAGTGCCAGTAACTGCAAAATATTTCCACTGTACTATACCATATGCCATCTTGAATGGAGTGTAAACTGGTAGGACATGTACATAATGCCCATGTCAGCTGTTCTACTTGGTAAATATGTATAGATAAATTTTAAAAAAAGTCACAGTGGCTTTTTTATTATTAGAGAGGCAGGGGCGGCCATCACTGTTGTGCCTAGGGGTGCCCTTACCCCTAAATCCTCCCTTGTCTGGTATTGGTGTAAATGACGTAAATATATTCTCTGTAAACCACTGAGTAATGTGTGCGCTATATGAATAAATATGCCATGTGAAAAGTTGAGGCACCTCTCAACTAATTTTAATGTTCTATAATTAATCTTTGCAATGAAGAAAATGTAACCTTTAAGTTGTGTGAGGAAAAGCCCTAAACTTAACATACATTTTTTTATTGTCTTTCAGTTCAAGTATTGGTGGACGGGGCACCTGTACGAATTCAGCTTTATGATGCAGCTGGACAGGTATGCAAAAAAACTTCCTCTTGCTCCGTACTGTGCTGCAGCCAGGTCTAAAAATATAGATGCGCTATTTTAGATCAGGCTTGTTTAGTATTTGACTAGGAAATCTTGATACGTCACAGGACCTTGAACACTCCAAACAACAAATGTGAAGACTGACAAACTCATATTTTCACATACAGTCCTGTACATACACTTTCCACCTGATGCCCACACCACTCGGCTGGCTCTAAACAAAGAAGAGTCTCAGGTCCGTAGTCAATACCCAGCAGATGAGCGGTCGTTATGTTCAGCTGCGCTTATCCCAGAGCTTTACGTTACTGAATCATTAATTATCTGAAAACTATGCAGTGTTGGCGAGTGCCATTTCTGCTATTGGAATTGATCTCAAGGGTCCTACACCAGCTGAAAGACTTACCACACCAAGGTGTTGGATAAAACAAATTACTGCACAAAGCTGAAGAAATAATTTGTAGAAACAAAGTGCTTGATGTTCTAACTCAAAGGAAAATTTGTATTACCCTTTGATACCATATGTGAATGGCAAAACTTGCACACTACTGAAAATGTTTGGCCCAGATGTATCAAGCCTTGAAGAGTGATAAATTTGCACGTTGATAAAGTACCAACAAGTCAGCTCCTACCAGTAATTAAAATGTCACAATTTTTTTTTTTTAGTTTTAATAAGTTTTAAATGGGCTCTGATTTAAGTAGCACCAGAGTAAAAAGCTTTCTGGTGGACCAACTTGTGAGTGTGAAGTGTAATAGGCGGTGGTTCCCTGTGTGCCAGAGAGCATAAAACTGAGAACTGAGTGACTGTTAAATTGCTCTTTAGAGGCTGGAAATTGGCCACAATATGGTCTGTTCTCACCCTTCTATGGTTTTTTTTTTTTTTTTTTTTTTAGTCTAATCCAGACCTACCAGTGTGTTCTAATATTCACAGCAGCCTAAATATTGTAATTACCATAGAGCCAGCCAAATCTCAAATGCAAAAGCTATTTGGTGGTTAGTTGAATAGTATACTCCTTTAAATATTACCCCAGTATTGCAGGAATGAAATCCTTATTCTACCATTCTAATTACAGTCCCACAATGTTAGCGTATGCTTTTATGACTTGTGTTAATCGTGTATTACATAGTGATGTTTAATTGTACAGAATGTATGTTATATATTTAACCCCAAAAAATATAATATTTATAATGAAGTACAAAGAACTTTTTTTATTTATTTATTTTTTATTTATTAATGTTGGCATTGCCAAGAGGTTGGTGTCAGGAGATGAAAATGAGGCCAAAACCACAAAAATTGCTGTTTTCAAAGTGTTGGCTGAATTCCCTTATGTACCAAGGTCTGGAATGTGATACATTCCAGAGCTTGAATCCAGTGGGCAACACCATCTATAGATTGCAATCGCCATCTGTAGATGACATTGTCTAATAAAACCAATGGACCCTCTTAGCATTGTGCACAGAAAGGTATCCAATCTGTTCTCTCCCAGTGTCACTGCAGTGCACACCCCACCCAACATGTGCCAAGGACTCCCGGGTCATAAATCTGGAAGTCATTGTATTGCAAAGGATGGCTCTTACCAAGAGAGCTATCCTTTGCAATTGTCTAGGTACATACCGGGGTTATACCCCTTTTACACCACCAGCTAGTAACACTGGTTATTGCACATGAGCGCACATAACCCGTGTTGCTGGCTGGTGTAAAAGGGTCGAGTTGGAATAGTCTGGGTCGAGTGACCCGGTATTCCAACTCGGGAAGTTTGCGCGGTTGAACACATGTTCAACCCGGCAAACTATGCAGTGTAAACAGTAGCCGGGTCGATGCGACCCGGCTTCCCGTTTACACTCTATGTGCGGGCAGATCTCCAAGCGCCGCCCCCATCGCGTCACCGGCAACATCACCAACCCGGCAATATGCTAAATGGGAGCTGACGCGGGTCGCAGCCAGGCAGCTCCCGTGTCAGGGCTCCCGTCTGCGACCCGCTATAGTTGGTGTAAAAGCGGTATTATTAATGTTGGTCTGTACCCAATAAGTGGTGGAATGTATCACATTCTAAATGACCGATCATTCATAGGCTTGATTGAAACAGTGTCACAAGTGATCAAACTAAACAGGTAATCTCTAAACCGTGCCTTGTACTTGATTGCCCCTTTAAAAAAAAATGTCAGAATTCCCGCACGGCTGCCAAACTCGTACTTCATTACATCCCGGCCCAAAGCTTGATTGCATAATTGCATATGAATTACCATCTAATATATGCTAGAACATCTATTTAGCTTAGTGGGTCTGCTAAACAGAACATGTTTACATAACTGTCATGGTTTTTTTTTCTTTTCTGTTGACTAGCTTTGATGTGTGCACATGGATTTAAGATTTCTATAATCTAACAAGCTGCAAATAATATTACAGTATTAAATAAGGGATATTTTATTTTTAAAAAGTCTTTGTATTAAAGACTTTGTAAAAATAAAATATCCCTTTTTTAAAAAAGTCTATTAAACTAAAAGGCCTTTTCTTTCCTTCATCAGTCAGTGGTAAAGAAAAGAGCAAGTTCTACCTGTATAGCTTTTTTTACCTTAAAATTGTTTTTAAACAATGAGATAATCGCACTACGCGTTTTACAGGAAGCTGAGATACAAATCTGTCTGTTTTTATTTCCTTGGACAGGAAGACTTTGACCGCCTCCGATCACTGTGTTATCCTGAAACAGATGTCTTCCTGGTGTGCTTCAGTGTGGTCAAGCCAAGCTCCTTCCAAAATGTCACTGAGAAATGGATCCCTGAAATCCGCACCCACTGTCCTCATACACCAGTGGTACTGGTGGGAACTCAGACAGATCTTAGAGACGATGTTAATGTACTCATCGACCTGAGCCGCTACAAAGGCAGACCGGTCAGTGAGCCCCAAGCACAGGCCGTGGCACAGAAAATCAGAGCTCAGACCTATGTAGAGTGCTCTGCATTGACTCAGAAAAACCTCAAAGAGGTATTTGACACGGCCATTCTCAGTGCTATTGAGCATAAGGCACGATTGGAAAAAAAACTCAGTTCAAAGGGCTTTAAAAGACTTTCCAAATGCCGGTGGAAGAAATATTTCTGCTTTGTTTGAACCTGTTCTGCCAGCACTTGTCAAACTGAGCACTCCACTTTGAGTTGGCCTGAGAAGATGGGGACTTGCCCTCATGGCCTGCAGACTTCTTGGTGATTGATTGTAAGGTTTTAGCTGGTTTTTCAAGTGGACTTACTGTTTGACATTTGATATCTTAGAGGACTTTAAAGGATTAACCCCCTCAATCATCTCTGACCATCAATGCATTTTAGCAGGACATTTTATATATTTGAGGGAAAGAGTTCAGTAACCAGTTAAGGTCCTTGTGATAAATAATGGGTATAACACTAAGGTCTAATAGACCTCCTCAATGTACTGTGAACATTTAACACATATTTTGTAATATGGGTAAATCTATCCCTTGTTTGAAATGTAAAACTTCTCTTCTGCAATATATTGAATGGTTTGACTACAATTGCTGCTATAGTATGATCTACAGAATAGCTATAACTAAAATTTGACAAAGTGGAAAATTAATTTTTAGAAATTACCATAGAATACTTTCAATACATCAAATATTTACAATATTTCTTATAGTTTGCTATGGGAACATCTCCACTTCTACAAACCCACACTTTACTAAATATACCCCCTGTAGTCTTTGATGTGCTTAAATAGTGGCCTTCACACACTAGCAAATCTGTTTTAGCTGATAAGATTATGGCTGCCCCTGTACTTCATTGTTAAGCACTTTTTAACCACTCAAATTGAGACTAATTTATATCTTAAACCATTTAGGCCGGGATTCAATTACCTGTGGTAAGTTACGACAGGTGAAAAAGGGAGATAGCCTTGAGCTTTAACGCCCTAGACCAATGGTGACTCCAGAGGTGGGGCTGCAGCACAGTCCAAAATTGAAATAGCAGAGCCACACCAACTGCCACACCACATGCTGCCAAACATCGCCAGTCAGGACTGTGTGGCAGTTGGTGTGGCTCCCTTATTTGAATTTTGGACTGTTCTGCAGCCCCACGTCCGGAGCCGCCACTGCCTGGGACTATCCAATTTCACTCCTTTCTTCTCCTGATTATCTTGATAACACCCATTAACGTAGTGTTAATGGGCGTTCACATGGGTTAACAGACATATACACAAGATTCATATGTTAATAGGGTAGCGGCACCCATTAACCCGGTAGTTATCAAGGATTTTTTTCTCATACAGAGGTGTCCCTCCATAAAAGTCACTGTTATAATTTAATAAATGAAAATATGAATTGGTGATCTTGTAGCTTTAAACCATATTACCACCCAATTACTAAAATGTAGTCACCTGCTCCTTTCCCCTCTGACCATTCTTGCAATGGCTTCTTTTTTTTTTTTCTAAAACAAGGGCAATATAATATTGTTGGGTTGGGGCACCAATCAGAAGCTGGGATCTGTAACTGGCCTTCTGATTGGTTTTCACAATCGCACACCCTTCAGCCATTTTTAAAATGGTGAATTCAGGTTTTGCCAGTTCTGTAGTAAAGTAATAAAGTGGTTGCTGGAATAATGACTTTATGGAGCAACCCCAGGGTTCCAGGGATGATGAGGAGCTGGTGAGTCAAGTTTAGCAGTTAATTTAGTTAAAATGTTTTAAAAATACTAAAAGAAGCAGAGACACTTTGTTTTACTGTTTGGAAAGGCAAGTAAACGTGCATGATATAAAGAGAGGTTTAGGTAAGTAAATCACGAGGAAAATGGGAAGTCTGGTAGAAGGAAAGGAGAATGCATATTTTCTATTCATTAACAGTTACAGTATGTGAGAAAAAAAGATTAAAGAAAGTGAAAGTACAAAGTAAACTGTAGTTGGCTTACTTGGTCTAATCATTGTTAGAATATAGGTGGACATATTGACTTCTGGATTTAAGTTTTGAATTGTATTGGGTAATTAGAAATGAACATAAAATTTACTGAGATAAAAAGTAATTAGATATATAATATAAATATATAACATTTGGACTTATTCCAGAGTCCTGATGTACCCATCGGGAAAATTGATAAATTAGGTAAGGCCTTCAAAGGTAAAAATAAAAGCCTGTAATGGTTTAACAAATCGGCTGATCTAGCACACTAATCTCAATAAATACTCAAACTTACTTTTCTGGTTCTGCAATATCCTCTGGCATTCAATGGTCTCTGCAATATTTACTTCTTAAACTGGAAGGTTGAAAGACTTGCCACCCCTACAAACACAGCTTGAACACACACCTGGTTAAGTAAATACTGAAATAATATCCAAGGAATAAAACTAGTTTGCTGATCGTTTTCCTGTGTATATATTTGTATAAATATAACTGTTCAAAGCACTGGCTGAACAAGAAATATATTGTAAAAAAATTGTAAATAAAATCTTTTTCTACTATAACTATTTACTGTTGTATGGACTTCGTAGAAGATATTAGACTCAAAAACTAGACCTAAAACTGTTTGCATAGGAATTGAATAATGTGTTTACTACGTTTATGCCTAGCAATTACTCGCCACCCCTTTTAGTCCTTATTGAGTTTCTTCCTTTTGTGCAAGCCCAGTCCTACAATGGCTGATAAGTTCAAAACTAAAAGGGGCCATCCTGTTTGCCAAATGAAGACATCCATGGCACTATCTATCTTCTTATAGAGGACTAGCCGATAGCGTTCTACCAAAGTAAATGCATGTCAAGATGGCAACTGTCACTTATTAGTTTCACCGATTTTTGTACAAACCAATATTACGATCTATAAGACATTGGCAATTGTTGCATTTTTGATAGCTCAGAAAATATTAGAATGGAGGTGAAGTGACGGATAACCCTTGCACCATCTGTGGTAAGAGAACACCTTTAAAGAAGTTCAGAAACTTGGGCTTTATTTCGAACTATATTAAATTAGTTTCTATCATGCATTTGGCTGCTCTAGACCACATTGGTTTGCTCACATCCTATGTTGTCCTTCATCAACTATTGCCAAGATTCTAAATTTTATTTAGGAGTTTAATGTCTAGCTGAAAAAAATCGTCTGCCAGTTAAACTACTGGGAGTTATAAGGCCATGGGCCAAAAAGAGTGAGAGTTTCAGAAAGTGAGGGATTTGGTAAGGTTTTTCAGGTTTTTTTTAAAGTGGCAATCATTTACTCTGCAAAACCAGGTTGATCTTACTGTGTAAATGATTGCCACTTTAAAAAAAAAAAAAAAAAATATGCAAAACCTTACCAAATCTTTCACATTTTGAAACTCTCACTCTATTACATTTGGCCCCAGATCTGCTACTGTCTGGAGCTAAGAATATGTATAGCCACATTATATACAGATACAATTCAACAAACAAGGGTGAACATCCGAATTTTCATATTGCCACTCTTCATTGGCTAGAAGCTATGACTGAAAAATGACCACAACCACTACTTTTTTTATTTTTTTTTATTTGGACGTCTTAAACTCTGCTCTTAACACCTTTTACATTTAATAGCTACTTCCATCATACAATATGAACAGTGAATGGTTTCCACCCTGTTCATGGTACAGTAACAAGGTAGGGGCAGGTTTAACAACAAGTGATATTCTTAACACTAATTATGATTGTTAAATGGTACTCCAGCCAATCAGATCCTGTCATTTTTCAAACGCATGACAGGAGCTGATTGGCTGGAGCCCCATTTAACATTTGTGACGTCTGATGAGAAGAATATCACTCATTGTTAAATCTGTCCCATAGTTTTCAAAGAGTGGTTGGGTCGGGCCAGTTAAGGGAATTCAGAGTTACCCAAAACTGCAGTCAGTGGAGGGTGAAGAGCTTCCCAAACAAACCTTTATGTTTTTTGTGGGTGCTTCAATAATGAACTTATTTATACTTTCCTGATAGGAACCAAGCAGAGGAACAGATTTTACTCACTTCTGTGGGCCATACATATAAAAACGTCCATGCAATTTTGTAGGTTCAAAGCTTAATGTAGGTTTTAGGCTATATCTCCAATTGCTACTCATTTCATGGATTGTTGTCCACTTCCTCAGGCAGAGAGGTAAATGGTTTCCTTGCTGTTTAGGAAACCACAGTCTTGCTTCTTGTCTTTCAGATACATAGTTTGCAGAAGATGGTTTAAAGATGCCATGGAACACCGCCCACCCCACCCCGTTTGCTGGAGGGGAAGCAGAAGGGACAGGAATGGGGGACATGGAGGCATGGAAGAGTAGGTAATAATTATGCCTCTAGATATACAGTAACAATATATCTAAATAGACAATAGAATTCTCTGAAGACGATGTTACCTTAAGTAAAGCAGCGCTCTTAATTCTTTTTAATTCGAATAGTGGCCCAGTTCTCAGTCTTAAATTCAGTCAATGAAGAAGAACTTTTAAGTTCTACCTGTTGTGCTGTAATGGTTACACAACATGGTTTGTAGAAAATGTGTTCTAGAATGCGTTCAAATCCAACTGAGAATGCCGCTGATAGTGATAAGCATAAACGCCGGCAAAACGGCACCCAAACGCACACCCATCGTTGGCCCTTCTAGTGCTAGCTGAGGAAAAATGGGTTGAACTTTTTCTATGGAGATGTGTTTGGAGTATGTAGTAACCGCCAATTGCCAGAAGGTCCAAAAAAAGCTTTCTGGCAATGGATGCTTGTTAATGTTCCCTGGGTATATTTCTATAGAGGAGAATTCATTCTCTTTATGGAGCCATGTAGAGGAGATATGAACCCCAAGCCTCTATATATGTGCTCATGGTGGTCATTCCGAGTTGATCGTAGCCATGCTAAATTTAGCACAGCTACGATCATTCACACTGACATGCGGGGGGACGCCCAGCACAGGACTAGTCCGCCCCGCATGTTCGTGCCGCCCCCCCCCCCGCAGAAGTGCAAAGGCACTGCACAGCGGCGAGGCCTTTGCACTTCAAGAGAAGTTCCCGGCCAGCGCAGCTTTAGCGTGCTGGCCAGGAGCTACTCATCGCTCCCCAGCCCGCGCAGCGGCTGCGTGTGACGTCACGCAGCCGCTGCAGCCCGCCCCTCGTTCGGTCACGCCTGCGTTGGCCGGACCACTCCCACGAAATGGCGGCCAAACGCTGCAGTTCCGCTCCCTCCCGCCTAGTGATCGCCTCTGCCTGTCAATCAGGCAGAGGTGATCGCAGCCCTGCTACGGCCTTCGGACGTTTGGCATGCGCATGCGCGGTAGGGACCCGTTTGCTCGTCTGCGACAAAAAGCAGCGAGCGAACGGGTCAGAATGACCTCCCATATACTGAATACACACATCCCTTCTTGGCATCTGTGGAACTTAAACTGCAGGACTCTCTAGGCAGGTGTGAGGGGAGATAGTGACACCACGTTACCTTGTGTTTAACAAATGTCGCATGACACACTGGCATAACATTTGGGGAATGTAAACAATGCATGGTATGAACGTGAAACCAGATCTACAAGCTTTTACATTTTAATATACACATTCATACATAATTAAACCTTTCAGGTAGACATTATTATTGTGACTACTGCAATACCAAAGCTACAGCAATGATTTTTTTTTTTTTTTTTTTAATTAAAAAATTCAGAAAACCTGCAAAGTTTTCTCGAAGAAATGGGACTGGTAACCTTGCCATTACATCACTGTGAAATAAACCATCTGTAATAGACTCACTGAATTGTAACTATTGTAATGAATGTAAGTTATCCATGCTGAAACAATGTATGAACTATGGGCCGAATTCAGACCTGATCACTGTTGTGTGAATTCGCAAGGCTGCAGTTTATCGATTGCGCATGCGTACGGATTGTAAAGCACACAGGAGGCCAAACTGCAAAAGAATTCAGCATGTTTTTTTGATCGCTAGGCGTACGCTGGTTGATTGACAGGAAGCGGGCATTTGGGAGTGTCAGGAAAAACGCAGGCGTTCCCAAGCGCTTTCAGGGAGGATGTGTGACGTCGGCTTCGGCCTGATAAGCCTGTTTGTATCGCACTGTAGGCGTAGATCCTGGGCTACGCACAGACTGGAAAAATCGTTAGATGGTGAGTGAGTTGTGAACGGATTTGCAGCTGACCGGTGTTTGCAAAGCTTTTCGCACGGCGTACACAGATCTGCACGGGGGCGGATTTTCACTCTGGGCGGAGACAATCCAATCTTAAACCTCTGCAAATTTACAGAGGCGAGATCAGGTTTGAATTAGGCCCTGTGGGTCAGATGTGTTAACCTGGAGAAGGCATAAGGAAGTGATAAACCAGTGAAGGTAATAAATGCACCAGCCAATCAGCTCCAATATGCAAATGGGCAGTTAGGATCTGATTGGCTGGTGCGTTTATCACCTTACACATATCACTGGTTTATCACTTCCTTATGCCTTCTCCAGGCTTAATACATCTGCCCCTATGTTTCTACATCACTGTAGTGCATGCTGATGCTTTATTATCCATAAAATAGTAATAAAAACCAATGATCCGTATTATTTTACCCATGGCAGCTAATTTTGGATCCATAAGAGGAGAATTTTGTTTAAATAACAAAACATGCACTAATCTAATCCTAAATGTTAAACAGACTCCTGCCCATGGCATGAGGGGTATGGGTCGTTGGGTAGACACAACTTAGGTAGACCATGGAAGGTCGACAGGGACAATAAGTTGACATGGTCATTAGATCAAAAGGTCGACATGAGGTTTTTGACTGTTTTTGGTGTCGCTTTCTCCGTAAAGTGACAGGGAACCCAAATGAGTGCACCGTGTCCCTTCGCTTTGGGCAAGGTGCCTTGCTCCACTACCGCTTCGCTCGCCACAGGTTACCGTTCCAATTTTAGTCCGCGTGGATCGTTAAGTATGAAAAAATCCCCCCAAAGTGAAAAACTCATGTCGACCTTTTGACCTGTCGACCTAATGTGTGTCGCCCTAATGGCATTGTCGACCTTCAGTGGTCGACCTAATGAGTGTCGACCTAACGACTGTAACCCGGCATGAGGACGGCAGTTGATCAGATGGTAGTGGTCTCCTTTCCTGGCACACCTTCAGGAGAGCCTGTCCTCTCTTCCTACAGCCTAAACGGTGACCATATACCTCCCATGTAGATGAAACCTAATCTCCCACTCCTACTGTAAGTCCCCTCCACAGCCCAACCCTGACATTAGTTCTGTAATCAATTAACTACTGATTCTATTCAATAAATTATATGAATTTTCCTACAAGCAATTGTCTGTCAGGTTCTAAACAAACACTGTAAACCAAATAAGACAATGTATGCGCCATCTAATATAATTCTGAAATCTGAAGAGCTAGTCATTACTGTTCCGAGTATGTCACGGCTGAAGGTCTGAGACGAAGCTTTAGGTCTATAACCCAGGCCAGTAATTATGGGCCAGTAATACAATATTCTCTGGGTATTATTACGCTTATAGTATAAATAAATGTCTTCATCAATATTCGGTAAATCAAACTGCAGTTATGGTCATGCAGAATCAGGAATTGACTGTAAAACTATAACTGTACTGTTTTGTAGAGTTTATCAATATTACTTTCACTGTCAGTATTCTTAGGACATAGGCCCTCATTCCGAGTTGTTCGCTCGCAAGCTGCTTTTAGCAGCTTTGCACACGCTAAGCCGCCGCCTACTGGGAGTGAATCTTAGCTTCTTAAAATTGCGAACGAAAGATTCGCAATATTGCAAAAAGACTTCTCTGTGCAGTTTCTGAGTAGCTCGAGACTTACTCTGCCAGTGCGATCAGTTCAGTGCTTGTCGTTCCTGGTTTGACGTCACAAACACACCCAGCGTTCGCCCAGACACTCCTCCGTTTCTCCAGCCACTCCCGCGTTTTTCCCAGAAACGGTAGCGTTTTTTCACACACACCCATAAAACGTCCAGTTTCCGCCCAGGAACACCCACTTCCTGTCAATCACATTACGATCACCAGAACAAAGAAAAAACCTCGTAATGCCGTGAGTAATATTCCCAACTGCATAGCAAATTTACTTGGTGCAGTCGCAGTGCGAACATTGCGCATGCGCAATAAGCGGAAAATCACTGCGATGCGAAAAAAATACAGTGCGAACAACTCGGAATGACCACCATAATTCAAATGGAATTGCAATTGAGATTTTCTAGGCTACAGAGTTGCTAATGTTAGGAAATTAAGCTGCAGCCCAGGAATGAACAGAGACGCCCACCGGAGCCGCCACAAACTCAGTCGTAGTTGTGTACGCATATGCAGCCTATCCTCAATAAGTGTGAACATTGAGGCTAAGGGTAGACCTATGGCTATACAGACTGAACAGAGCAATAGCGACGCAGGAGACATGTATTATTTTGTACATACAAGCTCGTAGCTGACGGCAGATACACACCCCGTAAACGGCAATTACACATCTGCCCTTTGCCAACGACTCCCTGTAAACCTCCAGTTGACACCTCTAAACGGTCTCTTCCTCTCAATCACTTTGCAATGTAATCCTCTGTGCGAGCGACACCGCAGCGGCACGTTGCGATCCTGGCACATGTTCTATCTGCTGATAATCGGCCATTGCTTACAAATATGTGTTAGCCCATTAAGGGGTCATTCTGACCTGCTCGCTGCTGTTTGTCGCAGCCGAGTGAACGGGTCTCTACTACGCATGCGCCGGAGCCATAGTAGCAGGGCTGCGATCGAATCAGGCAGAGGCGATCGCTGGATGGGAGGGGCCGGAACGGCGGCGTTTGACCGACATTTCGTGGGAGCGGTCCGGTCAACGCAGGCGTGGCCGGACCAAACGGGGGCGGGCCGCAGCGGCTGCGTGACGTCACACGCACCCGCTGCAGGCCAGGGAGCGATGAGTAGCTCACGGCCAGCACGCTAAAGCTGCGCTGGTCGGAAGCTACTCTTGAAGTGCAAAGGCATCGCCGCTGTGCGATGCCTTTGCACTTCTGCAGGGAGTGGGGTCGGTACTGACATGTGGGGTGAACTAGCCCTGTGCTGGGCGTCCCCCCGCATGTCAGTGTGAATGATCGTAGATGTGCTAAATTTAGCCCAGCTACAATCAACTCAGACTGACGCCCTAAATTGCTTAGAGGGCCTAGTGCAGAGATTTACGGTATTGCATAACCACATATATATAAATCAATATATAGATAGATATTGTGAGAGACTGAGAGATAAATGGATAGATAGATAGATACAGACAGACAGACCGATACTACTATATATATATATATATATATATATATATTTCTATATAAATATACTGTAATATATATAATATAATGCTATTATAAGAAGGCTTACCATACTATCCCTATAACCAGTACAATAATGATATACAGTACACAGGTTCTGTGGCTGGCTGACTACAAGCCTGCATTTCACATGCTTTTAATCAGCCACAGAACCTGTGTAATCCCTGAGTGTCCCTGTTTAAAGGAATAGTATGGTAAGCCTAATTACATGGAACCCTATTCCACTGTTGGCCTGATTCCGATTTGTAGGGTATCGCACAGTCGCAAGGAAGCAGCTGTGCAATACCGTACAACTAACATACAAATGCAACAGGAAATAGATGCCTCCTGCCAGCATCCGCGATCAGAGAGATCTGCGTCCGAAGATGAAGTATTGGTTCACCATCGTAGCCATCATGCAGAGTCATGTGGGTGTGTACACCTCCTACACTATCCGCCCCAATGTCTCACTGAATACAGAAAACTAGAAAAACTCCTTTCTTTTTTTGTTGAAATTAGATATACAGTTTTACTACTTAGGATTTATGGATGTCTGAAACTGGCTACTTCTGTGCTGTCAGATGGAGACGGTCACTGTTCTCTCTTCACATAAAGGCAGTCTGTAGTGTCAGCTTTGGGTGATGGGATTCTAGGGGACAGAAGCTGATTCTGAGTCACTAAACTGCGGGGTGAGAAGTCTAGAAGGGGAGCACCCTGTCCCAGAAAGACCCATTGTTTAAAAAAAAAAAATTGGGATAGTACTACTTTATTGTTTCTTGCTCTAATTCATGGTTTTATGGAAAATCTCTCTTTTCTCTCTCGCTGTCTTTCTTTTCCTCTCTTTCTCTATATCTCTCCCTTTCTTTCGCTCTCACTAGGGGCAGGATGTTATGCCAACCGAGTTTGCCAGAAGAGTGGGTTGCCAGCCAAACTTGATATGATTTTAAAGGGACAATCACTTACAAGGCAAACCTTGCCTTGTAAATGAATGCCCCTTTAAAAAAAAAGTCAGACTTCGGCCGGCATCCTGCACCTCTGGCAAACTCGGATGGCATTACATCCGACCCCATGTCTCTCTACCTCTCTCTCTCTCTCTCCCTCTATTTTTTTCTCTCACTCCCTCTCTTTCGCTCTCACTATTAGTCTCTCTGCCACCCTCTCTCTCTCTCCTCTCTCTCCTCTCTCTCTCGTGCAGAGTAGCCTGAAGATTTTGTGACTCTTTTGTTGTGAAGTCGTCACTGCAGCTGTATATAAATATAAAAGGGGAGGGAAAGGGACAGACACAAAGAAGACGGCAAGAGCAAGAATGAGTCTTACATAAATATGGAAAAAAAACGGACACAAAACACCCCCCCCCCCCCCCCCCCCAAAAAAAGAAATACACTGATTTCCTTTTTAGACATGACCCTTATACATTTCAGATATGAAAGTTACCCTTTTCCACCTAAAGCCTGGGTTCTACTTGGTAACTGAACATGGTTTCAAGCCGTGTTATGACCATGTCAAAGCGGCTTGAAACTAGTGATGTGCACCGGACATTTTTTGGGTTTTGTGTTTTGGTTTTAGATTTGGTTCCGCGGCCGTGTTTTGGATTCGGACGCGTTTTGGCAAAACCTCCCTGAAATTTTTTTGTCGGATTCGGGTGTGTTTTGGATTCGGGTGTTTTTTTATAAAAACCCCTCAAAAACAGCTTAAATCATAGAATTTGGGGGTCATTTTGATCCCATAGTATTATTAACCTCAATATCCATAATTTCCACTAATTTTCAGTCTATTCTGAACACCTCACAATATTATTTTTAGTCCTAAAATTTGCACCGAGGTCGCTGGATGACTAAGCTAAGCGACCCAAGTGGCCGACACAAACACCTGGCCCATCTAGGAGTGGCACTGCAGTGTCAGACAGGATGGCACTTAAAAAAAATAGTCCCCAAACAGCACATGATGCAAAGAAAAAAAGAGGTGCACTAAGGTCGCTGGATGGCTAAGCTAAGCGACACAAGTGGCCGACACAAACACCTAGCCCATCTAGGAGTGGCACTGCAGTGTCAGGCAGGATGGCACTTAAAAAAAATAGTCCCCAAACAGCACATGATGCAAAGAAAATGAAAGAAAAAAGAGGTGCAAGATGGAATTGTCCTTGGGCCCTCCCACCCACCCTTATGTTGTATAAACAGGACATGCACACTTTAACAAACCCATCATTTCAGCGACAGGGTCTGCCACACAACTCTGACTGAAATGACTGGTTGGTTTGGGCCCCCACCAAAAAAGAAGCAATCAATCTCTCCTTGCACAAACTGGCTCTACAGAGGCAAGATGTCCACCTCCTCCTCATCGTCCGATTCCTCACCGCTTTCACTGTGTACATCCCCCTCCTCACAGATTATTAATTCGTCCCCACTGGAATCCACCATCTCAGGTCCCTGTTTACTTTCTGGAGGCAATTGCTGGTGAATGTCTCCATGGAGGAATTGATTATAATTCATTTTGATGAACATCATCTTCTCCACATTTTCTGGAAGTAACCTCGTACGCCGATTGCTGACAAGGTGAGAGGCTGCACTAATCACTCTTTCGGAGTACACACTGGAGGGTGGGCAACTTAGGTAAAATAAAGCCAGTTTCTGCAAGGGCCTCCAAATTGCCTCTTTTTCCTGCCAGTATACGTACGGACTGTCTGACGTGCCTACTTGGATGCGGTCACTCATATAATCCTCCACCATTCTTTCAATGGTGAGAGAATCATATGCAGTGACAGTAGACGACATGTCAGTAATCGTTGGAAGGTCCTTCAGTCCGGACCAGATGTCAGCACTCGCTCCAGACTGCCCTGCATCACCGCCAGCGGGTGGGCTCGGAATTCTTAGCCTTTTCCTCGCTCCCCCAGTTGCGGGAGAATGTGAAGGAGGAGCTGTTGACGGGTCACGTTCCGCTTAACTTGACAATTTTCTCACCAGCAGGTCTTTGAACCTCTGCAGACTTGTGTCTGCCGGAAAGAGATACAACGTAGGTTTTAAATCTAGGATCGAGCACGGTGGCCAAAATGTAGTGCTCTGATTTCAACAGATTGACCACCCGTGAATCCTGGTTAAGCGAATTAAGGGCTTTATCCACAAGTCCCACATGCCTAGCGGAATCGCTCTGTTTTAGCTCCTCCTTCAATGTCTCCAGCTTCTTCTGCAAAAGCCTGATGAGGGTAATGACCTGACTCAGGCTGGCAGTGTCTGAACTGACTTCACGTGTGGCAAGTTCAAAGGGTTGCAGAACCTTGCACAACGTTGAAATCATTCTCAACTGCGCTTGAGTCGGGTGCATTCCCCCTCCTTTCCCTATATCGTAGGCAGATGTATAGGCTTGAATGGCCTTTTGCTGCTCCTCCATCCTCTGAAGCATATAGAGGGTTGAATTCCACCTCGTTACCACCTCTTGCTTCAGATGATGGCAGGGCAAGTTCAGGACTGTTTACTGGTGCTCCAGTCTTCGGCCCGCGGTGGCTGAATGCCGAAAGTGGCCCGCAATTCTTCGGGCCACCGACAGCATCTCTTGCATGCCCCTGTCATTTTTTAAATAATTCTGCACCACCAAATTCAATGTATGTGCAAAACATGGGACGTGCTGGAATTTGCCCAGATGTAATGCACGCACAATATTGCTGGCGTTGTCCGATGTCACAAATCCCCAGGATAGTCCATTTGGGGTAAGCCATTCTGCGATGATGTTCCTCAGTTTCCGTAAGAGGTTGTCAGCTGTGTGCCTCTTCTGGAAAGCGGTGATACAAAGCGTAGCCTGCCTAGGAACGAGTTGGCGTTTGCGAGATGCTGCTACTGGTGCCGCCGCTGCTGTTCTTGCTGCAGGAGGCAATACATCTACCCAGTGGGCTGTCACAGTCATATAGTCCTGAGTCTGCCCTGCTCCACTTGTCCACATGTCCGTGGTTAAGTTAACATTGGGTACAACTGCATTTTTTAGGACACTGGTGACTCTTTTTCTGAGGTCTGTGTACATTTTCGGTATCGCCTGCCTAGAGAAATGGAACCTAGATGGTATTTGGTACCGGGGACACAGTACCTCAATCAAGTCTGTAGTTGCCTGTGAATTAACGGTGGATAACGGAAACACGTTTCTCACCGCCCAGGCTGCCAAGGCCTGAGTTATCCGCTTTGCAGCAGGATGACTGCTGTGATATTTCATCTTCCTCGCAAAGGACTGTTGGACAGTCAATTGCTTACTGGAAGTAGTACAAGTGGTCTTCCGACTTCCCCTCTGGGATGACGATCGACTCCCAGCAGCAACAACAGCAGCGCCAGCAGCAGGAGGCGTTACACTCAAGGATGCATCGGAGGAATCCCAGGCAGTAGAGGACTCGTCAGACTTGACAGTAACATGGCCTGTAGGACTATTGGCTTTCCTGTGTAAGGAGGAAATTGACACTGAGGGAGTTGGTGGTGTGGTTTGCAGGAGCTTGGTTACAAGAGGAAGGGATTTAGTGGTCAGTGGACTGCTTCCGCTGTCATCCAAAGTTTTTGAACTTGTCACTGACTTATGATGAATGCGCTGCAGGTGACGTATAAGGGAGGATGTTCCGAGGTGGTTAACGTCCTTACCCCTACTTATTACAGCTTGACAAAGGCAACACACGGCTTGACACCTGTTGTCCGCATTTGTGTTAAAATAATTCCACACCGAAGAGGTGATTTTTTTTTGTAATTTGATCAGGCATGTCAATGGCCATATTCGTCCCACGGACAACAGGTGTCTCCCCGGGTGCCTGACTTAAACAAACCACCTCACCATCAGAATCCTCCTTGTCAATTTCCTCCTCAGCGCCAGCAACACCCATATCCTCATCCTGGTGTACTTCAACAGTGACATCTTCAATTTGACTATCAGGAACTGGACTGCGGGTGCTCCTTCCAGCACTTGCAGGGGGCGTGCAAATTGTGGAAGGCGCCACCTCTTCCCGTCCAGTGTTGGGAAGGTCAGGCATCGCACCCGACACAATTGGACTCTCCTTGGGGATTTGTGATTTAGAAGAACGCACAGTTCTTTGCTGTGCTTTTGCCAGCTTAAGTCTTTTCTTTTTTCTAGCGAGAGGATGAGTGCTTCCATCCTCATGTGAAGCTGAACCACTAGCCATGAACATAGGCCAGGGCCTCAGCCGTTCCTTGCCACTCCGTGTCGTAAATGGCATATTGGCAAGTTTACGCTTCTCCTCAGACGCTTTTAATTTTGATTTTTGGGTCATTTTACTGAACTTTTGTGTTTTGGATTTTACATGCTCTCTACTATGACATTGGGCATCGGCCTTGGCAGACGACGTTGATGGCATTTCATCGTCTCGGCCATGACTAGTGGCAGCAGCTTCAGCACGAGGTGGAAGTGGATCTTGATCTTTCCCTATTTTACCTTCCACATTTTTGTTCTCCATTTTTTAATGTGTGGAATTATATGCCAGTATCAATAGCAATGGCCTACTACTATATATACTGCGCACAACTGAAATGCACCACAGGTATGGATGGATAGTATACTTGACGACACAGAGGTAGGTAGAGCAGTGGCCTACTGTACCGTACTGCTATATATTATATACTGGTGGTCAGCAAACTGTGCAAAACTGAAATGCACCACAGGTATGGATGGATAGTATACTTGACGACACAGAGGTAGGTAGAGCAGTGGCCTACTGTACCGTACTGCTATATATTATATACTAATGGTCAACAAACTGTGCAAAACTGAAATGCACCACAGGTATGGATGGATAATATACTTGACGACACAGAGGTAGGTAGAGCAGTGGCCTACTGTACCGTACTGCTATATATTATATACTGGTGGTCAGCAAACTGTGCAAAACTGAAATGCACCACAGGTATGGATGGATAGTATACTTGACGACACAGAGGTAGGTAGAGCAGTGGCCTTCTGTACCGTACTCCTATATATTATATACTGGTGGTCAGCAAAATTATGCACTGTACTCCTACTATATACTACAATGCAGCACAGATATGGAGCGTTTTTCAGGCAGAGAACGTATAATACTGGTGGTCACTGGTCAGCAAAACTCTGCACTGTACTCCTCCTATATAATACTGCTGGTCCCCAGTCCCCACAATAAAGCAGTGTGAGCACAGATATATGCAGCACACTGAGCACAGATATGGAGCGTTTTTCAGACAGACAACGTATACTGGTGGTCACTGGTCAGCAAAACTCTGCACTGTACTCCTCCCATATAATACTGCTGGTCCCCAGTCCCCACAATAAAGCAGTGTGAGCACAGATATATGCAGCACACTGAGCACAGATATGGAGCGTTTTTCAGGCAGACAACGTATACTGGTGGTCACTGGTCAGCAAAACTCTGCACTGTACTCCTCCTATAATACTGCTGGTCCCCAGAATAAAGATATTTGCACTGCAGCCCCCTGAAACAAAGTGAGAGAACGCCAGCCACGTCCTCTCACTATCATTTCCAATGCACGAGTGAAAAATGGCGGCGACGCGCGACTCCTTATATAGAATCCGAATCTCTCGAGAATCCGACAGCGGGATGATGACGTTCGGGCGCGCTCGGGTTAATCGAGCCATACGGGAGAATCCGAGTATGCCTCGGACCCGTGTAAAATGGGTGAAGTTCGGGGGGGTTCAGATTCCGAGGAACCGAACCCGCTCATCACTACTTGAAACCCTATTCACACCGCAGGCTGGACCTGGGAAAGTGGTGGGTCTTCCCTCTGCCAATGCTTTGCAATGACATCCAAGCGTCAGTGATCCAGCTCTCCATAGTCTTTTAACAGGCCTCAGGTCGTATGACCCGGCTCACCGATTTACACTTCACCGAATTCCCGGGTCACTGGACCCAGGTTTATTTTTCAAAGACCCAGTTTTATTGTTCAAAGACCCTTTTCCACTGAGCCGTGACCCGGGAAGACCTAGCAATAACCCGGGTTATTGTGGCAGTGGAAAAGGGGTAATAATTAGTCACTTCATAAATAATTACCTATAAAACATTTATGTGAGCAATGCATTGGGCATTATTGCAAACTTGTACCTGTTGTCATCTCTTCGTAATGCTAAGATTTAAAGTAACATGATAGCTAAAATCTAAAAATAGCAAATAAAGTAAGATTTTTTTCTTCTTCATTGTTCTCAGCTCCCAACCACCTCCCAGGAACGCCCATCATTTGGGTGGTCTTCTGTTTGCCGGCGGTCGGCCTCCCGGCGCTCAGTATACCGGCGCCGGGAGCCCGACAGCCGGCATACCGACACTTATTTTCCCTCGTGGGGGTCCACGACCCCCATAGAGGGAGAATAAAATAGTGTGGCGCGCGTAGCGCGCCACTGTGCCCGTAGCGTGGCGAGCGCAGCGAGCCCGCAAGGGGCTCATTTGCGCTCGCCAAACTGTCGGTAAGCCGGCGGTCGGGCTCCCGGCGCCGGGATGCTGGTCGCCGGGAGCCTGACCGCCGGCCAGCCGTAGTGAACCCCATCATTTTGCTGCTTGAGTATGGTACATTCGAACCTGATTACAATAGCACCTTACTCTCAGGGTAACACAAGTGTTTTTCCTACGACTCACAATTAGGCCCAAAGTGTGTCTTTTACAACCTGCAGCTGGCTGCACTTCACAAACAAGTGCAGATGGATGAGCAAATATCAGCCTGTCTCTGGATGTAAGATTTATATCCTATATTCTCTTTCAAATGAGCCTATAGGGTGCTGTTCCCTCTACCAGCTATGAATGGCTATCACACTATTATTGCATCCGCAAGTCTCATTCCGCAATTAATAAGATCTTATTAATACCCCTTTTCCACTAGCTTTTTTAAACACGGGTAAATGCGTACAGTGTGTATGCACTGAGCGATTTTCAGCCCAGCGATGTCAGCCGTCATCGCTGTGCATACACGCTGGGCAAAAACACCGCCCGTGTGTATGCACCTTTAGATTATGCATTTTACCAGCAAACCAGGGATCATTTTCAGTCCTGCGGTTTAGCCAACACGGAACAACCCACAGTCCCACTTAGTATTGTGTTCATTGAATTAGTTATAGTAAACCCTCATGGCCCATTAATTCCCCAATTGGAATAATAATGTTCGATAGCTGGCAGGGCCAGATTAACAATAGAGCAGATGGGACTACAGCCCTAGACCGCTTCCTTACTGCGCATGATGCGCAAATCACTGGGAAAATGGCTAACATGCCATTTTCCCTATGATTTCTATTGCTGTTTAGCGCCGGGACTCCCAGCCAATGTGGGGCTCTGGAGATGGCAGAGAGGTAATTATATATATATATATATATATATATATATATATATATAAAGAGTGTGCGGTGTTGGGCCCACTGGCTCCAAGTCCCTGTGTTGACTGCATACTTTGCACCCATTATAGATACACAATTGATAAGCCCTCTGTCCCCTCCCAAGATCAGCAACCATAACTGAGGCAGTCGGGCCATATGTTATAATAATTCATTTGGCTGTGTGACAAAGAATGGCGGCTCTCTAAGGGGTTTATTGACCAACTGCATTTTTAATGCAGCTGTGATGTGACTATTGAGCCCCAAATCTCCATGCGGCAGAGGCGTCACCGGGTGTGCATGCATGGCTGTCTGACTGCACATACGGCAGTGGAGGATCCCCCTCCGATAAAATATGTCATGGAGCAGGGGTGGGGAACCTTTTTTCTACCAAGGGCCATTTAGATATTTATAACATCCTACGGGGGCCATCAAAAAATGATCAACGTAAAAATTACCCTGCCCCCAGTAGTTATGCCCGCAGTCAATAGTTATGCCCCAAGTAGATATACCCCTAGTCAGTTGTTATGCCCCAGTAGATATGCCCCCTAGTAGCGCCGCTTACATACACACATTAAAAGAAAAAAAAATACTCACCAGCCTCGCTCCTTCTTCCAGACCGCTGCCCTTCGCCCGGCCGCCCGCTCCTCAGAACTATGGGAGAGACGTCATGACATCTCTCCCATAGCACCGCACACTGCCAGAGCCACAGGAGTGAGAAGTGAGCTCCTGCCTCCGGCTGCTGCTGAGGGGAAGGAGTCTGGAGCCTGCTGGTAAAAAAATCTCAGCAGGCATCCGGCATCTCCCTCGGTTAGGTAAGCCTGGTCGGATCAAGTGGCTTTGCGGGCCTTATACGTCCCGCGGGCCTGAGGTTCCCAGGTTCCCCACTCCTGCCATAGAGTAACGCATAGGCTACTATTGGCAAACGCTATCTGAAGATGCTGGTAGCTCCCTGGACCAAACTCTGAAATGCTTTGCATTGAAGAACTTGGTAAATCTGCTCTTTTGATCGTAAATGGAGGGACAGCAGGTTGTATCAGAGGTATCTGCTGCAGTCTCTCCGTGTTACATCCAAGGGATCCTTCACCGTGACTTTTGCAATAAATAAAAAAAAAAGGTTTTAACTTTTAATATAATTTATTTTCCCACTGTTTAATAGAACTGTGTTTTTTCATTTATCGTTTCCTAACTTGTTGTTCCTGTCTTCTAGGTCATGTGACTGCATACCAAGCAATACTGTACTCTAATTTGGTACTAACAGACAGACACGAGCAGAATGTACAAGAAATATAAGTCATATATGTCGCTGTCTGGGATTGGTTTTAGCTGTTATCTAAAATAACTTTGTGTGTTATGTTTAGTATATAAACCATATAGAGTAACAGGAGCAGCCTGACAAGGAATGATAATCATGTGAAGAATTCTACTGTCACATGCGACTGTCACTGGGAGTGCAGCCTCTTAGACTGACGACACTCACAAATCACTTTGTTAACATTGACAGAACTTATAGCTGCAGTGAAGGAGTATTTCAATCTCCCCGAGTTACTTTCAGTAGAGTATAAGACTGTCTTGTTGTATTTGAACTCTTAAGATAAATCCTGTATATGAAAAATCTTCCTTGTATTTGCAGAAATATACCAACTGCTTCATAACGGGCAGTATGGACGGTGTAATGGTTAGCATTACTGCCTCACAGCACTGAGGTCATGGGTTCAATTCCCACCATGGCCCTAACTGTGGGGAGTTTGTATATTCTCCCCGTACTTGCGTGGGTTTCCTCCGGGTACTCCGGTTTCCTCCCACAATCCAAAAATATACTGGTAGGTTAATTGGCTCTCAACAAAAATTAACCCTAGCGTGAATGTGTCTGTGTGTACATGTGAGAGGGAATATAGAGTGTAAGCTCCACTGGGGCAGGGACTGATGTGAATGGCCAAATATTATCTGTAAAGCGCTGCAGAATATGTGTATATATTTATATATATAAATAACTGGTAGTAATAATAATAATAATAATATGAAGGTTCAGCTTTTAATCATCTAGGGCTGGTAACGTGACAGATGATGTTAAACGTGTTTTTGTTCCCCAAGGAAGTACCTGTTTGTACGGTGTGTATGACTAAAGAAAGTACCTTTTTCTTATCGTTCCTCACTTTTCAATCATACTTGCCTACTTCTGAAAACTAGTTTCGGGGAGATTATAGTAGAATGTTTAGGGGGCAGTTGTCTCTGCTTCCTGACATGCGCACACTGGCTATGGTATACAGCAGAGACAAGTGCGTATGCACGACTGACAGGGGGAGCGCAGCGCTGATCAACCGCTACGGATAGTTCAGGACTAAGTGGCCACGGTGGTGATGAGGCGGAAGCGCAGTGAGGAGAAAACTACGGGTAGTGACGAGCAGCGGGCGGCGATCCAGTTAATGAGGAGAACCCACAGGATGTGCAGAGATAAGCCAAAGACCGCAGCGGGAGAGGTTAGTACATCCCGCCCTCTGTCCCTGCCTGCGCACAGTCACTCACTGACACTGCAACTGCTGCAACCCGGGCTAACACAGCCGGTGGCAGGGGTAGGCGTCAGCGGCGTCAGAACATTTATAGGTTGGGGGGGGCAAGTTAAAGCCTCAGTTTGGCGCCCCTGGGGGCAGAGCCACCTGGAGGAGGAGGTGGAGTTACGGGGATGAAATGGAGGCAACACTACGGTCGGGAGAGAGAGGGAGAGTGTCAATGCTAGAAAAAGGGAAAGAGAGAGAGAGAGAGACGTATCAGGGAGAGAGAGAGGGAGACAGTGTTAGGGAGAGAGTGAGAGGGAGAATGTCAGGGAGAGATAAAGAGTGTCGTAGAGAGAGACGCAAGAGGGCAGAGAGAGTGGGACAGGGAGAGAGAGAGGGAGTGGAGCGAGCAGGAGAGACTACCTGATTTCACAGCGTACTGCACCGCCACACAGGTTCCCTATGGAGGTGGGCAGTCCACTGCATTAGGCCATGCCCCCTAAATCGCAGCACTGCTCTGCTGGGAGTGTGGGGTGGGGGAGTGTTGATTGATCCCTGCACTGCACGGAGGTTGTGCTGTGCGGTCTTTCAACTGACCACACATCGCTCCTCCTGTACATCAGCCGGCGCCTCTCATGTTTGGTGGGGGGGGGGGGGGTGAGCTGCCCCTTTGCCCCCCCCCCCCCCCCCGTTCCGACATCTCTGGTAGGCGTGATGGAGAGTGTTCAGTGTCCAGTGCCAGTTGTAGACTTTGTGGCACCCAAGGCGAAAGTTTCCTTTGGCGCTGCTCTCCCCACAATTAAAAACAGGGGCTGTGTACAAAAATATAAGAGCGTCGCCACAGAATAGTACGGCTTCACATTACATTTTTACTCTCCTAGTTGTCAGCTGGCGTTCGCTGCATTGTGCCTGTCAGCTCCCCAGAACGCGGTCATGGTTAACCACTCTCCCGCCGGTACCTTCGGATTCTCCGGAGTCCCGTGTTGGTTCGCTAGCCTCTGCCTGTGGCTGTCAGTCACGTCTTCATATCATCCAGTGGATGATCTTCACAGTTCTTCATTCACATCTTCGCATTATCCGGCAAACCAATCTTTACATCTTTTCATTCACGTCTTCGCATCATCCAGCAAATGAATCTTCACAGTTCTTCAGTCACGTCTTCGCATCATCCAGGAAACAGATCTTCACAGTTCCTCAACCACGTCTTCACATCATCCAGCAAACGCATCTTCACAGTTCTTCAGTCACGTCTTCGTATCATCCAAAGCATATTCTTCACAGTTCTTCAGTCACGACTTCGTATCATTCAGTGGACATTCTTTACAGTTCTTCATTCACGTTCTCATACCATCCAGAAACCAATTCTTCGCAGTATTTCTCATGCTTCTATGTCATCCTGCAGACCTCGTCACAGTTCCTCCGCCACGCCTCTTTATCATTCAACAAACCACATCTCTCTACATTCACCAACTTCATTCTTCAGGAGTCCAGTGACCTCATTCATTACAGTTCGCCAACCCTGAATTAGTTAGTCACAGACTTTCTTCAGCTACATTAAGATCTGATAAAATATATGAAAAATAATTATCTTCGTCCTCCTTGTTTCCTGCATTCAGGAGCATCTACTTCCTCAGCTGGTCTGAGTCCAACGGATTCACAAAAACAGCCTGTTCTGACAGGAGTAAGAGGTGCTTATGTGAGTAATGGACGCCACTGGGCAGTGTAATGTGAGTAATGGACGCCACTGGGCGGTGTAATGTGAGTAAAGAAGGCCACTGGGCAATGTAATGTGAGTAACGGAGGCCACTGGGCAGTGTAATGTGAGTAACGGAGGCCACTGGGCAGTGTAATGTGAGTAACGGAGGCCACTGGGCAGTGTAATGTGAGTAACGGATGCCACTGGGCAGTGTAATGTGAGTAACGGATGCCACTGGGCAGTGTAATGTGAGTAATGGATGCCACTGGGTGCTGTAATGTGAGTAACGGATGCCACTGGGTGCTGTAATGTGAGTAACGGATGCCACTGGGTGCTGTAATGTGAGTAACGGAGGCCACTGGGCATTGTAATGTGAGTAATGGAGTCCACTGGGCAGTGTAATGTGAGTAACGGAGGCCACTGGGCAGTGTAATGTGAGTAATGGATGCCACTGGGCAGTGTAATGTGAGTAACGGAGGCCACTGGGCGGTGTAATGTGAGTAACGGAGGCCACTGGGCAGTGTAATGTGAATAATGGATGCCACTGGACAGTGTAATGTGAGTAACGGAGGCCACTGGAAGCCACTGGGCAGTGTAATGTCAGTAACGGATGCCACTGGGCAGTGTAATGTGAGTAATGGGGGCCACTGGGCAGTGTAATGTGAGTAACGGAGGCCACTGGGCAGTGTAATGTGAGTAACGGATGCCACTGGGCAGTGTAATGTGAGTAACGGATGCCACTGGGCAGTGTAATGTGAGTAATGGATGCCACTGGGTGCTGTAATGTGAGTAACGGATGCCACTGGGTGCTGTAATGTGAGTAACGGAGGCCACTGGGCAGTGTAATGTGAGTAACGGAGGCCACTGGGCAGTGTAATATGAGTAACGGATGCCACTGCGCGGTGTAATGTGAGTAACGAAGGCCACTGGGTGGTGTGATGTGAGTAACGGAGGCCACTGGGCAGTGTAATGTGAATAATGGATGCCACTGGACAGTGTAATGTGAGTAACGGAGGCCACTGGAAGCCACTGGGTGCTGTAATGTGAGTAATGGATGCCACTGGGCAGTGTAATGTGAGTAACGGAGGCCACTGGGCAGTGTAATGTGAGTAATGGATGCCACTGGGCGGTGTAATGTGAGTAACGGATGCCACTGGGCAGTGTAATGTGAGAAACGTAGGCCACTGGGCAGTGTAATGTGAGTAACGGAGGCCACTGGGCAGTGTAATGTGAGTAACGGAGGCCACTGGGCAGTGTAATGTGAGTAACGGATGCCACTGGGCAGTGTAATGTGAGTAACGGATGCCACTGGGCAGTGTAATGTGAGTAACGGACGCCACTGGGCAGTGTAATGTGAGTAATGTATGCCACTGGGCGGTGTAATGTGAGTAACGGATGCCACTGGGCGGTGTAATGTGAGTAACGGATGCCACTGGGCAGTGTAATGTGAGTAATGGATGCCACTGGGCAGTGTAATGTGAGTAACGGATGCCACTGGGTGGTGTAATGTGAGTAACGGATGCCACTGGGCAGTGTAATGTGAGTAACGGAGGCCACTGGGCAGTGTAATGTGACGGATGACACTGGGCAATGTAATGTGAGTAACGGTTGCCACTGGGCAGTGTAATGTGAGTAACGGATGCCACTGGGCGGTGTAATGTAACGGATGCCACTGGGCGGTATAATGTGAGTAACGGATGCCACTGGGCAGTGTAATGTGAGTAACGGGGGCCACTGGGCAGTGTAATGTGAGTAACAGAGGCCACTGGGCAGTGTAATGTGAGTAACGGAGGCCACTGGGCAGTGTAATGTGAGTAACGGATGCCACTGGGCAGTGTAATGTGAGTAATGGATGCCACTGGGTGCTGTAATGTGAGTAACGGATGCCACTGGGTGCTGTAATGTGAGTAACGGAGGCCACTGGGCAGTGTAATGTGAGTAATGGAGTCCACTGGGCAGTGTAATGTGAGTAATGGAGGCCACTGGGCAGTGTAATGTGAGTAACGGATGCCACTGGGCGGTGTAATGTGAGTAACGGAGGCCACTGGGCGGTGTGATGTGAGTAACGGAGGCCACTGGGCAGTGTAATGTGAATAATGGATGCCACTGGACAGTGTAATGTGAGTAACGGAGGCCACTGGAAGCCACTGGGTGCTGTAATGTGAGTAATGGATGCCACTGGGCAGTGTAATGTGAGTAACGGAGGCCACTGGGCAGTGTAATGTGAGTAATGGATGCCACTGGGCGGTGTAATGTGAGTAACGGATGCCACTGGGCAGTGTAATGTGAGAAACGGAGGCCACTGGGCAGTGTAATGTGAGTAACGGAGGCCACTGGGCAGTGTAATGTGAGTAACGGAGGCCACTGGGCAGTGTAATGTGAGTAACGGATGCCACTGGGCAGTGTAATGTGAGTAACGGATGCCACTGGGCGGTGTAATGTGAGTAACGGACGCCACTGGGCAGTGTAATGTGAGTAATGTATGCCACTGGGCGGTGTAATGTGAGTAACGGATGCCACTGGGCGGTGTAATGTGAGTAAAGGAGGCCACTGGGCAGTGTAATGTGAGTAATGGAGGCCACTGGGCAGTGTAATGTGAGTAACGGAGGCCACTGGGCAGTGTAATGTGAGTAATGGATGCCACTGGGTAGTGTAATGTGAGTAACGGATGCCACTGGGCAGTGTAATGTGAGTAACGGATGCCACTGGGCAATGTAATGTGAGTAACAGATGCCACTGGGCGGTGTAATGTGAGTAACGGATGCCACTGGGTGGTGTAATGTGAGTAACGGATGCCACTGGGCAGTGTAATGTGAGTAATGGATGCCACTGGGCAGTGTAATGTGAGTAACGGATGCCACTGGGCAGTGTAATGTGAGTAACGGATGCCACTGGGCAGTGTAATGTGAGTAACGGATGCCACTGGGCAGTGTAATGTGACGGATGCCACTGGGCAATGTAATGTGAGTAACGTTTGCCACTGGGCAGTGTAATGTGAGTAACGTATGCCACTGAGCGGTGTAATGTGAATAATGGATGCCACTGGGCGGTGTAATGTGAGTAACGGATGCCACTGGGCGGTGTAATGTGAGTAACGGATGCCACTGGGATGCCACTGGGCGGTGTAATGTGAGTAACGGATGCCACTGGGCGGTGTAATATGAGTAACGGATGCCACTGGGCGGTATAATGTGAGTAACGGATGCCACTGGGCAGTGTAATGTGATGGATGCCACTGGGCAGTGTAATGTGAGTAACGGAGGGGTGACAGCGGGACCAGCGGAGGGGGGGGGAGTGGGAGGGGGGACAGCGGGACCAGCGGGGGACACAGCGGGCAGCGGGGGCACAGAGTAGCGAATCTTGCCATGGTGCGGCGCCCTCCGGAAGGC
This sequence comes from Pseudophryne corroboree, assembly GCF_028390025.1. Lineage (NCBI taxonomy): Eukaryota > Metazoa > Chordata > Amphibia > Anura > Myobatrachidae > Pseudophryne > Pseudophryne corroboree. The sequence continues at coordinate 39,383,367 of NC_086455.1, forward strand.
GGCGCCCCGGGCAAAAGTCCTGCTTGCCCGTGGCAAGATCCGCTACTGCTGCTGTGCAGTGTTATGTGAATTGGAAGTATTCTGTGTCCACAACCCCATATTTTTGCGATGGCACTGCACGCAACCCATATTTATGGCCCTGTGTACTGATCCCACCTACTTTAGTGTTAGCTCCGCCTACCATTGATTTGGTGCCGCCCACATGAGGACACTTTTAGAAATTTTTCCAGGGCCAATTTTAGTTCCCAATCCGCCCCTGACCACACCCCTACAGTGGGCCCCTGCAGCTACCCAGTCCGACACTGGTTACATGACAGGACGAGACAGTGCAAGAACTGGATGAGGGACGTGTAACTAAAGGCAACGTTGAACATAAAATGAAGGCAGCAGTGATTTTGTCAACCATGATAAATATTAGAGAAAGGATAGTGACCCTAGAAGAAGGGGAAGATAATGTGCTCCGTTTTATGCATGTTTAGCCTTTAGGCAGGTTTGAGACAAAGAGAGGAAGAAGGCAGAGAGGTAGTTAGACAGTTGGGGCCTGATTCAGCGGTGGACACAGAATTGGCGGTCATCTGTCTGTGATTTTATGCAAATGCTGCTACAAACCCCTCCCCTTGTGCACATCTGTGCGGCCAAATGTGCAAGGAATGAGATGCCCTTTTTCATCTTCCATGCATACAGTAATACCAATTGGTGTGTCCTTAGATGCCACCACCGGTATCACCATTGAAACTTGCGCCAGCCTATGACGGGGGCAGTTTCTCTGTCCAAGTATGGCCTCCTATGTGAGCGGTCGAGCTCCTGTGTTCACAACCACTCCCATAACGCGCCTACTGAATGTACCATGTATGCGTGCATTACTAGTCTCCTCCCAGTTACCGCACAAGAGCACCCATCGCATTTCCACCACATTTCTGATCAATAGCAACAGGACCTCTGTGTAACACATGTGCCGGAAGAGACACTGACAGAACGTTCTTAAAGGTAGGAGGTGACCCAACAGAGAATAGTGCTGTGAAGGTCAAAAGAGTGAAAGGTGTGAGGAGAAGAGGGTAATCAACTCTATCAAAAGTGGCAGTAACGAGAAAAGAGGTCAGACAGTTGTACACAAACTGCCTAAGTAGTTTGGAAGCAAAGGGAGGAGAGATGAGAGCATGTTTGAAGATGGAATGGAAAGTGCCAGTTTAGAGGGACAGAAGGAAGAGGTGAACTAGGTGAAGGCAAGCATTTGGGGGAAGATATGAAGGATCTGCGAAAAACAGGATTTGAAGGACCAGTTACGGGGAAAAAGGAAGAGATGAGCTTAAAACCTCATTCAGTAGTCATTAAAAAAGAGGAGGAACTAAGGGGGGGTAGGTGAGTGGAAAAAGTAGGCATTGGGTGATTTATCTGGTGAAAGGAGGTTTCTTGAAGGATGGTGCTCCTTTGAATTGGTGATGAAGTCATGAGCACTAAGGAAAGAAGTAGAAGATACTGAGAATAGGCAGAGAAGAGAGATGATGGTAGTAAAGAACTGTAGGGGGTTCATGGGTTGGGTGCTAAGGTAGGTTTACATGGGTGGCATAGTGAGAAACCAGGCTAAATTTGCCATAGAGGAAGTCAGTCTTAAATTAAATATTTTTTTATGGTTTTCCATGACAGATATACACAACAGATCCCAAACAAAACCAAAAGCCACACAATATTAAAGGCAATACAACGTGTACATATATAACTTGTCACACAGGTCTTGTAGGCAAATAAACAATACTCTTACAGTAGTAAGTAGTACATAGATCATACAGACAAGCATGGAACTAACAAAGGAGCAGGGACGCCACCTAGAAGGGATCCAGCAAACACTGGGTTAAGCCATTTGGCCCATATTCAATCGAACATGGTCAAATATGTACTTTTCATGTGCAACAGTAGCTGGAACTAAGGAAAGTTAGCACAGCAATCTGGTCATGAGGAGCCATCCAGGAGCCAGCGATACAAACAGCATGCATACAGTACATTGAGAACATATTGATGATAAGTATACATATCTAATAGGCCTTCATCTATTATCCACAGCGTGCAAACAGTAGGCGAAATCGGAGTAAAGACAGCTCAAGTGACCCCCTGTGGAAGAGACCACTCAAATGATACTAAAAACTATTGCCCTGAGGAAGCCCGACACCGGAGCGAAATGCGCATTGGTGGACAGTGTGTCACGTCCCTGATGCATTACATATCTATTTAATCCCAGCACGATTAATGGCTTACTGATTCGGCATGTACATGTGCCTCACCGCGGTGGGATCGGAGCGGTGTTCAGGAGGTCCGATCATAACGGTCCCATACAGCGGGGACGCCCGCCGAACTAAGTGCACAAAACACACATTTACATGCATGTTCTACCAGTAACAAAAGTTATTTACAACAAGATAAGGAACTATAGGTGTTCTGGAATATAGTGTAATTTATTGATGCGGAGTGTGGCAATTTATAATAAAGCCTGTACAGTACCAAATACGAATGATTAGCGACATCAAATTAGATCTAGAGTAATACTACCTGTAAGAACAGGAATTTATATGTAATAATATCATTACTATCATTATATGGCTGTAGGAATCTAACGTGCAATATTACCGTCACTTCGTGTGGAATACAGGTTGAGTATCCCTTATCCAAAATGCTTGGGACCAGAGGTATTTTGGATAACGGATTTTTCCGTATTTTGGAATAATTGCATACCATAATGAGATATCATGGTGATGGGACCTAAGTCTAAGCACAGAATGTATTTATGTTTCATATACACCTTATACACACAGCATGAAGGTAATTTTAGCCAATATTTTTTATAACTTTGTGCATTAAACAAAGTGTGTCTACATTCACACAATTCATTTATGTTTCATATACACCTTATACACACAGCCTGAAGGTCATGTAATACAATATTTTTAATAACTTTGTGTAGTAAACAAAGTTTGTATACATTGAGCCATCAAAAAACAAAGGTTTCACTATCTCACTCTCACTCCAAAAAGTCCGTATTTCGGAATATTCCGTATTTCAGAATATTTGGATATGGGATACTCAACCTGTATAACAATATCAGAAGTGTAAAAACTACAGGATCTGTGGCTGGGGATTATAATCCCAAATATAATCATTATAACCATTGTATTTTGATACTGTATGGTTGCAGGCTAAGATTTAATATATACAAAACACCACATTCATCAGGTATTAGATTTATGAGCCACAATTCAGGAAACTAAAGTGGCTATTATGGATACATAGGGCTAGGTGGTAATTCTGAGTTGATCGCAGCAGGAATTTTGTTAGCAGTTGGGCAAAACCATGTGCACTGCAGGTGGGGCAGATATAACATGTGCAGAGAGAGTTAGATTTGGGTGTGGTGTGTTCAATCTGCAATCTAAATTGCAGTGTAAAAATAAAGCAGCCAGTATTTACCCTGCACAGAAACAAAATAACCCACCCAAATCTAACTCTCTCTGCACATGTTATATCTGCCTCCCCTGCAGTGCACATGGGACCTCACTCCGAGTTGTTCGCTCGCTAGCTGCTTTTAGCAGCATTGCACACGCTAAGCCGCCGCCCTCTGGGAGTGTATCTTGGCATAGCAGAATTGCGAATGAAAGATTAGCAGAATTGCGAATAGAAATTTCTTAGCAGTTTCTGAGTAGCTCCAGACTTACTCCTACACTGCGATCAGTTCAGTCAGTTTCGTTCCTGGTTTGACGTCACAAACACACCCAGCGTTCGCCCAGACACTCCCCCGTTTCTTCAGACACTCCCCCGTTTCTTCAGACACTCCCGCGTTTTTCCCAGAAACGCCAGCGTTTTTTCGCACACGCCCAGAAAATGGCCAGTTTCTGCCCAGAAATACCCACTTCCTGTCAATCACAGTACGATCACTAGAACAATGAAAAATCCTCATTATGCTGTGAGTAAAATACCTAACTTTTGTGTAAAATAACTAAGCGCATGCGCTCTGCGAACCTTGCGCATGCGCAGTAAGCGACTAATCGCAATATAGCGAAAATCGGCAACGAGCGAACAACTCGGAATGACCCCCAAGGTTTTGCCCAACTGCTAACAAAATTCCTGCTGCGATCAACTCAGAATTACCCCCATTAGTAACTAGCATCATCCAAAATGTAACCATTTAGAGTTACATAATATTACAAACTAGACACTAATTCTCCTGTTTGTGGATTATACACTATGGGGGTCATTCCGAGTTGTTCGCTCGCAAGCTGCTTTTAGCAGCTTTGCACACGCTAAGCCGCCGCCTACTGGGAGTGAATCTTAGCTTATCAAAATTGCGAACGAAAGATTATTAAGAATATTGCGAAAAGACTTCTCTGTGCAGTTTCTGAGTAGCTCGAGACTTACTCTTCCAGTGCGATCAGTTCAGTGCTTGTCGTTCCTGGTTTGACGTCACAAACACACCCAGCGTTCGCCCAGACACTCCTCCGTTTCTCCAGCCACTCTCGCGGTTTTCCCAGAAACGGTAGCGTTTTTTCACACACTCCCATAAAACGGCCAGTTTCCGCCCAGAAACACCCACTTCCTGTCAATCACATTACGATCACCAGAACGAAGAAAAAACCTTGTAATGCCGTGAGTAAAATTCCTAACTGCATAGCAAATTTACTTGGCGCAGTCGCACTGCGGACATTGCGCATGCGCATTAGCGACTAATCGCTCCGTTGCGAGAAAAAAATAACGAGCGAACAACTCGGAATGACCCCCTATAAATCCCAATATATAACATATTACATATATTAATCATTGTACACAATTTACTGTTAGCATACATATGGGAATTCTTAATATAGAAGGTCAAATAAGAGACGTGAGACAGAATATAATTTTAAATCTTTATTCACATTTCTAGATATTTCTTTCACCCCTTTTTTTCTAGTTTCTTTACTTCGCTCAATCAGCCTATTGTAGGCTAAGGATACAATAAATATATGACATAATTGACAGGCCATACAGGCATCTAATTGAGTATTTTTTGTTGACACCTGTTTTTAAATAATAAAATGTATTTTAAGAGTAATTAAATTTAAGGGGACGGAGTGCACCCATGTGACCCAATTCTTTTTTCTTGTTTGTAATTTATCATATTCTGATAATTGGTGGGTTGCACCCAATACGGATAATTTGATAAAATATGGAGACATAATTGTCCCAATTACTGAGTCCAAAGTTCCCTAGAAAGAATTATCTACACCCTGGTGCAGAAAACCTTTTTGTTTTTCTATACTGGGAAGTGCAATGCTTCTTTTTTAGTACAAATTATTTTGTTGCTACACTCTGTTCTTGTGAATGAATTTCTTGATTGTATAACAGTCAGGGCAGTAGAGAGCCCAGGTACTTTTCAGGGGGTGTGGCCTATTCACAGGAGGCGTGGTCATGCACCCTTAGAAAAAAATACAGGTAAGGGGGAGGGGGACCTGGGCCCCTCCATCAGACCTGGGCCTGGGTAATTAATACCCTCTCGCCCCCTCTCAGCGCCACTGATAACAGTAATTCACCCCTCGCCATCACCAGCGTATCTGTTTCTTTAATTAGATACTCTTATCTTCAAGAAAACAAGGCTTGAGTATCATTAAGCCACATCACATACAACGTGTGGTAAGACCTGTTCCAGGACAAGGTACAGACATAATGAATTTTTCACAAGTCACATTTTTGTGGTGTCAAAGCCTAAACATAGAAACTCTTGAAGCCTAAATGTCTCTGCAGTTCATATCAGTGTCATATGGCGCAGTTTCAAAGGAAGTCACTAGCATTTCAACAAGATGTGATGTCATGTGCTAGAACGTGATTACTGAGTATTTCCATGTGAGACCCAGCGCCTCATTAGAGGACACAGGAACAGAAGGCTTACACCAGTGATTTTCAACCTTTATAAACTTGCGGCACGCTAAACAAGATTTCAAAATGCCAAAGCACACCATCAGTTTTTTAAATCAAATACATAATAGCAAATATCAACATATATTAAATGCACTGGCCCCCACAGCAAACAAATAAGTGCCCTTACAGTAATAAAACACATTTCCCCCACAGCAATTAAGCATACTGTCCCTACGGTAATTACACACATTGTCCTACCACAGTAATAAAACCGATGCACTGGCCCCCACAGTAATGACACACATTGCCCATACCGCCCAACATTTGCCGCCGAAAAGGGAGTGTGACCTATGTGTAAGGGGTGTGGCCTCACGGCAGTGCCGCAATTGCGAGCCACGGGGCATGCCCAGCACTCTGTGAGTTGCTGGCATGCCCCCAGTCCTTCTGTTGCCATTGAATAGATGCTGTGCAGCAAGTGATAGGAGCTTCCCAACTGAAGCGCAACTAAGCCCCTCGCGGGCTCAGGTGGGAATAGTCCCTGTTAGTCGGCATGCCAACTGTCAGGATTTTCAGGGGGCAGGATGCAAGAGTAGATATTGTGACCGGGGGTCTCCTGACCACTGGTCACATAACTACATCCCGTTCAGACAGAGCCTGTCTCTGTCAGGGAGGATGAAGCAGCAGAGAGGAGCAGGGAGCAGCAGAGAGGAGCAGGGAGCAGCAGTGAGGAGCAGGGAGCAGCAGAGAGGAGCAGGGAGCAGCAGAGAGGAGCAGGAAGCAGCAGCGAGGAGCAGGGAGCAGAAGAGAGGAGCAGGGAGCAGCAGCGAGGAGCAGGGAGCAGGCAGCAGTGAGGAGCAGGGAACAGCAGAGAGGAGCAGGGAGCAGCAGAGAGGAGCAGGGAGCAGCAGAGAGGGGCCGGGAGCAGCAGCGAGGAGCGGAGCAGGGAGCAGCAGCGAGGAGCAGGGAGCAACAGTGAGAATCAGGGAGCAGCAGTGAAGAGCAGAGAGCAGCAGTGAGGAGCAGGGAGCAGCAGTGAGGATCAGGAAGCAGCAGCGAGGAGCAGGGAGCAGCAGTGAGGAGCAGAGAGCAGCAGTGAGGAGCAGGGAGCAGCAGTGAGGAGCAGAGAGCAGCAGTGAGGAGCAGGGAGCAGCAGTGAGGATCAGGGAGCAGCAGTGAGGAGCATGGAGCAGCAGTGAGGATCAGGGAGCAGCATAGAGAAGCAGGGAGCAGCAGCGAGGAGCAGGGAGCAGCAGCGAAGAGCAGGGAGCAACAGTGAGGATCAGGGAGCAACAGTGAGGATCAGGGAGCAACTGTGAGGAGCAGGGAGCAGCAGTGAGGATCAGGGAGCAACAGTGAGGAGCAGGGAGCAACAGTGAGGAGCATGGAGCAGCAGTGAGGAGCAGGGAGCACCAGTGATGATCAGGGAGCAACAGTGAGGAGCAGGGAGCAGCAGTGAGGAGCAGAGAGCAGTAGTGAGGAGCAGGGAGCAGCAGTGAGGAGCATGGAGCAGCAGTGAGGATCAGAGGGGAGCAGTGAGGAGCAGGGAGCAGCAGTGAGGATGGATCAGGGAGCAGCAGTGAGGAGCAGGGATCAGCACTGGGCAGGCGGAGAGGAAGGAGACGTGGCGTGTTTGACCTATTAAGTTACGCCGCATCTCCATAGGTCACGACTCACGATCCGGGCCTTGTCTGGTCTACTTGGAGGAGCCCAGTGTTGCCCGAGCACAAAGAACTAAAGTGAGGTGATGGCAGGCATCTCTGGTGGCACATTTGATACCCGGCCAAAGCGGTTGAAAAACACTGGCCGACACCAACGAAAATGAGAGCAAATTCCTTCACCTTAGTTTATCTATTAGACTTAAATACACTTGAGCAAAATGTTTTGGCAAGTTTCGAGCTGCTACGATTTTCAGTGCTTCATAAACAACTAATGAAATCTAGAAGGTCTGGCTGAAAAACAATTGTGAATCATTTTGCTGAAAATAGAACAAGTGGCTAAAATTCAACCGAGTAAAGTTCACATAGGAGATACTCAAATATACAGTACCCGTGAATTTTAAATCCTTGCTGTATGTTTGTGCTGGTATAGCTATTTAATTGGGGGGGGGAGGGGAGCACCTTAAATGTGACCTAATTAATAGGTACAGTGGGCCTAATTCAGATCCTGAAGGATCTGAGGGGGTCATTCCGAGTTGATCGCTCGCTGCCGAATTTTGCAGTGCAGCGATCAGGTAAAAAAACGGCAAAACTGTGCATGCGTATGCACCGCAATGCGCAGGCGTACCGTACCGGTACAAAGAGGATCGGAGCTGGGCGATGAATTTAGTGAAGTATCCATTCGCACAGCCGAACGCAAGGCGTTTGACAGAAAGAAGGCGTTTATGGGTGTCAACTGACTGTTTTCTGGGAGTGTTTGGGAAAACGCATAGCTACTCCGAAACTGCACAAACTGTTTTTGCTGCGCTCGGCTGTAAAGGCGTTCGTGCACTTGCAAAGCGAAAACACACTCCTCCATAGGCGGCGACTATGCGTTTGCACGGCTGCTAAAAGTAGCTAGCGAGCGATCAACTTGGAATGACCCCCTGAGTCACATAGCGCAAGTACTGATGCCTCTGTTTTGGGGGAGTGCCAAGGCCAGGATCTGCGTTGGAAGACCCCATAGGTCACGCAACCGGGTAGTTGTATTGCTTCCTAGGACGCAGCACGGAACCTAATGAATGCAGGAGGCGTCTACTAATATCAGATGCCTCCTGCTGCATTACCATACTACTGTATTGCTGCTGCTGCTTCCATGTAAGCAGCAGCAATTCAAGATTCGCCCACATCTGAATCAGTATCTCTGAGCTCAATACAAAGATTACAACTAAGGTATTACCATTACTACAGAATTACAGAAAGTTGTTGTTTTTTTGCATGGATACTGTAGATATGCACTGGAATTCCTCATCCCGAACAGTGGAGATAGCAAAATTCAATAATAGAATTTTAAAATGGATTGAAAACCTTTTTAAAAGGAATGGAACCTGTACCTGTTATTGGAATCTTTGGGATCAGTGTTTTTCCCTATGTGACACTAAACTGGCAACTGTCGCACTGGGGGGTATTGTCTGGCTTAATTCGGATCAACACAGTTTGAATTAATACTTTGAACTTGAGAGACCGGTATTTTTGCAGTCTAAAGTCGGGTACACACTAGAGCGATGTGTACCTGGCCATTACTGGGGTCAATGGGACCATGTATCGGCAAGTGCAGATACAGGGCCCTTGCCAATGCAGGGGATGACGGAGCGACGGGGGATGCCATGATGCTTTTGGGAGCATGGCATTGATAGCTATGTCTTCTGGTTGACCGTGCAGCAAGGCTGACCAGAAGACATCACTAACTGCTGCAGGAGCGCACATATCACGTGTACACACTGCCTGATCCAACCATTATGTCATTCCGATCGTTCCAGCAACTACATATCGCATACTTGCCTACCCTACCGGAATGGCCGGGAGGCTCCCGAAAATCGTGTGGCCCTCCCGGTCCCCCGGAAAGGTGGGCAAGCCTCCCGCTTTCCGTGCTGCCCCTCCACGACCCTCGTTGGCCGCCCGCAGCAGGGTCCGATGACGCGATTCGCGCTGAATCGCGTCATCATAGCGCCGCCACCCCCGCTATACTCTTTTCTCAGCACTGCATAGTGGTAGGCGGAGCCACAATGACGCGATCCTGATGCCAAGCCCCCAGGACTGTCCACTACCCTGTTGGCCATGCCCCAGGAACGCCAATCCTGCTGCCGGCCACGCCCCCATGCACCTACAACGCTGCCTCCTCCCGGAGGAGGGGGCAGCAAAGTAGGTAAGTATGACATATCGGTCTGGGTCACTCTAGTGTGCGCCCGGCTTTACTCACTACAGGGCTCAAACTGAGTCAGATACATTCACACCATAAAAGTAAGCCCTTAACAGCTGCACATAGGGCTCTATTTACTAAGTCTTGGATGGAGATAAAGTCGCTGGAGATAAAGTACCAGCCAATCAGCTCCTAACTGTCATTTTTCAAACACAGCCTGTGGCATGGCAGTTAGGAGCTGATTGGCTGTTAGTTTATCTCCAGCGACTTTATCTCCATCCAAGGCTTAGTAAATAGACCCCATAGAGTAGTAATATCACTTTATGCCCTTATGCTGAGTTGGGGACATCGCAAGATGGGTCCAGTCACTTATACTGTATGGCAGATTTTTACTTTAGACATATTTGTACCCTGGTACTTCTACACCCAAATAGGTAATAATAAATAGCAAAAGTAGGTTTGATTTAGATTCAGAAAACCCCTCTATAATACAGCTGGTATAATCTTCCTTCACAAAAAAATACTCTGAAACAATTATAAAATATAGGTATGACCAGTGCCATCCTAACGTATAGATTCAAGGCCCCACACATAGGCATGCGCCGGGGGTGTGTGCCTGGTGCGCACAGGCACCCCCTAATGTCCGGCACCCCGATCTCACAAGCCTGATGTAGCGATCGCCGAGCAGGCTGATTACTGTCCCCTCTGCGCTGCACCCTGTCAGGACTGCATAACTGACCGGACGCCTGGGTTAATCAAGGGTGCCACTGCCACCGGCTTTCAAACTCCCGGCTCCACCTTCATGTACAAAAACAGCGTGATGTGACGCGATAACGTCATGCTGCTCGCACGCCCACCCGTCACACCCGTCACACGCCCACCTCTCGCCTTCTATTCTATGCCAACGCCAGCCACTGATGCAGAGCAGCATGCAGCCAGCGTTCCTCTTAGGAAGACAAATTCAATACTGGCAGGTGGTCGGCAGCAACATTGACACGTCACTCGTTTTTCCAGCAGCAGCAGTACTAGTCTGCGACTAACAGTGTCGGTGAGTGACTGACTTGTAAGTAAGCTGCTGCAGCTTGCAGCCGAAAGAGAGGGGGAGCCAGACTAGGCTGAGGAGGAGCAGTGTAATTGCAGTGAGTGCCATCAGGGGTGTTTGTATGGTGCACACCACAACATCTGACAATGTATCTGCTTTATTAGGATTGGTACAAGGGTGGATATTTTATATTGCGTTGACCGTCAATAGATGGTGCTAGACATGCCCAAAAGGCGGTGCTAGACACACCCCTCCAACAATGCACACCCTAATAAAATGTGCTGCGCACGCCTATGGCATTACAATTCTAGCGGCCTTCGAGCTGGGCGCATTTGCCCCCCAGACCGGTGCCTCCGGAGCTTCTTGGGTGGCAGGTTGGGAATGCTAATAAAAATACAATTAATACTGCGCTTGTATATGTTGTAGCAGCTTCAATAAATTATAATCTCTACAAAGTTCTAAAAAGGAAGCGCTTATAATAAACTATGAATGCTCATACCTAAAAAGAAATATATTCATTAGTTTAAAATGTATACAGATCTTTTGTGTAGATTTTTATATAGTTGTTCAGAATGCTGGGGGTTCCATTTATTTGTCCGGGTATAGGTAATATTTATTTCCAAGTAAGTCCAGATCCTAACTGTCCCTACTAACCCTACCTTCTGTGAGCTGGCCGCGGCTCACTGTTGGCGTCCCGGCTTTGGTTCCCTCCTGCAAAGTAGCGGTGTCCGTGAACGTCTGTTGCTAGGTGCTCGGCACTCGGCGGTGACGTCACTTCCGCGTCTCTTTCCTCCGTCTCTCTCCAATGCATTTCAGGCTAGCAGCCCTTAGTTTTGAAACCAGCGGACAAAGGTGGAGGTACTTTACACTGAGTGTCCTGACCAGGGTGAGAGAGGCGGGATAATAAAGCATGCAACCTCCAGGAACACTGCACAGCTGCAGCAGCCTCCAGGAGACACAGGGACGAACCAAATCAGCTGACCAGCCCCTTTGTCCGCTGGTTTGTCGAGTTTTAACCTGATCGCAGCGCTGCAAAAAGTTGCTAGCGAGCGATCAACTCGGAATGACCCACAATGTGCACTGCAGGTGTGGTAGATAAAGATATAACATTTGCAGAGAGAGTTAGATTTGGGTGGGATATTTTGTTTCTGTGCAGGGTAAATACTGGCTGCTTTATTTTTGCACTGCAATTTAGATTTCAGTTTGAACACACGCCACCCAAATCTAACTCTCTCTGCAATATCTGCCCCCACTGCAGTGCACATGGTTTTGCCCATTAGCTAACAAATTTGCTGCTGCGATCAACTCTAAATTAGGCCCACGGGGGGTCATTCCGAGTTGTTCGCTCGGTAAAAATCTTCGCATTGCAGCGATTTTCCGCTTAATGCGCATGCGCAATGTCCGCACTGCGACTGCGCCAAGTAAATTTGCTATGCAGTTAGGATTTTTACTCACGGCTTTTTCTTCGTTCTGGCGATCGTAATGTGATTGACAGGAAATGGGTGTTACTGGGCGGAAACACGGCGTTTTATGGGCGTGTGGGAAAAAACGCTACCGTTTCCGGAAAAAACGCAGGAGTGGCCGGAGAAACGGAGGAGTGTCTGGGCGAACGCTGGGTGTGTTTGTGACGTCAAACCAGGAACGACAAGCACTGAACTGATCGCAGAAGCCGAGTATGTCTGGAGCTACTCAGAAACTGCTACGAGGTGTGTAATCGCAATATTGCGAATACATCGTTCGCAATTTTAAGATGCTAAGATTCACTCCCAGTAGGCGGCGGCTTAGCATGAGCAAATCTGCTAAAATCCGCTTGCGAGCAAACAACTCGGAATGACCCCCACAGTCCCATAGACACACACACACTGGCCCTCATTCCGAGTTGTTCGCTCGCTAGCTGCTTTTAACAGCATTGCACACGCTAGGCCGCCGCCCTCTTAGCATAGCAGATTTGCAAACGAAAGATTAGCAGAATTGCTACTAAATAATTCTTTGGAGTTTCTGGGGGTAATTCTGAGTTGATCGCAGCAGGAAGTTTGTTAGCAGTTGGGCAAAACCATGTGCACTGCAGGGGAGGCAGATATAATATGTGCAGAAAGAGTTAGATTTGGGTGGGTTATTTTGTTTCTGTGCAGGGTAAATACTGGCTGCTTTATTTTACACTGCAAATTACATTGCAGATTGAACACACCACACCCAAATCTAACTCTCTCTGCACATGTTATATCTGCCTCCCCTGCAGTGCACATGGTTTTGCCCAACTGCTAACAAAATTCCTGCTGCGATCAACTTGGAATTATCCCCAAAATGCGATTGCTCTGCGTATGCAGCCTAAGGGCGGGATGGACTAAGCTCTACTGCTGCGCTAATTGCCTTCTCACCGCTCTACTGACATCTCCATACTTAGTAACATTTCTCCTCCTCTCCCAGGGCTGCCATTCTGTCCCGTTGTTTTCTCTACCGGCAATCGCCGGTATGAACTAACAGAAGTATCGCTGCTCCGTTGCGGCCACTCAGCGTTGTGTATGCTGCGCTCGGCTCTCCATAGATACCCTACTGCACATGCGCATGTCTTAATATCCCCTCACAACAGTATGGCAAGCGAGGTACATACTGGAGAGAGTCTCTGCACATTGCAGGCAATCTTGGAACATGCTGCCAGGCTGAGGATGTGACCTCCGGATGCCAGCACATCAGAGCACCGGTAAGTGACGTGATGCAAAATATAGATTCCTGACATAGCAGATTTGTGAATATCGCTATCTCAGCCTCAATAGTGATCCATAGTGAATTAGGCCCAGTGTCAGGGCTTAGATAAAACCATCCACCTCCTCCCACCCTATAGCCCTTGTCCGCCTACCTCCAGGGGCCCTACTCCCCACTGCACCCAGCTCCTACCCCTAGTTACTGTGGGCTGGACCCTCCACTGGGACTATCCCTGTGCCCACATTTCCAAACAGGTTCAGCTGACATTGTACCCTGTAAAATCTCATTACCTTCCGTACACAGCCACAGCCATTGTCTCAGGGTCGGACTGGCCCACAGGGGTACCAGGGAAACCACCGGTAGCCCCCCTGCCTGAGGGCCCAATCCTTCCTCAAGGGATCAGGTTCCAGACTGTGCACTTGTATTATACATGGTAGATATGTTGCATTACACTGCACTAAACTATTGTGTATTTCAAGCCTCTGTGGAGGCTGGCCACATCCCCTTTGTAGGCTGGCCACACTCCTAAGCATGGGGCCCTAGAACTGCATTCCCCCGGTGGGCCCCTCATGCCCCAGTCCGACACTGCCGTCTCTTCATTTTCTACATAAAGTCATTCATACTGTCTATTGGTTTCGGTCCAATATGACTGAACTCGCATGTGACCAAGCACGATTGCATAGACCATCGGAAAACATTATTCAGCAAAATACGATTCTTAGTAAATTTGAGTGTTTGATCTTGAAAAACTCTCACGTATCCCATCCATGCCCAGCGGGTTCACTCTCGGACAAACATGATTCTTAGTAAATGTATCCCCTCAATGATAGTAATCATTTAGCAGTAATCAGTTCTGTTGTTCTCTAATGACAATACAATGGGGGTAATTCCAAGTTGATCGCAGCAGGAAATATTTTAGCAATTGGGCAAAACCATGGGGGTAATTCTGAGTTGATCGCAGCAGGAACTTTGCTAGCAGTTGGGCAAAACCATGTGCACTGCAGTGGGGGGCAGATATAACATGTGCAGAGAGAGTTAGATTTGGGTGGGTTATTTTATTTCTGTGCAGGGTAAATAATAAAATAACCCACCCAAATCTAACTCTCTCTGCAAATGTTATCTCTGCCCCCCCTGCAGTGCACATGGTTTTGCCCAATTGCTAAAAAAAATCCTGCTGCGATCAACTTGGAATTACCCCCAATATTCTGTGTATTATTTACCTATATGCAGGGTGAATATGCATGTCTTATTGTTGGCATGGGTTTATTTGTTGCCTTTGGCCACCAGGGTCATTTCTATTGGATTTGAAAGTGAGATAGCATTGATGAATTATTTGTTGATATAAAACACTGCAGAGGTACAGTCTCTTTGCCCAGAATAATGTTTGCATAAAGAGATTTGATGGCAGTGCCCTGTTAGACATGGTGATGCATTGATAAAAACAAAAGAAATAAGGGAGCAGCTTATCCTGCTATTATAACACACTACTCTCATCAAACAACGCACAGCAAACAGAAGTTTCTTTTACCATGTCATGCTCAACTATTATATTAGACTCCATGGGGCAGTTTTATCACCATCCGCATATGAGGGCGTAGATGTTATGTGATAAAGTGGTCTATTCATGGAGCTGAGAAAGCCCAGCTTTGTTAACGGGGCTTTTCTCTGCATACCATAATTTACAGAGCGGGTTACCGTGGAGAAGTTCCTGGCTTCCTCAGCGGCACCCCCGCTCTGTGTCTGAATCACATCACCATACTTCAGAGTGGTGAGAGCACTTCCTGTAGGAATGGAAACCTCTGCTTTCTGTCCCACTTTGCAAAACCCATTCGCCATCTCAGGATGGCAAATGGTGGCTTGTCAGGGGAGAAGAGCAGCGAAGATGGCTGTCTCCCTGCCTTCTCCCCACCCCTTCTGTGACAGCAGCCAATAAGAGGATCCCAGATCATATGCATATACTGAGCCTCTACCTCCTGACTGCCCGCTGCCACAGTGCCTCCGCACTCTTCTCCCGCCTCCTGGTGCCTGCTCTGCCACCGTTGTATAGTGATTTGCCCCCCACGTCCGACTCGCTTTGCTCCTTTCCCCGCTGGACTGCACTTTCCACTGTAGCCACAGCAATGACCTGGCGCGTGCCCAGAAGACACCAGGAGGAAGAGAATACACCGTGCATGGGCAGGAAAAAAAACAACCGCGATATATAGAGAGAAGAATGGAGAAAACGGGACAGCCGAATCGCATCAGGGAACAGGTAAGTATTAATGAATTGCGGAAAAAAAGACATTAAAAAAACCTGAAATAAGAATGCGATGTTTAGTGAAACAATAAACCTATTGTGGGGCAAACTGAAGGGGCACTGTGAGGCATATTGGATGGGGGGGAAGCATGTAGCATACAGGAGGAAGCCACTGTGTGGGTAGGGCATGCCTCCTTTGAAGTCGGTGTTTTGTATGAAGGCTAAATGTAATGATTTGAGGTATTCACGCCATAAAAATACCCCAGGACAACAACCTGCAAGATGTGAGAAATCTGAGAAAACTTTGCCATGTTCGCAGCTGACTCTGTAACTACACTCAGATATAGGGGTGTATTCGATTCAAGTTGGATTTCCCGACTAGTCGGATTAACGGGACTTTCCGACAATTTAAGGTTGAATCCAGATTCAACCTATTCAATCAAGCTCCCGTTTATCCGACAAGTCTGAAAATCCGACTTGTCGGAAAGCACGTGGATCGGCGGATTAGCCGCGGATCCACAGGTTTTGTCGGATTCACAGCCAAATCCTACAGGTTTTAGCCCCGTTTCCGACAATGTCAATCCGACTTTAAAAAAGTTGGATTGGCGTTGTCGGGAACGGCCAAATCCGACAGGATTTAGTTGCGAATTGAATACTGTAATGTTGGATCCTTTCCATCGGAAAGGATCCGACATCAATTGAATATACCCCATAGCCAGAATTCAGCACTGTTCAGAACCAGAGATTCCGGACCTGCACATCTCTATGGGGGGGTCATTCCAACCCGTTCGCACGCAGCGGTTTGTCGCTGCGGTGCGAACGGGTCTGTAATGCGCATGCTCAGCGGGCTCACTGTGCACGCGCGTCATTGCCCGGCGACGGGGGTCGCCGAGTTACGTCGCATCCTATGAAGAAAGCGGTCGCAGAGCCGACCGCAAGAAGATTGACAGGAAGAAGGTGTTCCTGGGCGGATCCGGACCGTTGGCTGCTGTTTTCGGGGAGTGGTAAGGAAAACGCAGGCGTGTCCAGGAGAACGGAGGGCGGATGTCTGACGTCAAAGCCGGTTCCAGTATCGCAGAGATCATCGCACATGGTAAATATGTCCAGGGCTAGTCATGTTCTGCTTGAAATTTTTTTAGCTTAGCAGGGCTGCACAAGCGATCGCAGCCCTGCTAAGCTAAAATACACTCCCCCATAGGCGTGGACTAGTTGATTGCAGCAGCAGCAGCAAAAAGTTGCTGGCTGCGATCAACTCGGAATGACCACCTATGTGTGTTTGGGTGTAGCTTTGACTTACTGACATGAATGAGAAGGGATTTGGCAGATGAGGTCTCATTATGGCATGGAAACAAAATAATTTTAATCAAAGTTGCTTTGTTTTTTCATCGAGTCAAACTTTCCGTACTCTTTTCTGTGTTAGGTTTCACTTACTTTGGTGAATTGTTACAGCATTAATTTTCACACAAAGGGGGGTATTCAATTAGCCGCAAAATTGCAGCAACTTTTCGCAGCAATTTTTTTGCGGCAGTCAGACGAAAATTGCAGCGATAATGGCTGTTCGTGGGTATGCGCGCTCCTGTTTTTCTAGCTATACAATTCCCACAAACATTCTTGTAGGGAAAAGTGTAGGTGAAAATTGGAGAAAACAGTTTGTACCCCCAAAAATCAAAAATGCCAAAATAACATAGGATAATAAAAGAGAAGTGTATTAGAGATCACATTAAAGAGTTTTTGGGGACTTAAATTTTGTGAAATGGCTGTTATATGCATTTTTTTTTAAATGCAAAGAAATGATAGAAAGCACTTTTTTTGTGCAAAATAAATGCTCTCATTAAATTAGGGGTACATGAAAATGGGTATATGTATATATTTGGAATTTGGGTTATTTCAGGGTACTTAAAAAAAAAGTGGAAACAGACTGACTACTCCTATCTGCCAGCCTAAAAACACCTGTTCCACTCATAAAACACCCTAATATACCTGTCTTATACCTTGAACCCCAAATTCTAACACTTTGCACTTTTTCACCCCAAAAATGACATGTCATTATTGGGCAATTAAAAATAATTAAAAACTTCAACGTGCCGAATTGGTCATTAACCACTTGCCTGGCATGGTCACATCAGATGCGACCATGCTTGCGAGTGCTTTATCTGATCTGGTCACACAGGATGCGACCAGTCAGATAAACAGTGTTTGCAGCGGCAGGGAAGGGATACTTCCCTCCGCTGCTGCTCCCTCTGCCTCCCTGCACTCTCCCCTGATTGCCGTACTGCCGATCGTTGCTGATTGGTCAGCACGGCAGGACCCCCCTTCCAGCCGCTGCAGACAATAGCAGCCGCTGAGGAAGTGTAAATTAACCCCCCAAGCTCCCCCTGTGTACCTGGAGGCTGTCCCGGGTTTCTAAATGAAAGCCGCAATGATTGCGATGTTTCCGATGTTCCGATGATCGCAATGTTCTAATTTTTTTTGAGGGGGGGACTAAAAAAAATTTACACTTTTTTTTTTCTCTTTCTGTAACTATTTTGCATAGAGTTAAATTCATGTTCTTCCCCTAATTCACTCATAAAATAAAGTGACAATTTCTGAGCATTTTTTTTTTGGGGGGGGGGGGGGGGGGGGGGATCATCAGTTAAGTGGTTAAGGGGGTGTCCCAGGGGTTCTGAACCAAATCCAAACATTTTTACCTTAAAATAGGGGTCTTCCCCAACTTAGGTGGGTGTAGTGAGGTTTGCAAAAAAAAACAACAATAAATTTCCCCCGCTAATTGAATCGGGTGTAATCGCGATTCACGGGAAAAGTCAGTGGTACGGCACTATTATTACACTGGCTGTAAAAATATTCACCCCTTGTGTCCAATCAGAAGCTCCTGACTGGCCGCTGGTTCACAAGCTCCGATTGGCTCACGGCCAGCTCTATAGTCCTAATACTGCCGCAGCTCTGTCCCCTGTGGCTGCCTGCCGGTGCGCAGCTGGCCCGGCCCACGATACACACTACTGCCACCTGCCCACCCATGGTAAGCTTTTTGGGATGTAAGGAGAGCGAAAAGAGAGACTGGAGGCAGTTGTGTGTGTATGTGTGGTTCTGTCTGTCTATGGGACAGTGGGGGTCATTCCGAGTTGTTTGCTCGTTGCCGATTTTCGCTATGTTGCGATTTGTTGCTAACTGCGCATGCGCATGGTATGCAGAGCGCATGCGCTTAGTTATTTAACACAAAACTTAGCTGTTTTGCTGTGGCTTCTGCGGCGCTTTTCAGTCGCACTGGTGTTTGGTAAATGATTGACAGGAAAGGGGCGTTTCTGGGAGGCAACTCAGCGTTTTCCCGGCGTTTGCTAAAAAACGCAGGCGTGTCAGGGAAAAACGCGGGAGTGTCTGGAGAAACGGGGGAGTGGCTGGCCGAACGCAGGGCGTGTTTGTGACGTCAAACCAGGAACTAAACGGACTGAGCTGACCGCAATTCGTGAGTAGGTCCGGAGCTACTCAGGGGGGGTCATTCCGAGTTGTTCGCTCGCAAGCTGCTTTTAGCAGCTTTGCACACGCTAAACCGCCGCCTACTGGGAGTGAATCTTAGCTTATCAAAAATGCGAACGAAAGATTAGCAGAATTGCGAATAGACACTTCTTAGCAGTTTCTGAGTAGCTCCAGACTTACTCGGCATCAGTTCAGTCAGTGTCGTTCCTGATTTGACGTCACAAACACACCCAGCGTTCGCCCAGACACTCCTCCGTTTCTCCAACCACTCCCGCGTTTTTCCCAGAAACGGTAGCGTTTTTTCACACACACCCATAAAACGGCCAGTTTCCGCCCAGAAACACCCACTTCCTGTCAATCACACTACGATCACCAGAACGAAGAAAAAACCTTGCAATGCTGTGTGTAAAATACCTAACTGCATAGCAAATTTACTTGGCGCAGTCGTACTGCGGACATTGCGCATGCGCATTAGCGACTAATCGCTCCGTTGCGAGAAAAAAATAACGAGCGAACAACTCGGAATGACCCCCTATGACGGTAACACACAGAGGAACTGCACAGATCACACTGATTTGCAGCTCACAGGCAGGTCTATTTGATATAAAGGCGTAGCTACCACTGGTGCAGGGAGTGCAGCTGCTATGGGGCCCAGAGCTGAGAGTGGTCACCTTCCCTGTCACAGTTACATGTGTTATATACAAGGGTGTAGCTACCATAGGTGCAGGCAGCGCAGCTGCTATGGGGCCCAGAGCTGAGAGGGACCCACCTTCCCTGTCACAGTTACATGTGTTATATACAGGGTGTAGCTACCACTGGTGCAGGGAGTGCAGCTGCTATGGGGCCCAGAGCTGAGGGGGACCGCCTTTCCTGCCACAGTTACTTGTTTTATCTACAAAGGTGTAGCTACCATAGGTGCAGGGAGTGCAGCTGCTATGGGGCCCAGAGCTGAGAGGGGCCCACCTTCCCTGTCACAGTTACATGTGTTATATACAAGGGTGTAGCTACCATAGGTGCAGGGAGTGCAGCTGCTATGGGCCCAGAGCTAAGGGGGACCACCTTCCCTGCCACAGTTACTTGTGCTATATACATTTATCATCATTGGTAGATACATAGGGGCCCTTGCAAACTTTTGATTTGGAACCTACAATATATCTAGTTATGTCCCTGGACCTGTTCATTTTAATGTGGTATAAAATTAACTGAAGTGCATTATAATGTTACATAATATGAATTGGGGCACTGTAATGCGGCACAATATGAAGTGGATTCACTATAGGGTGGCATAATATGAAATGGGGGCACTGTTGGAGGAATTCAATTGTTATTGCCACCCGATCTCCTGACTAAAGTGAGTGGAGATCGCAGGGGTGATATTCAATTGATGCTTTTTATCGCGTCCATTAGTGTCGGGTAAAGCAGCTAAACCTAACTAAACTAATGGCCACGATCGCAAAAAAGTGATGTCTCGGCGCCCAAACAGTTCACTTTACCCACGTTTAAGCTCACCACCCCCGGGGAGGGGGTGCGAACTGAAATGCTGATGCCTGCAGCAGGTCACGCATGACAGGAGCAACAATTGAATAGCTCCATCATACACACAGTTTCCGGTGCTAAAAATGTAATTCCCCCTGTATGTCATAATGTGAACTGGGGATACGGTGTTGCATAATGTGCACTGCCACTGACATCCCTACAATGTGACATATTTATAAATGTGAACTACTATTGTTCATAAAATGAACTAGGGCACTACTATGGGGCATGACATTAACTAACACACTACTATGGCTCAGAAAATGAACTAGGGCACTACTATGGGGCATACAATGAACAATTGCTGCAGAGAGGTGTCTCTCTAGAAGCATTGGGACAGGGGCCCCTTCAAAATGTTGCTGTGGGGCCCACAAAGTTCTAGCTATGCCCCTGATTTAATGCTTCTATTTTGGTCCTAGTTTATTCCACGTTTTGCAACACAGTTCTTATTAAATCTGCGTATTGTATTCTCGTCTAGGAAAAGTACTAACGAGTTGGCTCGATGGTCTATTGACTTCTATTTGCATGTTTAGCTGTCTATTTTGTTATACATTTGTTCTGTTCTTGCAGCTTTGGCAGCCTGCTGCTATTTTCCTAGTGTATTTTGAGGCATGGATGGATCGTGGAATGTTGAGTACCTGCTAAGAGAAAGCATTGGTATTTATTTTACACCTCCTGGAAAGCTGGATAACAAGGCATCGGCCTTCTTCCCCCAGTGTTAAATTAGGAACACACACATTTGATAAATAGGCCTCTTTTCCGGCAACTAGCCCTACCATTAAATTACTAGTGTCCTACTTAATGCAGAGAACCCACATTTCTTTATTTGCACCTACAATATTCTAATAACCAGTGGCGGTTCATGTGGGTCATTCCGACCCGATCGCTCGCTGCAGTTTGTCGCAGCTCAGCGATCGGGTCGGAACTGTGCATGCACCGACGCCGCAGTGCGCGGCGCATGGCAGTCGTCACTGCCTAGCGATCACCTCTGAGACAGAGGCGGTTGTTGGGTGGGAGGGGCTGAACGGCGGCGTTAAGTTGCCGTTTAGGAGGTGCGGTCCGGCCAACGCAGGCATGGCCAGACCGTTGGGGGGGCACGCCGCAGCAGCTGCTTGACGTCTCACGCAGCCGCTGCGTCAAACAACTCCCAGCCAGCCGCATGAGCTGCACTGGCCAGGAGTTACGCCACAAATACAAGAGCATCGCCGCTGTGCGATGCTTTTGTATTTGTGCGGGGGGAAGGTGGGGGGCGGCACTGACATGCGGGGCGAACTAGCCCTGTGCTGGGCGTCCCCCCGCATGTCAGGGAAGATGATCATAGCTGTGCTAAATTTAGCATAGCTACAATCAACTCGGAATGACCCCCCCATACCTCTTCCAGTCCGAGGGGGCTGCCCGGACTGCAGCTCAGGTCAGCACTGGCCTGGACTCTCCAGAGTCCCTAATCTTGTACTGCATTCGCAGAAGCTGGGCCCAGGGCAAAAATAAAGCGGAAAGGGGGGGATGGAAGGTGCCAGTGAAAAAGAGTGGTGCCGTTGACCAAGATGTAGGTCCCTGGGGAAGACAGCATTGCTGCTCTATGGCTCCTGCATTTAACCTGTAGCACTGCTGTAGAGATTCCCAGAACATTCTTTGGACAGTCCGGGCACACCCCCTGTAGCATGTGCAGCAGCCTGGACCGTCCGAAGGAAGCTCCAGGCAGGGCTGCACTACCTGGTGCCAGCAGTCCCCGCCCTTGGCATGGTGTTGTGATGTCATGTGATTAGAGGTGGAGCAAAATTGCCCTTCTCTGCACATATACAACGGCCCCTGCTTTCTGTCTTGTAGCCACTCCTTCTCATATGCCACAGGTTCTGCTTTCTCCATGTCCACAGTGACAATTGTGCAACAAATGAAATCAAATCAGCAGTAGATATGAACGTAGGTTTGCAAATACGTTAGGAGTAAAGTAATCGCTATCATAAGACCGCACGTGAGCAGTATAATTTTGCAGAAAAACCCAGGAGTGGAGGAACACTGAGAGCTGCCAGGGAGGGATCTTCTGATCCCTCTCTAGTGATTATCCCTATGTATTTCTATATCAGATAAAGCCATCAGATGATTGTTGTGTCTGTGTAAGTGCTCATTGACACAAACAGACATGGAGACCAGGAGCTGAGTTCAGCATGCTGCTTTCAACTTTACTTAACTGCAAAGGAACATAAAGCAACACACTTTTGCTGCAAGCTGCACAATAGCACTGAACACAAAACAGTGGTGAAACATGGGCCCTCATTCCGAGTCGTTCGCTCGGTATTTTTCATCGCATCGCAGTGAAATTCCGCTTAGTGCGCATGCGCAATATTCGCATTGCGACTGCGCCAAGTATCTTTGCTATGAAGATAGTATTTTTACTCACGGCTTTTTCATCGCTCCGGCGATCGTAATGTGATTGACAGGAAATGGGTGTTACTGGGCGGAAACAGGCCGTTTTATGGGCGTGTGGCTGAAAACGCTACCGTTTCCGGAAAAAACGCAGGAGTGGCCGGAGAAACGGGGGAGTGGTTGGGCGAACGCTGGGTGTGTTTGTGACGTCAAACCAGGAACGACAAGCACTGAACTGATCGCACAGGCAGAGTAAGTCTGGAGCTACTCTAAAACTGCTAAGTAGTTTGTGATCGCAATATTGCGAATACATCGGTCGCAATTTTAAGATGCTAAGATACACTCCCAGTAGGCGGCGGCTTAGCGTGTGTAACTCTGCTAAATTCGCCTTGCGACCGATCAACTCGGAATGAGGGCCATGGTACTGCAAGTACAGATTGAGTATCCCTTATCCAAAATGCTTGGGACCAGAGGTATTTTGGATATCGGATTTTTCCGTATTTTGGAATAATTGCATACCACAATGAGATATCATGGTGATGGGACCTAAATCTAAGCACAGAATGCATTTATGTAACATATACACCTTATACACACAGCCTGAAGGTAATTTTAGCCAATATTTTTTATAACTTTGTGCATTAAACAAAGTGTGTCTACATTCACACAATTCATTTATGTTTCATATACACCTTATACACGCAGCCTGAAGGTCATTTAATACAATATTATTAATAACTTTGTGTATTAAACAAAGTTTGTGTACATTGAGCCATCAAAAAACAAAGGTTTCACTATCTCACTCTCACTCAAAAAAGTCCGTATTTCGGAATATTCCGTATTTCGGAATATATGGATATGGGATACTCAACCTGTATAACACAGAATGCACAGCAATGTGAATCTGACATTGGTGGTCATTCCGAATTGTTCGCTAGCTGTTTTTGGTCGCTGTGCAGCGATCAGGCAAAAAACTGGCAATTCTGCGCATGCGTATGTGGCGCAATGCGCACGCGCGACGTACTTTCACAACAGCCGATGCAGTTTTACACAAGGTCTAGTGACGCTTTTCAATCGCACTGCTGGCCGCAGAGTGATTGACAGGAAGTGGGTGTTTCTGGGAGGTAACTGACCGTTTTCAGGGAGTGTGTGTATAAACGCAGGCGTGTCGCATACAAATGCAGGCGTGCCTGGGGAAACGTAGACGTGGCTCGCCAAAACGCAGGGCGTGTTCGTGACGTCAAAAACAGGAACTAAACAGTCTGAAGTGATCGCAAGCGCTGAGTAGGTCTGGAGCTGCTCAGAAACTGCACAATCTTTTTTTGTAGCAATGCTGCGATCCTTTCGTTCGCACTTCTGCTAAGCTAAGATACACTCCCAGAGGGCGGCGGCATAGCGTTTGCACTGCTGCTAAAAGCAGCTAGCGAGCGAACAACTCTGAATGAGGGCCATTTCCAGATTCCAATATCTAACAAAGATGGCACTAGCTTATGGGCATAAGCTTCCAAAACGTAAGCTTTTCAGAGCTTATTGAGTCAGCCCACAGGGACTATTGATAACAATGCGGCTGTGGTCTGCAGGGTTAGCTAGCCTAACAGGCAGGGGCGTAGCCAGAACTTTGTGGGCCCAATAGCAACATTTTGAAAGGGCCCCCGTCCCAATGCTTCTATAGAGACACTTCTCTGCAGCAGTTGTTAATTGTATGCCCTGTAATAGTGCCCTAATTAATTTTCTGAACCATAGTAGAGCCTTATTTAATGTTATGCCCCATAGTAGTGCCCTAGTTTCTTTTATGAATCGTAGTAGTGCTTAAGTTCACCCTATGTCACATTTCAGAGCTGCCAGTACACATTATGCCACACAGTACCCCCAATTCACATTATGATATATAGTGCTTCCCGTTCATATTGTGCCTCATTACAGTGACCTGGTTCATATTATATAACATTAAAATGCCCTCCAGTTAATTTTATACCACACTACAATGAGCAGGTCCAGGGGTATACCTAGATATATTGCAGGCTCCAAGGAAAAAGTTTGAAAGGACCCCTACGTACCACCTAATGGCGAAAAAAGTGTATTACACATGTAACTGTGACAGGGAAGGTGGCTCCTCTCAGCACTGGGCCCCATAGCAGCTGCACTGCCTGCACCTATGGTAGCTACGCCCTTGCTAACAGGCATTCAGGCTTTGTTTAATTTCCCCGATCCTTAAACCATGTGGAAACTGCCTTTGACAAACTATATTCACTGCTTTGAATACTCTCGTCCTTGTGCATGCTCAGTCTTTGAGGCATGTTTATAAATCATCAGGTTTTCAACCCAAAAATTATTGATTTTGCTAATTAAGTAGCCCCAATAGAAACCTATGGTGCTGCGTTTGCTTCAGAAATTGAGGAGATATCTGCTGCAGTCCCTATGGGATACAATTATCAAGGGGGTATTTACCCTTTATGGCTGTTTTGAGATTTACTGTTGATAAATTTGCCACTTAGGGGGGGAAAGTACGTCAGACTTGCACTCTAGTCGGGGGGCTATTCTATTTCCATGTTAGGCTGGGATTAAACCTAATGCTTTAAACATCCTAGTGATATTTGGTGGACCCCCTTCTTTAAAGTAAACCTTCATTACCTTCACAACCAGAAATAAAGACACGGAGACTTGAATTTTGGCAGAAAAATTGCTAGCTATTTATTTATCCCTAACCAATAGCAAACCTGTAAATAGAAATTTTTATTAAGATGCCGATCCAGCCGGCATATGGTGGCAGCAAAAAGAACGGCTCTATTAACCTAAATTAACCTTAAATTACTAAAACTTCGCAACGATCCTAATTTTAATACAACCATCACACACCGGTAATAGGTGACAACTCAACCCCCACAGTGACTACCCACCGCTCCTGGGTGCCCTGCCGCTGCCTTCCCGGACGGGTGGTCAAGCGGCCAATAAGTCGATGGAGGTGAGTGCACCTAAACCAATACTAAACTGTAAAACACTACAGTTTACCATACAAATAGAAAACTGCCGTTCTTTTCCGCCAATAAATAGCCAACGATAAAACCAGCCAACAACTTAACGCCAATGCACCACGTGCCCAAATCTCTGACCACAAGGGCGGGAGGGTGGGAAGGCAAAATCCTCACAAGAGAGAGATTTAAAATGGCCTCCCCTTACTTATATATCATGAACCCTCCCCTTCACAAAGGGCTGTACTTTCTTCACAGCTAGGTCCACCCCTCACCAGATGTTTAACTCTTTTCTTTCCTATGCAGTCAATTCTCTCTCCTAAACATCCTAGTGATATTTGGTGGACCCCCTTCTTTAAAGTAAACCTTCATTACCTTCACAACCAGAAATAAAGACACGGAGACTTGAATTTTGGCAGAAAAATTGCTAGCTATTTATTTATCCCTAACCAATAGCAAACCTGTAAATAGAAATTTTTATTAAGATGCCGATCCAGCCGGCATATGGTGGCAGCAAAAAAAAAGGCTCTATTAACCTAAATTAACCTTAAATTACTAAAACTTCGCAACGATCCTAATTTTAATACAACCATCACACACCGGTAATAGGTGACAACTCAACCCCCACAGTGACTACCCACCGCTCCTGGGTGCCCTGCCGCTGCCTTCCCGGACGGGTGGTCAAGCGGCCAATAAGTCGATGGAGGTGAGTGCACCTAAACCAATACTAAACTGTAAAACACTACAGTTTACCATACAAATAGAAAACTGCCGTTCTTTTCCGCCAAAAGCGAAAGACTCATCCCCAAAGTCTTCGCACCGCCACCATAAACCTACCCTAACTCCTGCAAAACGAAACCCAGATCCTCCAGAAAAAACATCATCCCCTCATTGGATAGATGTACTCCATCAGGCCGGAAAAGGTGGCTGTCTCTGAACCGAATCCTAGGGTGGCGAACCACCCTCCCTCCGTGGGACAGCACCCACTTCGCCACTGCCCCGTTCACCTTTTTCCGTGCCTCATCAATCTGGCGCCCATCCGCCACACCCCTCCAACTCAACCTCGGCACCATCAATGAAAAAACCAACACACAATTGGTCCATGTCGCGGCCACACTTGCCAGATCTTGTATCATGGCCCACCGCAGATCCAGGGATGTCCTCTTCCCCAGGTCGTTGCCACCTAGATGGACAAACAAGACCCTCGGGACTCCATGCTTGCTGGCCTGGCTAACTAGCCTACTCTTCAGCTCGCTCCACATCATCCCCCGCCAGCCAAGCCATCTAACAACCTGTGCTCCAGGCAACGCCTGAGCCCCCTCTGATGCCACAAACTTGGCCGCCCAGTACACATAGGAGTGGCCGACCACCCAAATAGCCAAATTGTCTTCAACCCAACCTGAAGGGGAAAAAGAGGGGTAAAATTTATTACTAAAGCTTCATTAATTGCTTTCACCTGAAGGATCTGCCAAAAAGAAAAAACTTTTAGATCTCGCTATTGCAGCAGTCACGGCCTAGCCGATCTGCACCATGCTTCCTTGCCAATCTGAAGCGAACATATACACACAAAGGGGAAGTTCAAAATAAATTCAAACGAAATTAAAAAGGGGAGAGGGGGGGGGGGAGGGAGGGATGGAGGGGGGTATAAAATGGGAAACACATGTAATAACTCAGCTGGAGGTGAAAGCGTAAAGACCTGCTGAGGGACTCTGATTAGAACAAATTAGCCGAATTGTAGATTAGAATTCAGTCCGTCAAGTCAGGCAAAAAATCGCAAAATAACTCCAGACCCCCGCTGCCGACTCATGCCAGCAACGACGAGTAGCTAATCCCTGAGTAGGATAAAAAGGGGGAACACCAACCGACGCACAATACCATAACTCACAGAACTGGAACAACATAATACATTGCAAATAAAACAAGGCACCAAGCGCAATCCGACCTCTCATGCAACGGGGCGAATATATAGTCTGTAACTTGACGACTTCCATCGCCCCACCGCCTGGATTTCCGTTCTGGACAAACCCGCTGCCGCAGCTGACGTCGCCGCGCCTATTCGAAAGGAATGGGTACCGAACGCAGCGGGTGGAAGGCCCAAGCCTGTCAAACAATGACTCATCATCCAACGAAACTGGTATTTCGTCACCGGCAGCCCGTCATAGTGCAATAGCCATGACCCCTTCTTAGCGGGCCGCACCGCCACATATTGCACCGCCAAACCTACTGGGCAAACGCTCTCCTCTTGCGCCGGAACCAAGGTGACCCAGCGACCTCTCCCCACTTGGTCCGTCTTAGAGCGCCGCAATCTGCACAGCAAGGACCTCTCACCCACTACCACGTCTCCGACCAGCATGCGCGAATCTGCTCTCTTGGAAGGCGCTACCAACTCCGATACCCTAAAAGCCCCGTGGTACGCCATTGAGAACGCCAATCTGAACAAAAGCGTCTCATACCTGGACGACGCGACTCGTCCCACCGCCGCGATGACGGCCGGCAACAAAGCCGCATCGATGGGCCGCCTCCCATCTGGAGGCGTCGGCGCTACTCGCGCCCACCCTTTCATTGCCTTCCGTAGAACCTCGCTTTTCGTCACATCGGGGACGCCCCGCAGCTTGCAGAAAAACGAGACTCCAGCCAAGTACCGGGATACCACCGCACGGGACCTACCGGAAACATATAGCTGCCAAATAAAAGAAAGCATCAGCCGATGCCTGCTCTTACCTTTCTGCTGACGACCTTGGACGAACTCCTCCCATTCGCTCCAAGCTTGTCCATAAGCCTTGAGCGTGGCTGGCGCGACTGACCGCAACGCTAGACCCTCCAGTCCGGCCCGATCACCTGCCAAACATAACCGGGACAATGAAAACCTTGCTCGTCGGCCTCGGGCGCCAACAACCAAAACCTCTCCCACTGTCCTCGCGACAAGGCGTCGGCAATTCCATTCTCCAAACCGGGCACGTGTTGTGCCCGGAACCATAGGTTCCTACGCAAGCACGTCAAAAGCAATTGCCCAAGCACCCGCAGAACCACCAGCGATTTTGCCCTCTGGTTATTAATCGCATGCACCACGCCCAGATTATCGCATCTAAACAATATGCTGCGATTAGCCAGCCGATCACCCCAGACCTCCAACGCTACCATAATGGGAAAAAGTTCCAGAAGCACCAGATCTTTTGTTAGACCCTCGCTATGCCATTTTGCCGGCCAGGATGCCGCGCACCAAGATCCCTCCAGAAAGCAACCGAATCCAGAGGCACCTGCTGCGTCGGTGAACAGCTGCAACCGCTCGCTGTCCACCGCTGGCGCTTGCCATATGCACACTCCGTTGAAATCCTCCAGGAACGAGGCCCAGATGGCCAAATCCCTTTTTATTTCGGAGGACAAACGCACGAAATGATGAGGCCTGGCACACCCCGCCGTCGCCCTTTCAAGCTTCCGGCAGAAAACCCTGCCCATCGGTATTACCCGACAAGCAAAGTTCAGCATGCCCAGCAATGACTGCGCCTGACGCAGCGTGACTTTACGCGAACCTTCGAACCGGCAAATGGTCTCGCGGAGCTTCGAAACCTTGTCCCGGGGCAGGCGACACTCTCCCGCTACCGTGTCAATTTCAATCCCCAAAAATGACAAGCAGGAGGCCGGACCCTCTGTTTTGTCCGCGGCCACGGGAACACCGAAATGGTAAAACAGAGCTCGGATGCTAAAAAGCAAGTCGCCGCACCTTGGATCATTAGCCGGACCCACACACAGGAAATCATCGAGGTAATGGGCAACCCCGTGACCCCCTGACGAAGACTCCACGCACCAATGAAGAAACGTGCTAAAGCGCTCAAAATATGAGCATGAAACGGAACATCCCATCGGCAAACATTTGTCGATGAAATACTCCGCCCCAATCCGGAAACCCATCAAACGGAATGAGTCCGGATGCAATGGCAATAACCTAAAAGCTGACTCAACATCAATCTTAGCCATGAGGGCCCCGGTCCCGTAGCTTCGGACCATCCCTAGCGCCTCGTCAAATGACTGATACACTACCGAGCAATGAGCCGGCGGTATTGCGTCGTTGACCGACGCCCCCACCGGGTAAGAGAGATGCTGAATGAGCCAAAAAGCGCCTGGAGTCTTCTTCGGAACCACCCCAACCGGAGAGATGACCAAATCATCCACCGGGGGTGACATAAACGGTCCCTCCATCCTGCCCAACCTGACCTCCTTATCCACTTTCTCCCGTAGCACTACCGGCAAGGCTCGGGCAGATTGAAGGTTCCTCTGCGCCCGCACGGACACTTCACTCGCAACAGGCAAGCGAAAACCAAACTTAAAACCGTCAAACAAAAATTTTGCATCCCCTCTGTTCGGATACAAGTCTAACCACCGGCCCATCGTTTCCAACTTAATTGGCGTTGGAGCTCTGCAGAGCGGTTCCGCTCGCGGCCTGCTTGGGGTACGCTTGCTTACCCCGAGTCCCCTGTCGCCCGCCTTTGAAACAAGAGGAGGCTGGGTGGGTTCCGCCACACTGCTGGCAGGAGTGTCGAAAACGACACTGCTTGCCAAAGGAACATGTTCCGCTGTTAAACGCGAAACACTTTCCTCGTGTGGCAGAACGCCCTCCCGTGCGAACGGCCAATCCACCTGTCCTGGCCAATCTCCCGTCCGCGCCGGACCCCTGGACTGATGCCCCTGCTCGTCGCCCGCCCGCCCCCTGTTTCTGGGGCTCCTCCTCCTGTTGCGAGGCCCGGGTTACTTTGAGCCAGACCTCCACATCCTTAAATCCGAAGTCCATGACCCGCAACCCGTCCTGCTTCTCCCGAAACTCCTGATCATACCGACGCCACTCCGAGCCCGAGGATGTGCGCTGCATGTCGTGTACGAGATGCAGATACCGGATGACATTCATGTGCTCTTCCGGCCTATCCTCCAAATAGCACGCTGCAAACACCCAAAAACCTGCCAGCCAATTATCGAAGGACCTGAAGGCCTCGGCTCCCATGCCCTTCTTTGCGCCCGCCGCCTTGTAATCCTTCTTCATGGCCCTCGTTAACACGAACACGTCCACGAAGTCACCCCTCCGGATCTTCTTGCGGCAGCTGTCCCGCAGCCCCCGCATTACTGCGGTGTAGTCGCAGCGAACGACCCCCGGCAAATCGCGGCGCTTCTTGGCCCTACGAGCTTCCTCGCTGATCCGCTTGCGCCGTTTACGCCTCTTCTGCTGCTTTGCTGCCCGCCTGGCAAATTTCGCCGCCCTCTTTTTCGCCCTAGTAGTGCTACTTACTTCGGACGCCTGCGACGACAGAGAGGATGAAGAGGAGGAAGACGAAGAGCTGCGCGAACTCGAGCTCGTGGGAGAAACCGATACCGACTGTACCAACTCACCCGATGCCGTCGACCGCTCCGACCTGGCTTCCTCATCCGCTTTAGCCCATACATCGTCCTCCACGGAGTCTGCCATCCCTACTTCCTCGTGTTCCCCTGCAAAAGACAAAGCAGAGGAGGACCCAGCCCGCGCTTGCGGCGTACACCGGGCCCCCCGCGTGTGGCGTGCCGCGGCTGCGCGCCCTTGCCCATCCTGCTCCTGCCCTAGCTCCAGCTCCGCCGCGGCCGCCCCAAGCTCCCGGCAGGCTCGTGCCATCCGCTGCGCCGCTGAGGCCCTCCGCCTGCCAGAACCGCCTGTCCCCGTAGGCTGGCCGGAATTCCCCGCCGTCCTCGGGGAGGCTACTGCGGCCAACGGCCCCAACGCTTCCACCACTGTGGCCAGAGCCGACGCCAGCGCCCCGGGAGGAACCTGTCCGCCGCGACGCTCGGTAACGGCCCCCGAAGAATCCCCGGCCCGCGCTTGGGCGCGATCCTGCGCCCTCCGTCGGTCAAACGCGACCCGGGGACCCAACGCCGTCTGTCTCGGCGGGAAAGCGAAGGCCCCCCTGTCGGACCACTCACTCTCCCCTTCCGAAAACGCCCCCTCCCTGAGCGGATCAGAAATGCTCCCTGATCCTGGGGAGGACCCGCTGCACTGAGAAGCGGCGCGTAACGCGGCCCTGCGACCGCTAATCCATTCCCTGTCCCCCCTCCTCCCCCGAAAGCCGCTGTATCCCGGCTCCGGTGAAGTGGTATGGGGAGACAGGGAAACCCGCGGAGCAGTTGTGCGGGTTCCCCCGCGCCCTGTGCGGTCCGCGGTGGGCTCGCGTGCATACTGTGCGCGTGCCCCCCGACCGCTTGCTGCTGTGCCCGCATCTGCCTGCCCGCTCCTCTGTCTATTTTGCAGCTCAGCGTTGTCCCCAGGAGACAAACGCTGCACCCTCCTGCTCCTCCCCCTCCCCCTGCCGGAATCCGGCAGCCGGGGAGTTAATTGTAGTGCCAGAGGTGCTGGCGGCGCCGCTGCGCGCACACGTGCGCTGCCGGCGCCGCCTGAGGCGAGCGTGGGCGCGCGCGCACCTCGTGCGCGCGTCCCACGTCCTCCCGCCAATGATCCGCCGGCCGGTGTCACCACCAAAGCCGCCGCGCGAGGCTCCAGGACAGGCCCCGCGCGGCGACCACCCGACCCCCGTCGAGAAAGGGGCCGCTCCTGCACCGCCAGCCGAGCGCCCTCCGCGGCGCGCATGCGCGCGCCCGCGGGCGCCCGACACCACCCCGGACTCAGCCGCTCCCGGAGGCGAGGGCCGATGCCCGTCAGCCTCCGGACGGCCTGCCAGCACCTCCGGTCCCCCACTCCGCCCGCGCCTGGCCGGCACGGCCGGCCCGGCCCCCAGCGGCGAGGCCGACCAGGCCCGCCGCGTTACGCCCGCGTTCGTGGAGGCCCCGGGGGACGGAGCCCCGTCCCCCAGGCCACCCACCTCATCACCCGGCCCAGCTCGACCGCCCGAACCGCGATATCGAGCTGGAAGCCGGGCAGAACGTTGAGGGCGGGCGGACATACTGTCAGGAAAATATATCCGGCAGGAGAGGAGAATTAATAAAAGTGGTAACTGATATAACCCTTGAAAGTGTGGGAACAATGTCTGCTGCTGCAGCACTTACCCCACAGGCAAAATCCTCACAAGAGAGAGATTTAAAATGGCCTCCCCTTACTTATATATCATGAACCCTCCCCTTCACAAAGGGCTGTACTTTCTTCACAGCTAGGTCCACCCCTCACCAGATGTTTAACTCTTTTCTTTCCTATGCAGTCAATTCTCTCTCCTTATGGTTGTGAATATTTTTCCTGCCTCTCTACATTCACTCACCTACCTTTACTCTTTGCCTGTCAACTCCGCCTCTCGTTCCACTGAGGGAACTTGTGTCTGGCTAACATGAGTGAGATAGGGGGATGTATCGGGATCCTGACGCTTGGGATGGTGGCAGCCGTAATACAGACAGCGGCATCCTGACGCTCAGGATCCCAACACCTAGTAGGGTAAGTATTCTATCCCTAATTCCCTAACCCTCCTCTAAGCCTAACCCTCCTTTTTCTGCAGCCTGACCCTACCCTCTCCCCCCCTGCAAACTAACCCTAACCCTCTCCCATGGTGCCTATCCCTAACCACCCTTTCCTGCAGTTAAAACCCAATCCTCCATCCCCTGCAGCCTAACATTAACACTCCCCGGGGGTGCCTAACTACTAAGACCCTCTTCCAGCCGCCTAACCCTACCACTGCTACTCCTCAGCCTAACTCTAAACCTCCCCCCGCAGCCTCAACTTAACCTCCCTGCTCGCGGCTTACCTCTTCGCAGCCCCTGCAAACCCTTGTTCGTGATCCCGATGTCGGGATTGTGATTCATATCAGGTTGCCGGCAGCGTCATTCCGAGCAGTGTTGGGATTCCAACAACGGTATTTCAACTGCCGGAGTCCTTACCGGCTCTCAGATAGTAGGGATGAGCGGGTTCGGTTCCTCGGAATCCGAACCCGCCCGAACTTCATGTTTTTTTACACGGGGCCGAGCGACTCAGATCTTCCCGCCTTGCTCGGTTAACCCGAGCGCGCCCGAACGTCATCATCCCGCTGTTGGATTCTCGCGAGGCTCGGATTCTATCGCGAGACTCGGATTCTATATAAGGAGCCGCGCGTCGCCGCCATTTTCACACGTGCATTGAGATTCATAGGGAGAGGACGTGGCTGGCGACCTCTCCGTTTATAGAGAAGAGAGTGAGACAGTAGAGAGAGACACAGTAGTAATTTTGGGGAGCATTAGGAGGAGTACTAGTTACTTGCTGAAGTGATAGATAGTGTGACTGTATATAATCTGACTTGTGGGGGAGACACTGACAGTGGGGAGCAGTTAGAGTCTGAGAGCAGGACTCAGGAGTACATATAACGTACAGTGCACACTTTTGCTGCCAGAGTGCCACACTGCCATTGTGACCACACTGACCACCAGTATAATATATATTGTGATTGTCTGCTTAGGAGTACTACTTGCAAGTTGCTGATAGTGTGACCAGTGACCTGACCACCAGTCACCACCAGTTTAATATATATATATATATATATATATATAATGTGCAAAAAAGAACCGTCACTCGTAGCTGTGATCAATCTGATGCGGTGCCTTCAGTAGGAATGTAATAGAACAAGTGGAAGGACTGCGGCACTCAAATTTAAAGATGAAAAAAAAAAAAAAAGGCTGATTTATTGGAACAAAGCCATCATTAAAATGCCGTGTGAAGCCAACGTTTCGGTGCCAAGCACCGTTTTCAAGGCAGGCATATACAAGTTGAACAAACAATACACATAAATTGCACTCACCTAAATAGGGGAAAACAGTCACCGCCGCGGGAGAGCCGGGTCCGGCGTGCGCTTCCGCCTACCGAAGTCACGGGTGCGTCACGTCCGGTGACGTCAGACAGGATCCGCAATGGTTACCTTGGCAACGCGTCCCGTCGTCCTGGCGACGCGTCTGTTTGCCGGTGCCATCTGCAGGAGACCGCTGATTCATCTCCCCGGCCCTCACCGCAGACGCCTGCATGTCAAACACAAAAAGCATAATTCATTAGTGGGCTAAATATGAATCAACAAGTATATAGAAATAAACAGTGATATGCAAGAATGATAATTAATAAACAAATTTGCTAATGCCCACTCCTATGAGATATGCTTATGATGGGCAGCAGGTGATCGCAATAGACCACACCAGCAGCATATGAGGCATGGCTAGATGGAACAGTTACATGGGCTGGCATATTTGGGGTGCAGGTCACTTGAAGGGACTCAATGTCTAATTGTCAACGGAACACATTCCAATTGAGTCTCTCATTCATTCCGTGAGGGGCTACAGTGTTTAGGACGTGAATCCACCTGCTCTCACACTTGAGCAGTTTACCGTCGCGGTCACCTCCTCTGATGGACGCTGGTGTGTGATCAATCAGAATGTGTTTTAGTTGCGCTAAAGTGTGACCTGCAGTAAGGAAATGGCGGGCCACAGGTTGTTCAGCCACCTTGGTCTTTAAGGCTTTACTGATGGCTGAACGATGGAGGGCCATACGTTCTCGTACTGTCCGTGTGGTTTTGCCCACATAATACTTGTTACATGGGCAGATTATAATGTAGACTACATGGGTGGAGAGGCATGATAATGCAAACTTGATCTGAAAGCTCCGATTCGTGTGTGGATGTTGAAAGCAACTGCCTGTAAGCATGTGATTGCAGGTAGTGCATCGTGGGCATTTATAGCAACCAGGAGGTCTTGTCATAAAATGTGGTTCCGCTGTTGTTTGGTTGAAACCGGTGATGTCGGTGTGGACCACCATGTCGCGTATATTTCTGCCCCTGGTGAAACATGCCATAGGTTTTTTGTTTCGAAAGCAAGGTAAATCCTTGTCTGTGGCAACAATTGGCCAAAGAGCCCTACTCGCCCTTTGCACGACCTGACTCGAAGTAGTGAACGCCATTTTCCATGGTAGGACTTGGTTTGTTGTACGGTCACGTGGGAGTAACAGCTGTTCACGGCCAATGGACAGGACTTCTTGTTTTTGTTGTTTTAAAGCTGTGAGGCTGTAGCCCCTGGTGACAAATTTGTCAATAACATTGTCGATTCCTCTGGCAGCTGTTGCGGGATTGTCAGCAATTCTGGCCACCCGCATCATTTGGGACTTTGGCAGGCCCCGTTTGAGGGGTTTAGGGTGATGACTAGAAGCCAACAGGAGTGTATTTCTATCCGTGGGCTTGGAATATACCTCAGTGTGCAGGCCATCTGGTTGAAGTGTAACAAGGACGTCTAAGTAATGGATCGAAGACGTACTGTGTTGGAAAGTCACCTTAATGGTAGACTCTCTACTGTTGATGCCCTCGACCATCTGGTGAAGCAGTTCTTCGCTACCAGTCCATAGGATAAACAAATCATCGATGTAGCGCATGTAGATTTTAATATGTCGTCGGTAGTCCTCATTAAGGAAAAACATGCTAGTCTCCTCATGGAACATAAAGATGTTCGCGTAGCTGGGTGCCACGTGGCTGCCCATGGCGCAGCCTGATAGTTGGCGGTAAAATTGCCCATTGTAGATGAAATAGTTTCTGGTAAGCGTGAGTTCCAAAAGCTGCATGAACAGTTCAATGTCCATGTCCTTGATGCCTTGAGCTTCGTAAAACTGTCTGGTGGCCATCAGACCCTGGTGATGAGGGATGGATGTGTACAGGCTAGTGATGTCAAGCGTGCATAGTATGCTGTTGGATGGCACCTTGTCAATCGCTGACAACCGCACAAGGAAATCCGTGGTGTCCTTAATAAGTGTAGGTTGACTCATTACATGTGGTTGTAAGATACAGTCCAGGTACATGGAAATGGGATGATATAGAGAATTGCGAGCTGAGATTATTGGTCGTCCGGGTGGTTGGGTCAAGTTTTTATGAATTTTTGGAATGGTATATAGAACCGGACAGACAGGGAATGGCTGATGGAGTGCTTTCAGAAGTTTGGAGTCAACATCGCCTCGCTGGTGTGCCAGTTGTAAAAGGACTTGAAGTTCCTTTTGGTATTGGATAGTTGGATCTCTGGGTAATAGTTGGTATACTTGTCCATCAGCGAGTTGCCTGTCGATTTCAGCCATATAGTCCGATAGATTCTAAATCACAATGGCGTCCCCCTTATCGGCGGGGCGCACTATGATGTCACGGTATCCAGATAGATCACGTAAAGCCTGGGATTCTTGACGGCTCAAGTTGTGGTGGATTCTTGGTTGTGCTTGAGCAAATTTTTGCACAGAGTTATCCATTAATCGAGTGTAAGTCTTGATGGAACTATTATTAGATGTTGGATCAAACATAGATGTGCTTCTCCTGGATAGGAACGTCTGTGTAGGTGTATCCTGTCTCAAGGAATCTGAATGTTGAAAGAATTCCTGTAGCCGAAGAGTTCTGGAAAACTGATGTAATTCAATGTTCCAATTTAGATCATTATGAGGGTTGGTGGGGACGAATGATAACCCCTTACTTAACACTTTTTCTTCATTTTCCGTGAGACGTCTAGAGGATAGATTATATACTATTTTCTTTTGTTCTTGAGAGAGTTGTCTTCTTTTTTGCCTCTCGTTTTGACCCCCCCGGCGGGTGGCTTGGTGTTTAAAATGGACTTTTTCTGAACCGGTGTTTTGCTGGCTAAAGGGATTGAAGGGATTGAAGGTCCTTCTAAAGGGTCATCGGATTCACGGGTCACAAATTCACTATCGCTGTTTGAGGTGTGGGCGTCTCTCCCTTGCGCTTCACGCCGCCTCCTCCAGCTTTGTCTAGAATAAGATTCTGTGGGTTTTGACCTGCGGTTCTCTCCCCCCATGAGCCAATGGTATACACGGTTGGACTCATAGTCAGTCTGGACAATCTCGAATTTCTTGGTTTTGAACTTGACCAGCTCCTGTTGATAGGTCTCCATTTTGGTTTTAATTGACGAGTAAAGGTCAATGTTCGCATCACTGGTCAGAACCTCATGGTGGCAATCTTCCAACTTTGAGATTTTATCACGTGCCAACTTCAGTTCTCGTTCCGATTCTTGTATGACCAGGAGCATGAGGTCCAGGCTGCATTTATTGACTATGCCAATCCATTTCTGGCAAAAGTCGGGATTGTACCGTCCAATAGTGGGAGCGTTGCGCACCCGAAATCCCCGCGGGATCATGTGGTGTCGGTAGTATTTAGTGAGGGAAATCCCATGCATGAGATAATCAGTCTCTCGTTTTTTGAGTTTAACCAATTGGTCGCAGACGTCCTCCGCTGAAAGCAAGATATCTTTGTTAGGCCACTCATCTTTAAAGAGGATATTTTCTACTTCCTCGTCTGTAAAGCAGTGTGTGAATCCTTGAGTGACAGGCATGCCTGTGTAGCCAGCAGGTAACTTGGTGCCAGCAATGCTGCTGGAATGGGCCGGTGCTGCATCTGCACTGTCCATGTTGTATGTGACTAGCAGCTCGGTGACTTGTTAAGCTGTATGGCAACAGCTCAGTTGTAAGCAGTATTTTAATAGCAAGTGGTGCTCGGTTCCGAGAGGGAGCATGCAGCTCCCAAAAGATCCAATGTGCAAAAAAGAGCCGTCACTCGTAGCTGTGATCAATCTGATGCGGTGCCTTCAGTAGGAATGTAATAGAACAAGTGGAAGGACTGCGGCACTCAAATTTAAAGATGAAAAAAAAAAGGCTGATTTATTGGAACAAAGCCATCATTAAAATGCCGTGTGAAGCCAACGTTTCGGTGCCAAGCACCGTTTTCAAGGCAGGCATATACAAGTTGAACAAACAATACACATAAATTGCACTCACCTAAATGGGGGAAAACAGTCACCGCCGCGGGAGAGCCGGGTCCGGCGTGCGCTTCCGCCTACCGAAGTCACGGGTGCGTCACGTCCGGTGACGTCAGACAGGATCCGCAATGGTTACCTTGGCAACGCGTCCCGTCGTCCTGGCGACGCGTCTGTTTGCCGGTGCCATCTGCAGGAGACCGCTGATTCATCATTAGACATTGAGTCCCTTCAAGTGACCTGCACCCCAAATATGCCAGCCCATGTAACTGTTCCATCTAGCCATGCCTCATATGCTGCGGGTGTGGTCTATTGCGATCACCTGCTGCCCATCATAAGCATATCTCATAGGAGTGGGCATTAGCAAATTTGTTTATTAATTATCATTCTTGCATATCACTGTTTATTTCTATATACTTGTTGATTCATATTTAGCCCACTAATGAATTATGCTTTTTGTGTTTGACATGCAGGCGTCTGCGGTGAGGGCCGGGGAGATGAATCAGCGGTCTCCTGCAGATGGCACCGGCAAACAGACGCGTCGCCAGGACGACGGGACGCGTTGCCAAGGTAACCATTGCGGATCCTGTCTGACGTCACCGGACGTGACGCACCCGTGACTTCGGTAGGCGGAAGCGCACGCCGGACCCGGCTCTCCCGCAGCGGTGACTGTTTTCCCCTATTTAGGTGAGTGCAATTTATGTGTATTGTTTGTTCAACTTGTATATGCCTGCCTTGAAAACGGTGCTTGGCACCGAAACGTTGGCTTCACACGGCATTTTAATGATGGCTTTGTTCCAATAAATCAGCCTTTTTTTTTTCATCTTTAAATTTGAGTGCCGCAGTCCTTCCACTTGTTCTATATATATATATATATATAATTGTATATAATATATATATAATATTGTATACCACCTACCCGTGGTTTTTTTTTTTTTCTTTCTTCTTTATACATACTACTATAGTAGCTTACTGTAGCAGTCTGCGGTGCTGCTGAGCTGACTGTGTCCAGCAGGTCCGTCATCAGTCATTACATAATAAATATATATACCTGTCCGGCTGCAGTACTAGTGATATTATATATATATATATATTGATTTCATCTCATTATCATCCAGTCTATATTAGCAGCAGACACAGTACGGTAGTCCACGGCTGTAGCTACCTCTGTGTCGGCAGTCGCTCGTCCATCCATAATTGTATACCACCTACCCGTGGTTTTTTTTTTTCTTTCTTCTTTATACATACTACTATAGTAGCTTACTGTAGCAGTCTGCGGTGCTGCTGAGCTGACAGTGTCCAGCAGGTCCGTCATCAGTCATTACATAATAAATATATATACCTGTCCGGCTGCAGTACTAGTGATATTATATATATATATATTGATTTCATCTCATTATCATCCAGTCTATATTAGCAGCAGACACAGTACGGTAGTCCACGGCTGTAGCTACCTCTGTGTCGGCAGTCGCTCGTCTATCCATAATTGTATACCACCTACCCGTGGTTTTTTTTTTTCTTTCTTCTTTATACATACTACTATAGTAGCTTACTGTAGCAGTCTGCGGTGCTGCTGAGCTGACAGTGTCCAGCAGGTCCGTCATCAGTCATTACATAATAAATATATCTACCTGTCCGGCTGCAGTACTAGTGATATTATATATATATATATTGATTTCATCTCATTATCATCCAGTCTATATTAGCAGCAGACACAGTACGGTAGTCCACGGCTGTAGCTACCTCTGTGTCGGCAGTCGCTCATCCATCCATAATTGTATACCACCTACCCGTGGTTTTTTTTTTTTCTTTCTTCTTTATACATACTACTATAGTAGCTTACTGTAGCAGTCTGCGGTGCTGCTGAGCTGACAGTGTCCAGCAGGTCCGTCATCAGTCATTACATAATAAATATATATACCTGTCCGACTGCAGTACTAGTGATATTATATATATATATATTGATTTCATCTCATTATCATCCAGTCTATATTAGCAGCAGACACAGTACGGTAGTCCACGGCTGTAGCTACCTCTGTGTCGGCAGTCGCTCGTCCATCCATAATTGTATACCACCTACCCGTGTTTTTTTTTTTTCTTTCTTCTTTATACATACTACTATAGTAGCTTACTGTAGCAGTCTGCGGTGCTGCTGAGCTGACAGTGTCCAGCAGGTCCGTCATCAGTCATTACATAATAAATATATATACCTGTCCGGCTGCAGTACTAGTGATATTATATATATATATATTGATTTCATCTCATTATCATCCAGTCTATATTAGCAGCAGACACAGTACAGTAGTCCACGGCTGTAGCTACCTCTGTGTTGGCAGTCGCTCGTCCATCCATAATTGTATACCACCTACCCGTGGTTTTTTTCTTTTTCTTTCTTCTTTATACATACTACTATAGTAGCTTACTGTAGCAGTCTGCGGTGCTGCTGAGCTGACAGTGTCCAGCAGGTCCGTCATCAGTCATTACATAATAAATATATATATACCTGTCCGGCTGCAGTACTAGTGATATTATATATATATATATTGATTTCATCTCATTATCATCCAGTCTATATTAGCAGCAGACACAGTACGGTAGTCCACGGCTGTAGCTACCTCTGTGTCGGCAGTCGCTCGTCCATCCATAATTGTATACCACCTACCCGTGTTTTTTTTTTTTTTTCTTTCTTCTTTATACATACTACTATAGTAGCTTAC
The DNA here is from genome assembly GCF_028390025.1 of Pseudophryne corroboree. Lineage (NCBI taxonomy): Eukaryota > Metazoa > Chordata > Amphibia > Anura > Myobatrachidae > Pseudophryne > Pseudophryne corroboree. The sequence goes on from NC_086455.1 coordinate 39,424,806, forward strand.
TGTAGCAGTCTGCGGTGCTGCTGAGCTGACAGTGTCCAGCAGGTCCGTCATCAGTCATTACATAATAAATATATATACCTGTCCGGCTGCAGTACTAGTGATATTATATATATATATATTGATTTCATCTCATTATCATCCAGTCTATATTAGCAGCAGACACAGTACGGTAGTCCACGGCTGTAGCTACCTCTGTGTCGGCAGTCGCTCGTCCATCCATAAGTATACTAGTATCCATCCATCTCCATTGTTTACCTGAGGTGCCTTTTAGTTGTGCCTATTAAAATATGGAGAACAAAAATGTTGAGGTTCCAAAATTAGGGAAAGATCAAGATCCACTTCCACCTCGTGCTGAAGCTGCTGCCACTAGTCATGGCCGAGACGATGAAATGCCAGCAACGTCGTCTGCCAAGGCCGATGCCCAATGTCATAGTACAGAGCATGTAAAATCCAAAACACCAAATATCAGTAAAAAAAGGACTCCAAAATCTAAAATAAAATTGTCGTCGGAGAAGCGTAAACTTGCCAATATGCCATTTACCACAAGGAGTGGCAAGGAACGGCTGAGGCCCTGGCCTATGTTCATGGCTAGTGGTTCAGCTTCACATGAGGATGGAAGCACTCAGCCTCTCGCTAGAAAACTGAAAAGACTCAAGCTGGCAAAAGCACAGCAAAGAACTGTGCGTTCTTCGAAATCCCAAATCCACAAGGAGAGTCCAATTGTGTCGGTTGCGATGCCTGACCTTCCCAACACTGGACGTGAAGAGCATGCGCCTTCCACCATTTGCACGCCCCCTGCAAGTGCTGGAAGGAGCACCCGCAGTCCAGTTCCTGATAGTCAGATTGAAGATGTCAGTGTTGAAGTACACCAGGATGAGGAGGATATGGGTGTTGCTGGCGCTGGGGAGGAAATTGACAAGGAGGATTCTGATGGTGAGGTGGTTTGTTTAAGTCAGGCACCCGGGGAGACACCTGTTGTCCGTGGGAGGAATAGGGCCGTTGACATGCCTGGTGAAAATACCAAAAAAATCAGCTCTTCGGTGTGGAAGTATTTCACCAGAAATACGGACAACATTTGTCAAGCCGTGTGTTGCCTTTGTCAAGCTGTAATAAGTAGGGGTAAGGACGTTAACCACCTCGGAACATCCTCCCTTATACGTCACCTGCAGCGCATTCATAATAAGTCAGTGACAAGTTCAAAAACTTTGGGCGACAGCGGAAGCAGTCCACTGACCAGTAAATCCCTTCCTCTTGTAACCAAGATCACGCAAACCACCCCACCAACTCCCTCAGTGTCAATTTCCTCCTTCCCCAGGAATGCCAATAGTCCTGCATGCCATGTCACTGGCAATTCTGACGAGTCCTCTCCTGCCTGGGATTCCTCCGATGCATCCTTGCGTGTAACGCCTACTGCTGCTGGCGCTGCTGTTGTTGCTGCTGGGAGTCGATGGTCATCCCAGAGGGGAAGTCGTAAGCCCGCTTTTACTACTTCCACCAAGCAATTGACTGTCCAACAGTCCTTTGCGAGGAAGATGAAATATCACAGCAGTCATCCTGTTGCAAAGCGGATAACTGAGGCCTTGACAACTATGTTGGTGTTAGACGTGCGTCCGGTATCCGCCATTAGTTCACAGGGAACTAGACAATTTATTGAGGCAGTGTGCCCCCGTTACCAAATACCATCTAGGTTCCACTTCTCTAGGCAGGCGATACCGAGAATGTACACGGACGTCAGAAAAAGACTCACCAGTGTCCTAAAAAATGCAGTTGTACCCAATGTCCACTTAACCACGGACATGTGGACAAGTGGAGCAGGGCAGGGTCAGGACTATATGACTGTGACAGCCCACTGGGTAGATGTATGGACTCCCGCCGCAAGAACAGCAGCGGCGGCACCAGTAGCAGCATCTCGCAAACGCCAACTCTTTCCTAGGCAGGCTACGCTTTGTATCACCGGTTTCCAGAATACACACACAGCTGAAAACCTCTTACGGCAACTGAGGAAGATCATCGCGGAATGGCTTACCCCAATTGGACTCTCCTGTGGATTTGTGGCATCGGACAACGCCAGCAATATTGTGTGTGCATTAAATATGGGCAAATTTCAGCACGTCCCATGTTTTGCACATACCTTGAATTTGGTGGTGCAGAATTTTTTTAAAAACGACAGGGGCGTGCAAGAGATGCTGTCGGTGGCCAGAAGAATTGCGGGACACTTTCGGCGTACAGGCACCACGTACAGAAGACTGGAGCACCACCAAAAACGCCTGAACCTGCCCTGCCATCATCTGAAGCAAGAAGTGGTAACGAGGTGGAATTCAACCCTCTATATGCTTCAGAGGTTGGAGGAGCAGCAAAAGGCCATTCAAGCCTATACAATTGAGCACGATATAGGAGGTGGAATGTACCTGTCTCAAGCGCAGTGGAGAATGATTTCAACGTTGTGCAAGGTTCTGCAACCTTTTGAACTTGCCACACGTGAAGTCAGTTCAGACACTGCCAGCCTGAGTCAGGTCATTCCCCTCATCAGGCTTTTGCAGAAGAAGCTGGAGGCATTGAAGGAGGAGCTAAAAGGGAGCGATTCCGCTAGGCATGTGGGACTTGTGGATGGAGCCCTTAATTCGCTTAACAAGGATTCACGGGTGGTCAATCTGTTGAAATCAGAGCACTACATTTTGGCCACCGTGCTCGATCCTAGATTTAAAACCTACCTTGGATCTCTCTTTCCGGCAGACACAAGTCTGCTGGGGTTCAAAGACCTGCTGGTGAGAAAATTGTCAAGTCAAGCGGAACGCGACCTGTCAACATCTCCTCCTTCACATTCTCCCGCAACTGGGGGTGCGAGGAAAAGGCTCAGAATTCCGAGCCCACCCGCTGGCGGTGATGCAGGGCAGTCTGGAGCGACTGCTGATGCTGACATCTGGTCCGGACTGAAGGACCTGACAACGATTACGGACATGTCGTCTACTGTCACTGCATATGATTCTCTCACCATTGAAAGAATGGTGGAGGATTATATGAGTGACCGCATCCAAGTAGGCACGTCAGACAGTCCGTACTTATACTGGCAGGAAAAAGAGGCAATTTGGAGGCCCTTGCACAAACTGGCTTTATTCTACCTAAGTTGCCCTCCCACAAGTGTGTACTCCGAAAGAGTGTTTAGTGCCGCCGCTCACCTTGTCAGCAATCTGCGTACGAGGTTACTTCCAGAAAATGTGGAGAAGATGATGTTCATTAAAATGAATTATAATCAATTCCTCCGTGGAGACATTGACCAGCAGCAATTGCCTCCACAAAGTACACAGGGAGCTGAGATGGTGGATTCCAGTGGGGACGAATTGATAATCTGTGAGGAGCGGGATGTACACGGTGATATATCGGAGGATGATGATGAGGTGGACATCTTGCCTCTGTAGAGCCAGTTTGTGCAAGGAGAGATTAATTGCTTCTTTTTCGGTGGGGGTCCAAACCAACCCGTCATTTCAGTCACAGTCGTGTGGCAGACCCTGTCACTGAAATGATGGGTTGGTTAAAGTGTGCATGTCCTGTTTATACAACATAAGGGTGGGTGGGAGGGCCCAAGGACAATTCCATCTTGCACCTCTTTTTTCTTTCATTTTTCTTTGCGTCATGTGCTGTTTGGGGAGTAGTTTTTGGAAGGGCCATCCTGCGTGACACTGCAGTGCCACTCCTAGATGGGCCAGGTGTTTGTGTCGGCCACTTGGGTCGCTTATCTTAGTCACATAGCTACCTCATTGCGCCTCTTTTTTTCTTTGCGTCATGTGCTGTTTGGGGGGTGTTTTTTGGAAGGGCCATCCTGCGTGACACTGCAGTGCCACTCCTAGATGGGCCAGGTGTTTGTGTCGGCCACTAGGGTCGCTTAGCTTACTCACACAGCTACCTCATTGCGCCTCTTTTTTTCTTCTTTGCGTCATGTGCTGTTTGGGGAGTGTTTTTTGGAAGGGCCATCCTGCGTGACACTGCAGTGCCACTCCTAGATGGGCCAGGTGTTTGTGTCGGCCACTAGGGTCGCTTAGCTTACTCACACAGCTACCTCATTGCTCCTCTTTTTTTCTTCTTTGCGTCATGTGCTGTTTGGGGAGTGTTTTTTGGAAGGGCCATCCTGCGTGACACTGCAGTGCCACTCCTAGATGGGCCAGGTGTTTGTGTCGGCCACTAGGGTCGCTTAGCTTACTCACACAGCTACCTCATTGCGCCTCTTTTTTCCTTCTTTGCGCCATGTGCTGTTTGGGGAGTGTTTTTTGGAAGGGCCATCCTGCGTGACACTGCAGTGCCACTCCTAGATGGGCCAGGTGTTTGTGTCGGCCACTAGGGTCGCTTAGCTTAGTCATCCAGCGACCTCGGTGCAAATTTTAGGACTAAAAATAATATTGTGAGGTGTGAGGTATTCAGAATAGACTGAAAATGAGTGGAAATTATGGTTTTTGAGGTTAATAATACTTTGGGATCAAAATGACCCCCAAATTCTATGATTTAAGCTGTTTTTTAGGGTTTTTTGAAAAAAACACCCGAATCCAAAACACACCCGAATCCGACAAAAAAAATTCGGTGAGGTTTTGCCAAAACGCGGTCGAACCCAAAACACGGCCGCGGAACCGAACCCAAAACCAAAACACAAAACCCGAAAAATTTCAAGTGCACATCCCTATCAGATAGGGGACCTATTTTATTATTTGCTGGTGTTGGATGCAAACGATTAATAGATGCTCCCTTGCCTCCTTGCACAAGGCAAGGGAGTTGTTCCTGATGACTGCAATTCTGATGAATAAAGAAAAGCAAATAGCAGTGGCATTCTTCCTGGCCCAGGCATAAATATAGTTGCTAACTTTCCCTCCATTGCTTGGAAAGTCCCGGGTTCTCAAGATGTGTCCCGGGAAATGTGCCAATTTTTCAGTGCTGGTCAAATGCATACAAAAAAAAAAATGCAATCAATATTCAGTGATCATGACATGATGGGGACTGTAGTGCTCCAGCTTAAATGGCAGTGGCACACGCAGGGGGGTTTCCGAGCACACAGAAACCCCCCTTCCAGCATTTGCGAGCCGCGATTTAAGCCTCGCCCCTCCCGGCATCCACTATCGAAGACTCCCTGCGGCTCCAACGATGAGTATTATTAATGGCTGTCTGGTGTCCTCTGCAGCCTGCTGTCTTCCTGGTGGCACTTGTAACTTGTAAGTGCTTAATAAAAGTTTACTTTATTTTAATTATAGTACATATATATCCATGTGCATACATATATACACATGTATATACATACATATAAACAGACACACACACATATGATATATATACATGTGTATTTATACGTGTACTGTATGTATATATATTATATATTTATATATATATGCATGTTTAATATGCTATGTGTATATGTGTATGTGTATATGCATATGTATGTATATATATATATATATATATAGGTGTATATACGGTATATATATGTGTAGATATGTGTGTGTGTGTATATATATATATATATATATATATACACACACAGACACACTAGTTTTATGGACCCAGCATATACTGGGTCACCTCAGTCCCCACCCCCGTGCTTGACTCCGCCCAATTCTGGAAACCCCCCATGCAAATCCTGCGTTTGCCATTGAATGTCTCCCTTATCATCCATTGAAGATTATACAAAACGTGTGCTTTATGCTTTTACAAGAAATCAAACCGGCTCCCCCAACCTCCTTGTTCACTTTTTCTTTGCTTAACATTTAGCATTAGAAAAAGCTCTCTTCAGTCTTGAAATACATATTTCCTTTCTTTGTTCCACTGCTTAGTTGATTTGGAGGCACCTTGCAGCTTTTCTCCCCTTTATAATAGGCCTAGAGTTTCTGTCATTGCCACATTTAAACAGATCTTCTTGCACCTGTACCAAGCTGACACTTCTGGTTTCTTCATAAATGTAAACCGCAAGTAAACTACTGAAACTTGTTCTCTTTTCCCATGACTTAATTCTGGGCAGGGCAGACACTGCATTTTAATAATACATCAGGAAGACAGTTTGATTCCCATGACTGCTAAAAAGGTGATTTGCTCAATTCTGTATAGGCACAATGCCAGGTTTTGATGAAATTATGTGTTTTGCAAATCAAATTCACTGCTACATTGTCTGTTTTACCCCAGGCTTCCAGTGTGACCAGTTCAAGAGAAAATTTCATTCATTCATAGACATGCTGACATAATCAAGAACATGATGAAAAGAGAAAACGCAGTTCTTGTACTTAAGCCTTTTATAAGCCTTTTAATCATGATATTTTATTTAGCCTCATTAATTACAAACGCTAGTCAACTGTGAATACGGAACACAGAGGTCTAATAAACTTAAAATGATCTGAATAAAGTAATGCACACTATTGCAGGATTATATAACTAGACATGAAATTAAGGAGATTTATGGACATAATGAACCTTTAATTATGTTACTATATAAATGATTTCAATTTTTTTTAGTGACTAGACTGTTAGATGGTGGGGTGTTTATAAGTGAACTACAAACTCCACCTCTCCCTGTGGGTTGTTAGTCAGAGATATTGCAACCAAGCCAGTGATGGGTGGGAAAATTACATATCCTTTCTTCGCTGGGCCATAATGTCTGATGATGATGATAATTATTATTATTATTATTATTATTATTACCACCAGTTACTTATATAGCACACACTTAAAGTGTTGGACTGGCCCACAGGGGTACAGTGAATTATACATTACACGTGTTACCTAATACTGCACAGGACTATGGTGTATTTTCTACAATGTATTGCTGTTATTAATGTGGTACATTATCATGCATGCACTAGCAGTATTTACTATATAAATATATCAGGGGGCACAGACCATGCACTATCTAATGGTCAGCCAAGCCTCTGCAGAGGCTGGACCCCCCCCCCTCTGGAGAATGGACACGCCCCTGAACAATGGCCCCTGCATTCCCCTGGTGGGCCCTTCATGCCCCAGTCCGACATTGAACACTTATTCCGCAGCGCTTTACAGAGAATAATTGGCCATTGACATCAGTCCCTGCCCCAGTGGAGCTTCAATCTATATTCCCTATCACATGTACATGTGGGCACATTCACGCTAGGGTTAAATTTGTTGGGAGCCAATTAACCTACCACTATATTTTTGGATTGTGGGAGGAAACCGGAGTACCCGGAGGAAACCCATGCAAGCACGGGGAGAAAATACAAACTCCACACAGTTAGGGCCATGGTGGGAATCAATCCCATGACCTCAGTAATGTGAGGCAGTAATACTAACAATTACACCATCCATGATGGGAAAGATGAGATGGAAAGGCTATGTGGAGCATTGAGTTCCCCCTTGTCTGACCTGGCCAAACAATTGTGGGGGGTTTGTTTAGAGGCAAAAGACTGTTTGGTCTTTCTGGGGCACACTTTGATCGTAATATGATGAAAAAAGTTTATTGCTGATAGAAAATATGATAAAACTTAACATTTATTGCAGTCTTATTTAAAATTTCAGAACGATCAAAAAACATAATAAAATATTATTAAATAAGTGACTCCCAGTGTCTCTTCCTTTCGTTATTAATATATACAGTCAATATCGTGTATGTTGCACCATAATGTGTATCATAACATGAAGAAGACGGGTGTGGTTCATCAAATCGACAGTATCTAGGTCGACAATGTTTAGGTCGACCACTATAGGTCGACAGTCACTAGGTCGACATGGATGGAAGGTCGACAGAGTTTCTAGGTCGACATGTGCTAGGTCGACAGGTCTAAAGGTCGACATGAGGTTTAATATTTTTTTTTTGTGTCGTTTTCTTCGTAGAGTGACCGGGATCCCAAATTAGTGCACCTCGTCCCCTCGCATGGCTCGTTTCGCTCGCCATGCTTCGGGCATGGTGCCTTCGCTCCGCTACCGCTTCGCTCGGCACAGATTACCGTTCCAATCGTAGTCCACGTGGATCGTTAAGTATGAAAAAATTCAAAAAAAGAAATTTTTTTGAAAAACTCATGTCGACCTTTAGACCTGTCGACCTAGCACATGTCGACCTAGAAACCCTGTCGACCTTCCATTCATGTCGACCTAGTGACTGTCGACCTATAGTGGTCGACCTAAACATTGTCGACCTTCAGACCGGATCCCGAAGAAGACACCTTTGGGGTAAATAATGATTCCTTTGTAGCACACTGCCCATATTGCCACAATATATTGTCAATCATTCTATCATGCCCTTGTCGTGGGGGTCAGCAAGATGGTTTAGGGATGATTCTGTCCCCTTGGTGTTACTTTCAATTCCTAAACCCAGAAATCATTCTATTGTTCTCTGCCTTTGTGGTTCCCACCATTCGCCTTTGGAGAGCCATTCATCTTTGACCCCTTTCTTTTCTCCAAATTCCTAAAGAACTTTGCAGTTCCCTCTCCCGCACTTCCTCTTTTCTCACCCATCTTGGGGTGATGTCCCCACCAACCCCTCTACTCCTAAACTTCTTTGCATCATCTTTTGATGTCTCTAATGGACCTCCTCCCACTCCCACTTGAGTGGTCACTAACTTGATGTTATCTGCACTCACCGTTGTAATATCTCTGTTTTCACCTATTCCTAATTTCCACTCTCTGACCATTTTTTTTTTTTTACTGTAAACCTGCCCCTAGCTCTTCCCCCCTCTCCTTCCCAAGGATACCATCAACAAGTGTAACCTTAATGTGACTGATCCTGATACATTTTCTACTACTCCGCTCACTACCCTGTCCCATTGCCACCCTCTACATTTCCCTCTACATCTGTGCTGGACTCTGTTGCTCCAGCTGTCACTACTAACCTCTGCAGAGCCATACCTCAATCCTAGCATTCCTAATGCACCGAATACCTGTAAAAGTGTTCTCAATCCTCCGAGTGACACTTGAGGAAATCATGTTCCCATGCAGGTTTCCTCATCAGTTTGCTGGAATCAGTGAGACCTAACGAACTACTTTATATTGTGTCCTCCTGGCTACCCAAAGATTTGGGACTACCGTCGCCGGCCAGACCGCTCCAAGTGGAGGAAGCACACCGTGTCGGCCCAGACCGACATGACATGCAACCACAGTGTCCCCGTCCAGTCATATTTCGCCTTTTGAATTATCTTGACAAGGTATTGTTTATGGATGCATATCGGAAGCCAACAGATCTCAAATACAAGGACAACCGAATCCTATTATTCCAAGACTTTTCCTTTCAAGTCTCCACTAAACACCGGGAATTATCTCCCGTCTGCACCGAGATGTTTTCCAGGGGCATTTGTTTTGCACTTCCATATCCCAAACTCCGAGTGCACTACAACGGTACCACCATCTTTCTTGAAACTCCACAAGCCGCAAGGAACTTTTTATCTTCTTTGAACTCTGCTTCCCCAAGATCCTCTGCTGCTGATACGGATTGATGTCTACGTTTGATAAGTATTGGAACTATTGTTCAAACAAGCTGTTACCTATGTTCTCAATTAGTTATGTGATGTCAGGGAGATCCTGCATTTACTGCAGCGGATCACATTTACTCTGCCTGTTTGGCTGGGTTGGGGCCTAGCACTCCTTTTCTCTTTCTGTCTTTTCTACTTCTCTTCTGTTTCTCTTCCTACTTTTTTCTCCTATCTCATCATGCTGTAATTGTTAACAGGTTTATTTGGCCTCTCAGGCCTCCATATTGGGTTCTTATAATTTTGAAAATAATTGACAGGTTGTATTTGTTGTATTCTTCCGGTTCTTTTTCACACACTCAAATCCTATGTATCAATTTCATGTTTTTTTCCAGACATATTGTTTACATGTTCCCATTGGCCTACTTGCTGGGATAGGCCGGTGACCAATGTAGCTTCATCTCGTTGTTTTAGATTCCCCAAGAGAGGTGTAGGTTGATACCATGGCGTCCTCGTTAGCTAATGTTTCCCCTCACTCCAAAACCTCTCTTAAATACATATCCTGTAATGTAGAAAGGCTGAACACCGCTATAAAGCGAAAAAAAGTTTTGAGTCACCTGAAAAAATTTCACCCGGATGTTGTTTTCCTCCAGGAAACACACCGGAGGGCTTACGACCCTAACACACTGCGTGTCAACTGGGTCCAGGGTTTCAAATCAGCCTCTTATCATAGTAAATTCCGTGGAGTCCTGATATTGTTTAGCAAATCTGTCCACTATGTTATTCGTGATGAGTGGTGCGATCCAGAAGGACGTTTCCTTTTTTTGAAAGTCGATTTGGAAGGTGAACTGTACACGTTAGTTTGCCTATATGCCCCTACAGGCCTGAATGCCTACTTTTTCTCCAATATTTTTTCCAAATTGCAGACCTGGGCAGAAGGGTATGTGATCCTAGGTGGGGACCTTAACGTAATTATGGATCCAGAACTAGATGTCTCAGGAGGCCCTCAATGCCTCAACACAACCAGGTCCCCTCCGCCCACAGTCTCCCTCCTCATTGACTCCCTTGCCCTCATAGACTCTTGGAGATTTATACACCCCATCTCCCGTGAATATACCGTTTATTCCCATCCACACAATTTATTTTTCCATTTGGATTACTGGCTGGTGTCCAGATCTCTTCTACATAAAGTAGAACAGGTAGCCATAAGAAACATCTTATTGTCAGACCACGCCCCCATTTGGATGACCGTCACCTTACTTATACCTAAAACTTTTTCCTATAACTGGAAATTTCCTGATTATTTAGCGTCCACTGATGATTTTATAACTCACTTGACACAATCCTTCTCTAACTACCATGCAGATAATAGCAAACATTGTTCAGACATTAACCTTTTCTGGACAGCGTCTAAACCGGTCTTAAGAGGCCATATTATAGCTTACGTAGCAGCCAAAAAGAAAAAACTTGCCCAATGATTTTTCCAAGCTTCCACAGCAGTTTCTGTAGCATACTCCGCCTTGTTAGCAAGTCCCTCAGAATCCTCATGCCTCTTATATAAGCAAGCCAAGGATCTCTATGACACTCTCTGTTCAGAAAGGGCTCAGATGAACTTTGCCAGAAAAAAAACGTTATTTCTGGTGTGGAAATAGACCAGGAAAGCTTCAGGCCAGCATGGTGCGTGCCTCTACAGCAGCAACCCCCATCCTTTCAATTCAATTACCTGACGGCACCCTAGCCACCTCCCAGACTGAAATCAGTAGCATGTTAGAGTCTGTTTGAGGTGGCATATAGGATCCCCAACTTCTTGCGGCTGACACCATACCTGTAAAATAGAAAACTGGAGAAGCCATATAATATAAAATCAACATATATTGGGGGGAATTCAACTGGGTGCAAGGTGTGGCAAAGTAAAAAAAAAAACGTGCGTACATTGCACCCAATTTTGTATTACCACAGTATGCGCGATCCCGATAGATGTGGGATCCAACTTTAAAAAGGTGGTTGAAGGATTTCCAGTGCGGAAAACCCTGTGGTGCGAGTTAAATTAAATATAAAATGATTCTCACCCCTCCGAATGTCTCTGCGGCTCCAGGTGGCCTCCACTCCATCTTTGCACCGGGGAGGGGGCTGCTGGGAGTCCCCGGGGCTCCTGAGAGGCTCAATGGCTGGTGGGAAATTAGTTATCCCAGCCTCTGCCTCCAGGGAGGATACACTACACGTTGGAGAGGGGGGGTGGGGGGTGGTACACACACGTTGGGGTTCACACACACTCATGCACACACACACTCTCATATACTGTACACTCACAAACACTCATACACACTTGCAAACACTCACACACCCTCACGTTATCACCGCTACTGCAGGAAACGGCTCCCAACGCTAGACGCAGAAGACACCGCTGTGGAAGGTGAGTAATTAAAGACAAATTAAGCTAATTGGAAACTTCCAATAGTTTAATTAGTCCTCTGTCATTTTTCCTAAAATTAACAGTTTAGTAAAGCCAGATTTGCTCTGGAGGTGCGAAAAAAAAGATGCAATAATTTCTATTGAAATCACTGCGTCCCATTTTCAGTCCTGCCCTTGAATAGCAAAGCCCCGTGGCTGCTGGAATAATCTGCCATCAATTGAATTCCTCACATTGTGTAATATAAATATCTAATACTTTTTACCCCACATGTGCTGGGTTACCACAGTCCTGCAACACCGTCACCTCCCCCCAGGGACGTGCGGTGAGGTAAATTTCTCAGGAGGCACTGGTTAGTACCAGAGCCAGATTTACACACAATTTATGAGCCAAATGGTGCATGTGGGCATTATACACAGGTGCAGAGGTATAAACTCCTGGAAATTTGATGGGTTTTGATCAGAGATGGGCTGAAAAAATAAGCAGGTGAGCCTTAAGGGGGGTACTCACGGAGCGATCGCTGCTTAAAATCTAAGCAATCTGACTAGATTGCTTAGATTTTACGCATGATCGCTCCGTGTGTACCCCCTACAGCGATAGCGATGCGCAGCCCCGCGCATCGCTATCGCTGATGCTAGATTGGCCTGCATGCAGGCCAATCTAGCGGGTCACTCACTTCACCCGCTGGGTGAAATGAGCGCCCCCCCCGTCTCCCCCCTCATGCTCAGCACAGATCGCGCTGTGCTGAGCGGTGGGAGAGATGTGTGCTGAGCAGTTCGCTCAGCACACATCTCTCCCAAATCGGGCCATGAGTACTGGCCTATAGACTTTTTACTCCAGAGATTTGACTATAAAAATGATTAGAATAATACAAATAAGATTTTTTTTAACATATTCTTTATATTTTTCATATACTTTATAAAGTAAAAACTCTAGCACAGACGTTAGTATGACAAGAAAGGCTCTGCCTCACCTGTCTCACCCCACCGCACATCACTGCCTCCCCCCAGCCCCCCACAGCACCAGACTTCTGCAATACTTGCCCTGTGTTTGTACTGCAGAGTACCCCTTTCTCCCCCGACTGCAAACCTGCGCAGTCTCCACAGCGTATGACGGAAACTGGACAGATCACAATTATTTCATAGATGATATAGATGATTTCTTATATGACCTTTACCTACAGTATACCCTTGTTCTATGCTCATCTTTACTAAAATGTATAGCAGGTTCCTCATCCCTGTATCCTCTTGGTATGCTGATGTGAAGAGATGAAAAGCAATAATGAGTTTATAAAGGTGACCTTGTTACCTCGTTATACCTCTTGGTATACCTCTCTTATCTCTCCATGCATTGTTACACTTTGCATTATCACTTAGGCGCACAAATACTTTATCACCCTAGAATTTAAGTCAATGGTTCACTAATCAGACGGCACACAATGTAGTGTCATTTACTGTCACAACAACTGACGGACCTGTTCCACAGAAGAGTGAGAGTTTTGAATTTGGGTGTGAAAACACGAGAGTCTGTATAATCTGTGAGAACCACAGACAAGACAAAAGGAGAGGAGGAGCAGTGTTCTAGAAAGCTCTGGGAATCTCTCTACCCAACGCGTTCTGTCACGTCGGAGAACCTGTACAGCTTGTTTTCTTCTACCACTCATCTGCTCTCCAGCAATATAACAGCACAGCCATACAGGATTATCTGATGAGTTAGCTAATTCTATGCATTCAATGTACGGAGCAGCAGCGGCTAGTCCAATCTGACATGATTATTCATAATACGTCAGTCTGAACTCGGTAACCTTCTTCCCCTGTGTCACAATATCAAAAATATCATTTTAGCATGTTACTCAGCCAGGATATGGTACAACAATCATATTTAAATGGTACAATTGCAGCTTGTAATAGCATTAAATTAACATTTTTGGCCATAGAACTGGATAAATGCCTAAGATTTAGTTCAAGTGTTATGCGGACCATACATCTACAGCCCCAATTCCACGTTGTGCCGATCCGATCCTCCATCCGATTTGCCAATCATCTGTGTCCCATCGGCGAATCGGGAAAAATAGCATGTCAACATTCTCCAACTTATGGGTCCTGACTGTTTCTTGGAACATGTTGGATTCCTCGGATTCATCGACTCCTGTGTCAGCAGAACGGGGTATTGCCCCCAATACCACCTAAATGTTTGTCATTAACAATGAATTCAGTTTAAACTTTCTATCGACCGATGTCGGACCGCATGACATCATTACACAATAACCTTACAAATAAATATGAACTAACTTAACTTATCTAGAAATAAATGACACAGAGAAATAACGACACAGACCACTGAAATGCCATTAAAATCGGTCAACCGTTATTTATTATGATATATTTAAACTAAGTATGGTGGCAATAAGAAAGAACGGCCAGACCAACAGTGATATTACGACTTATTGCCGCTACGCATGTCCACGACATGACTTGCTTTATCTCATTGGCTACGCCAATAAGTGCTGAGTTTCCAACTTTCTCCCCAATACACCATAATAGAGCCGGCCAGACAGCCGAGCCCCAATGACCCCCGGTAAGGAGGGCCAGAGTATACGATGTATTGGTCAAAAAGCGCACCCACAAACAGCGGCGCAATAGCCACTGTAACTGCCGTTCTTTCCCGCCACAGAGAGTGGTTGACAAACCCCAACCAGCAAAGAAAAACGGGTGGGGAAAAACGTGACTCGGGGAGGGAGGGTGGGAAACTCCTGAGAGAAAGAGGCAGGATGCAGATTCTGTCTCACACAAAATGTCCGCTAGCTCCTCCCTAACACTCCCACTATTCTAATTTAGACCAACCCCCCAAGCCTATTAACTGTTCGATAACCTCAAACATTGTGTAAAGCCTATGCAATCTAACAGCCTAGAAGTTTACGCCCGCTTGCGCTATATGCACTCGCTCTTCATTAACTATTTACTTAAGAATAAGAGTTAATAAAAATAAATATGATTCTGTAAGTACAATGTACATTGGCCCTCATTCCGAGTTGATCGCACGTAGCAAATTTTTGCTGCTCGTGCGATCAACTTGACGCCGCCTATGGGGGAGTGTATTTTAGCACAGCAGGGCTGCGATCGCTTGTGCATCCCTGCTATGCTAAAAAAGTTTCCTGCAAAACAAGACCAGGGTCAGACCTACTTACCCTGTGCGACGGATCCAGCGATGAAGGTCCCGGGATTGACGTCAGACATCCGCCCTCCAAACCCCTGGACATGCCAGCATTTCGAATCGCCACGCCTGGAAAACGGTGAGCAGTTCCGACCCGTTCGCACCGCAGCGAAGAACCGCTGCGTGCGAATGGGTCGGAATGACCCCCATTATTCCTATACATGAGAAGTACATTTTGAGAATATATATCTAAAAAAAAATTAGTATTACTGTGCATTAATTTTCGCGTACTTGGATTTTTGTTTCTTTACTCTTTTATTTTTAAGGACAAAATGGAGAGCTACTATATTTGTGTAGAGCAGGCCTTGGTAACTTGTGGTTTTCCAGGTGTTGTGAAACTACGAGCCCCAATTTGATCTGCCATAAGATAGCTTGCAGGTTATAATATGATTTGTAGTTGACAAGCAAATGGAGAGCCGAAATTCTAAAGGATTGGATAGGAGATACTAGGGCCGGAGGCACCGACAGTCCGTGCCCTGGTATAAGGAAAGGGGCATGGCCAATGGTGGAGGCCAGATCCTCTCCTTTAAAAAAATGTAAAAAGTACTTTGTTGGCCACGTGTGAAACACTGGGGACGCTGGTGTTCAATCCGGTGAATGGCGGGTGCAACTGCGAGAGAGAGGATTGACTGCCGCTTCAGCTGCCTCTCTCCTCAGCTCAGCACACAGCACAGAGCAGCATGGACCAGGGCCCCCACTGGGCCTCCCAAACAGGCCAGGGCCCAGGAAAAGAGTACCCTCCCCCTCTCCGCGCTGCTGTTCAGGCCAGGCCATATGCAGTGCTGATGTTTAACATCTCTACTGAACTGAGCACAAAGTGAGTGCCTCCCGGTCCCTAGCTAGTGTATGAGCAGGTTAGAGCTGGGTTGGGTCCAGGTACTTTTTGAGGGCATGGCTTGATTGCAGAAGGCGTGACTGAACTCTCCGGGAAAAAAAAGTGTTTACATGTTGAACAGTGGGGCGCCATGGGCCTCCGAGCCACGGGCAAATCCAGGGTGTGGGACGATCAGCATGCCTCCCTTACCCTTTTCCCCTGCACAGGCAGAGGAGACTTCTTCAGGCCCCACTGCAGCCTAGCACACTACAGCATGTGCTGTGCTGGTGAGAGAGGATGCAGACTTCCTGCCGATACATATATATTTGCATTATATAGCAGAGGTGGCAGTGGGCTGCCATGTAAAAAAAAGCGAAATGGCAGTTTATTGGCCACGGGCCCTTAGAATAATGGGACTAGAGGGTAACTGCCCATTAAGCCCAATGAAAAAGACGGCGCTGGACATGACTACTAATAGATTAATTGAAAAGGTTTTGACCTGATTTTCTCATGTCTACTTAAAATTAAGCTGGCGCCTCCAATGATGCTAGCATCAGGTAATAGTACATATAGTTTAACTGTATTGATCAGTATCTGGAGCAAAACTCCATTCCTTATTATGGTGAGTGCAGAGCCCGTGTGATTGAGAACTTCAAATTTATCAGAAGTTATTTAAATACTTCAACCTCAAAGCTCCTATGAGAGAATGTTTGCATGAATATGATCAGTGTGATCCCGGTGAGAAGACAGACTGAGAAATATTATGTGAAAGTGAACCTCATCCATCAGCGGCCAATTATTTAGCATTCAAATTTTCATATTGTCTACTGAAGGCTACATCCTGTCATGTCTTACTCATCCCAGTGACACTGACGTCTGTCACATACACTCTGTGTTACTATGTCATTACCATTAGTCATAGCTCTGATGACTAATGTCTGCAGGTATACAGTCATGTCATATGGAAATGGAATACCATTGCTGATCTGGCAGATACAGAAAGCTGTTGAATATTAAAGGGTTCATCTGCAGTATCTTCAGATGACTTTAGTGTTTTGATATGTACTATGTGCCCCCCCCCTTCCCCCCCCCCCCCCCCTCAAGAAATTTACCTTTAGTTTTCAGCCACACTTTTCTATGGGGGTCATTCAGATCTGATCGCTGGGCTGCATTTTTTGCAGCCCTGCGATCAGATAGTCGCCGCCTACAGGGGGAGTGGTTTTTCGCGGTGCAGGTGTGCGATCGCATGTGTAGCAGAGCTGCACAAACTGATTTTGTGTAGTCTCTACGTAGCCCAGGACTTACTCTTCCAGTGCGATGAGAACAGGCTGATCGGGGCCGGAGCTGACGTCAGACACCCTCCCTGAAAAAGCCTGAGCACGCCTGTGTTTTTCTAAACACTCCCTGAAAACGGTCAGTTGGCACCCATAAACGCCTTCTTTCTGTCAATCTCCTTGCGATCGGCTGTGCAAATGGAATCTTTGCTAAATCCATCGCCCAGCACCGATCCTCTATGTACCTGTACGACGCGCCTGTGCATTGCGGTGCATACGCATGCGCAGTTTTGCCAGTTTTTTACCTGATCGCTGCGCTGCGAAAATCGGCAGCGAGCGATCAACTCGGAATGACCCCCATTATCTGGCAGAACCACGGCTCTATGATGATGATATTGGTTACATTCCTTTGCAAACAGACGTCTTCTGAACCATGTGAACTCCTACGTGAATAGAGAATACAGGCTGAAGTCACCATCTGCCCGGGGAGGAACAATTTCTTTGGATCAATTGCAGAGTGAAAAATGGGTGTACCAGGCCCCGTGATTTCTGTTGCCGGCCCTGCACACGGCAGGTGACTTAACCATGCTTATTGGTTTATTAACTGGCCGATAACAGGATGCAGGGTAACACTGGGTTAAAGCAAGCATGCACATACAGTTGAGACAGATCTAGCCAGTACCTTCAGGGTTAATGCAAGTGGTATGCATAGATGGAGTAGCACACACCTGTATACAGTAGCGATTTTCCCACTAGGCACGTGAGGCACATGCCTAGGGGCAGCACTTGTTTGGGGGCGTCACTTGCATGCTTGTTTTGATACTGTCAGCCTAAAAAGTACCAGTAACTGCTAAAAATTTCCACTGTACTGTATCGTATGCCATCTTGAATGGAGTGTAAATGGGTAGGACATGCACAGACTGCCCCTGTAAGCTGTCCTACTAGGTAAATATGTATACATAATTAAAATGTTATAGGTAGCTGTTTTCTTTTATTTATTAAATTGGCTATCATCAATTGAGGGCTTATTACCAATCAATAAAAATAATAAAATTAGGTAGGCGTGGGGCGGTCTTTATTGTTGTGCCTAGGGGCTCCCTCACCCCTAAATCCGCCTCTGCCTGTGTATACATACAGTGGTGGCATTGGCCCCCTTATATTGATTGGTGGTGACACAGTGGGATTTGTAGTGCCTCCGTTGTGTCCGGTGTGTGTCTTATATTCTATGGTGCAGCAAGACACTCAGGGGCACTTCCTATTCCTAAGGAGGACAGACGGAGATGCATGTGTAGTAGCGCACTTGGGATACTGGTTGGAGCTCATGACAGCAACACGACTCCGCCATGGCCCAGCATGTGATGAAGGGAGACAGAGCGCTCCCCTTCCCACAGAAGTATCAGATGCTCATTAACTGAAATAGAGGAATGTTATAACAGCATCATAAAAAATGACGGGGGGGGTATGTTTCATCATGTCGACATGCTTTAGGATGACATGAGAATGTTAACATGGCCCAGTGGTCACCTACCTGGTTCCAACATCTGCAGTGGCTTGAGCTGTCTTCTTCCAGGCCAAGGTGGTTAAATCTTATATGACGTTTAATTTCAGCCCTGGAGTCTAACAAGATGCGTGATGGTAACTATCCTATCCCAATCCCAAACCCCTACCCCTAACCCTCCCACTAGTGCCATATCTAGCCCAGCCACAGCCTAGCCCTAACCCACCCCAGCAGCACCTAGCCCTAACCGTCAGCATCCTCAGGATGTTGATATTTCATATGGCAACATATGAGATGTCGACATTCTTAGTATGTTGACATGTTGACCCATGTCGACATTCAGTGTCATATTTGAGGATCTTGGGGGCCTTCGGGTAAGTTAGCTCTCAATTTAGAAATACATAAACATATGACCCAAGGAAGGTACTACTATCATATAGTGTAGGACCACCAAAGCAGAGATATCTTGGCAAGGTTGGTGGCTTACCACATGTTTGCAAATGTATTTGATACCCCTTTTCCATTGCCACAGTAACCTGGGACACGCTTGGTGGAAAAGGCTCCTTGTAAATGGTGGGACCCAGGTAATCTGACCTGAGTCATGTTAAAAGTATAGAGAGATGAATCACCAACACTTGGAGATGATATCATCTCCAAACGTTGCTTCTTCAGGACTGGATGACTTGCCATAATTGATGGAATCATGAATTCTGCTTTCTACCAGAAAATTCTGAGGGAGAATATAAAGACATCAGTGATCTGAAGCTCAAGCACAATTATGCAGCAAGACAATGATGTGAAGTACAAGACAAAGTCCATATCTGAATGACTCAAAAGAAACAAAATGAAGTCTTTGGAGTGGCCCAGTCAAAGTCCTGACTTGATGCCAATTGAGATGCTGCGGAGGGACTTTAAATGGACAGTTCATACTCAAAAACCCTCCAATGTGGCTAGATGAAAGCAATTTTTCCTCCACAGCATAGGTGTCAGAACAAGGGGGGGAATTGGGGGGCAAGAGGGCAGCTTTGTTCATGCTTGCTCATGTTACCTGATCCTTGTTACCTGTTCTTGTGTGCACCTTGCCTGGTCCTGAGATTCTTGTCTGTACCCAGTTTCAAGCCTTGTTTCCTGAATCCCCTGCTTTGTATGTCTCCAGTCTGCACCTGTACCAAAGACTCCTGTATATGTACCAAAGACTGTTAAGTATATGTTACTGCAATATAATGCCTTCTTGTGGAGTTTAACTTACAACAGCACTCTACCTTGTTTTACTTCTGCAAGTTACCATTGCTACATTCTGCTGGATTCTTTGCTTAATGCAGATTTATTTGATACATATATCCCTGTACTGGTTTTCTGTTCCACTCCGATATTTATCCTTGTCTAGCAACTCACCTGCCAGTCACCATGGCAGGTGAATCCTAACACCTACCTCCAAAGATAGATGGCTGTTTCGACTCTGTATCCTATAACATTCTATAAATTCTAACTATTTTTTGCCATAATTAACATATAACTTTGATATACGTTTTAAAACATTTATTAAAATGTAAAACTGACAAAATAACAGAGCATAATTTATACAATACACATTTCTGAAGAACAGCTGCAAGGTTGTCACTTCTGGGGTCAGACTTATTTTGCCCCTATGAACTGGGGTATGATTTTTCAATTGTGACTTCTCAAAGTTTATATTACAGTTTTCTTTACCCTATGCAGGGTCGAACTGGCCCACAGGGGTACCAGGGAAAACACCGGTAGGCCCCACTGCCTGAGGGCCCAATCCTTCCTCTAGGGATCAGGTTCAAGACTGTGCACTTGTATTATATATGGTAGATATGTTGCATTACACTGCACTAGACTATTGTGTATTTCATGCCTCAGTGGAGGCTGGCCACACCCCCTTTGTAGGATGGCCACATAGTGTTAGGGTAGATGCTAGAATCAAGTGGGCTAAGGGACCTTTTCTGTCTGGGGGAGGGGCCACGACATAAGGGGGAGGAGCTATGCTAGCGGGATAGTTCCTCTACTATCCATGCCACCAACTATTACTTTTAGTAATCAGGTGGCGAGCGGAGCGGAGCGAGCCACCGAGCCCGCGAGGGTACTTTTCGGGTACCCTGTTCGCCCGTAGCTCCTCCCCCTGGTGACGTGTCTCCTCCCCTAGGGACGTCAGAAGGTCCCTTCTCCCACTCCGATATAGGCTCAACCATAGTGTTAGGAACAGCAGTTTACTACATGGTGAATGGGACATATCAGGCTCTCTACAATTGCTTTCCACCACTAGCAGCTTTCCTCTGGTTAGGTTTACTTTTAATCCACCACACCATGAACCACTCGTCAAATTGCTTTGAAAGTTTAATATTTAGATTGATTCAATAGTTGTATGCAACATTTGGGGCTGCTACGTAATATAAGAGTGGAAGATAGACATACTGTGGGCGGTATTCATTTATTTTCACTCTCTTCCACCACCGTTCTATTTCTGCTGAGGGGCATGGTATAATTATTTCAGCTCGCTACCCCCAGGGTAGCGAGGGCGCCCAACCCTTTACGTAGCTAAACCTGATTACTATGGGCGCTATACTGTATGCGTGATAACGGGGATCACTTTAGAAAGGAGATTGGGCGTGATATATCATTTGAATACCGCCTTGTATGTTCCACTTACGGAATGTTGGCAGTAAGAACGACATTTGTGTGAATTTGCACATTTTTATTTTGCCGTGACTAGGACATGACACAAACACAAAGCAAAATGTAGATAATGTAAATGACAAATAATACACTCGCTGATGGCTCCAATCAGTGTCACTTAGATTTTCGGAAACGGCTTGACAAAATTTTTCATGCAAACGTTTGCCACAAAATTTGAATGGTAGATGACACTAATGGCCCTGGATGATCCGGAAATGTCCAAGTTTACTGGAGCAGTGAGACTTCTTTTTCGCAAAACATAGGGGGGAATTCAATTGTTTGAAAAATCGGTTGGGAGTCTGTTTTTTCCTGTCTATTAGATAGGATAACACAGACACCCAACTGACTTTTCAAACAATTGAATATCCCCCATTGAGTCAAACTTTCATGACAACTGTGGCCAGAGGCATCACTAGAGGTGCAGACCACACCCGGGCGTCACCTTCTGAGGGGTGACACCAAAATGCCGGCTCCTCCTGAGTGACAGGGTGCCGGGTGTTGCACTATGACATTATCTTGCAGCACTCGGCTCCTGTCATAGAGTTGGAGCCAGCAGTGCAGGCAGACGAGTCTATGGGGGTGATGCTTTGCCCCCTTCCTGTGTGGCCAAACCTCCTTTTCTGGCATGCGGGAGGTCTATTTAGCACACCAGGTGTCACTGACCCTCCTGACTGCGGCAACTTTACAATGAATATCTAAATGGCTCTGGGCTGCATTTGAGGCTACTGCATAACAGTGCAATCTCTAAGCAGCAATAACAGCAATATTTAGCCCAATTGCAAATGGATTCTACCACCATTTTTATTATCTAAGTACTGGATGATTGGTTGCAAGCAAACAATCCAGTAAATCAACAGCACCCAAAATGTCTATGGTAAAATGCCTATTTCTGGTTCTCCTTCCACATCTGATTCATCAGCAATCACAGCTAAGGTGACTACAACTGAAAGACACCTTCTCAAAGGCATGTTGCAACAGCAATTGGGTAGAAAGTATGAAGAAATTAATAAATTCTTGCAGATGAAACATAATTTAGAACTCTGAACTGCCAACGTTGCATGTGTGGACCATTGGCATTCAGAGAGGGTACTAAGTAAGATAAAACAATGTATAATATATACAAATGTGTGACACAAACACTACACAATATAACTATCACAGCCATGGGACACCAATTGGCTCAGGTGGAGATAAGAGCAAATACTACAATTTTCACATTTTATGACATTTCAACAAGCAGGAGATTGAAAACGACACATTATTCAATACCGATTTGTGCATCCATCAATGCACTATCATTGGCACCATTGAGCTTCTGTGTACTCAACTCCTTTCACCAACACAACCACGACAGTCTGTTAACATGCTCATAAGATGGACCATCACTATGCATGTGCTACACCTCTCCCAGTCACTGACAGAAACACCCATCACTTTTCTAAAGGTGGGTACACACTAATAGATATATCTGCAGATCAATTGATCTGCAGATATATCTATGGATGGATCGGGCAGTGTGCTGTGCATACACACTGCCCGACCCGTCTGGGACTGACGTCATGAACTGACGTCATGACAGTTCAGCTGTCAATCACCGCCGGCCGCTGCAGCATGTGTACGGGCGGTCGGCCGACCGCCCCGTACACACACACAGCGAAGTGCCAATATATCGGTAGATATATTGGCCGTCGGCTGTGCTGCGCGGCCAACGCGATACGTCTGTGAACGACGGAGTTCATAGACGTATCGGCCGTACACACTGGCCGACGGACCCGCGATATATCGGCCGTTCAAGAGAACGGCCGATATATCGACCAGTGTGTACAGGCCTTAAGACATTTCTGAGACCGCAAGCTGATTGGCAGCTCAGGAGCACTTGCAGATGACATCATCTCCAAGCTTCAGGTGACGCACTGGCAGACACAGGTCCAGTGTGAAAGATGACAACCAGAGAATAACCTGGGTCCATCCTGCTGTATGGAAGGGGTAAGTACATCTGAACACAGCTTGAAATCCAGTATCAAACCGTGTTCAAAATCCCGGTTCGGACCCTGAGTGTAACTTAGTCACAGGTAATAATTACAGTCTTTGCAAACAGTTTAGATTTTATTTTTCATGAAACAGGTCAGAAGGGTACTTGCTTCTCTAAAAGGGTTGGGTATGAAATCTCAGTAGTCGGGATCCCATCAGTCAGAAGACCAACAGCGGAATCCTAGCGGCCAGAATCCTGATACCCAAACATCCTGGTAAGTATATTTACCCTAACTCTAACCCACCCCTCCTCTAGCCTAACCCTAACCTCCACCACCCCTACAGACTAACCCTCCCCCTAGTGCCTAACCCTAACCCCACTACTTACCTCCAGGATGTGTAGGGATTCTGACCATCAGGATCCCAACTGCTGGCATTTTGACTGCATACCCTCTGAAAGGGGTAGGTAATTCAGGAAGGTAATTGGTGAAAATCTTTTGCAAACCACCACAATATAGTTTAACCTGTCAAGTCACTCGAGGCGTAGTTGACATTACGGCCACCACACTAAGCCTTAAACTGTTTGCTTAGCCACCTGTATAGTGCAATGAGATCACCTTATTTCCAGACATTTCTATTTCAGTTCTAAAGGCGCAGGCATACCATGTGAATCCCATACATTCTGTCATTGTTTGGCAAACAAAGAAAGCTTGGGCTGTGGACTGAGAACTTTGCCAAAATTCTGGTTCAAACAAGAAGTCAAGTGGTCATAGCACACAGTCACAGGGGAACAGACCACACAGTGACTATGCAGTGACTGGAGTTTAGAAGGTATTTGAAATGCAACCAAGGAGGCCAGGCTGCACATACTCAGCACGTCTCTGTACCAGGCTTTATGTGAGCACAGAGCAAAGGGCTAGGTTAAAATAGATGAGGTCTAATGAGGGGTGGTCTTCTGTTTGCCAGCAGCCGGGCTCCCGACGACCAGCATATCGGCGCCGGAATCCCGACCACCAGCATACCAACATCTTTTCTCCCTCTTGGGAGTCCACGACCCCCCTGGAGGGAGAATAGATAGCGTGGCGTGCATGGTTCGCGTAGCGAGCCCGCAAGGGGCTCATTTGCGCTCACCCAGCTGTCGGTATGCCGGCGGTCGGGATTCCGGCACCGGTATGCTGGTCGCCGGGAGCCCGGCCGCCGCATACCCTACTATACACCTAATGTGGCCCATTGCATTGCTCATAATAGACTGATAGCTAATATCTGATTGGATGCCTTAGGGTACTTCACATTTATGTTGTATGCATAATGGTATTAACCCATTTCCTACAGGAATTTAAAGTGTTGATTGTAAAGTGGTGAGTGAAAAATTATTATGGTCTCCAGTTGTACAATCAGTCTGTAGTTTTTGAGTTAACCAACAGGTAAACAGGTAGGCAGAAATGGCTAAATCGGGCTAGATACCTTATAAACCAGTGGCAGCTCTTACCCATATACATGATGAGGACTGAAAATCTCCATCCATTCAGTGACAATGGTGACATCATGTGATCACTGCTGCCACCACCAGGATGTGTATGCACAAAAACCTGGCTTCTAGGGTCTGCATCAACTGCAATCCCTAGAAGCACAGTAATACTCATTATAGAACAAGGGGAGTGGTTTCACATTGGAAGCACTCTCTGCTAATATGACAACAGGCTGGCAGTCCCCGGGAGGAAGGGGAGTTTTCTCATCCTGGGACTGCCGGACTGACATGTGATTAACAGTGAGCGTTTGCAATGTGAAGCCAGTGAGTGTGTTTCGCTACATACTCATTGGGGGATAGCTTCTATGGTTCCATGATTAATTGAATCCTTGTAATGAATCAGAGACATAGCTGACATTCTGTTTTTAAAAATAAGAATTTACTTACCGATAATTCTATTTCTCGGAGTCCGTAGTGGATGCTGGGGTTCCTGAAAGGACCATGGGGGATAGCGGCTCCGCAGGAGACAGGGCACAAAAAGTAAAGCTTTCCGATCAGGTGGTGTGCACTGGCTCCTCCCCCTATGACCCTCCTCCAAGCCTCAGTTAGGTACTGTGCCCGGACGAGCGTACACAATAAGGGAGGAATTTTGAATCCCGGGTAAGACTCATACCAGCCACACCAATCACACCGTACAACTTGTGATCTAAACCCAGTTAACAGTATGATAACAGAGGAGCCTCTGAAAGATGGCTCCCTACAACAATAACCCGAATTAGTTAACAATAACTATGTACAATTATTGCAGATAATCCGCACTTGGGATGGGCGCCCAGCATCCACTACGGACTCCGAGAAATAGAATTATCGGTAAGTAAATTCTTATTTTCTCTATCGTCCTAGTGGATGCTGGGGTTCCTGAAAGGACCATGGGGATTATACCAAAGCTCCCAAACGGGCGGGAGAGTGCGGATGACTCTGCAGCACGAATGAGAGAACTCCAGGTCCTCCTTAGCCAGAGTATCAAATTTGTAAAATTTTACAAACGTGTTCTCCCCTGACCACGTAGCTGCTCGGCAAAGTTGTAATGCCGAGACCCCTCGGGCAGCCGCCCAAGATGAGCCCACCTTCCTTGTGGAGTGGGCCTTTACAGATTTAGGCTGTGGCAGGCCTGCCACAGAATGTGCAAGTTGGATTGTGCTACAGATCCAACGAGCAATCGTCTGCTTAGACGCAGGAGCACCCATCTTGTTGGGTGCATACAATATAAACAACGAGTCAGATTTTCTGACTCCAGCTGTCCTTGCAATATATATTTTCAATGCTCTGACAACGTCCAGTAACTTGGAGTCCTCCAAGTCACTTGTAGCCGCAGGCACTACAATAGGCTGGTTCAGATGAAATGCTGACACCACCTTAGGGAGAAAATGCGGACGAGTCCGCAGTTCCGCCCTGTCCGAATGGAAAATCAGATATGGGCTTTTGTAAGATAAAGCTGCCAGTTCTGACACTCTCCTGGCCGAAGCCAGGGCTAGTAGCATGGTCACTTTCCATGTGAGATATTTCAAATCCACATTTTTTAGTGGTTCAAACCAATGAGATTTTAGAAAGTCCAAAACCACATTGAGATCCCACGGTGCCACTGGAGGCACCACAGGAGGCTGTATATGCAGCACTCCCTTAACGAAAGTCTGGACTTCAGGGACTGAAGCCAATTCTTTCTGGAAGAAAATCGACAGGGCCGAAATTTGAACCTTAATAGATCCCAATTTGAGACCCATAGACAATCCTGATTGCAGGAAATGTAGGAATCGACCCAGATGAAATTCCTCCGTCGGAGCACTCCGATCCTCGCACCACGCAACATATTTTCGCCAAATGCGGTGATAATGTTGCACGGTTACTTCCTTCCTTGCTTTAATCAAAGTAGGAATGACTTCTTCCGGCATGCCTTTTTCCTTTAGGATCCGGCGTTCAACCGCCATGCTGTCAAACGCAGCCGCGGTAAGTCTTGAAACAGACAGGGACCCTGCTGAAGCAAGTCCCTCCTTAGAGGTAGAGGCCACGGATCTTCCGTGATCATCTCTTGAAGTTCCGGGTACCAAGTCCTTCTTGGCCAATCCGGAACCACTAGTATCGTTCTTACGCCTCTTTGCCGTATAATTCTCAATACTTTTGGTATGAGAGGCAGAGGAGGAAACACATACACCGACTGGTACACCCAAGGCGTTACCAGCGCGTCCACAGCTATTGCCTGCGGATCTCTTGACCTGGCGCAATACCTGTCCAGTTTTTTGTTGAGGCGAGACGCCATCATGTCCACCATTGGTCTTTCCCAACGGGTTACCAGCATGTGGAAGACTTCTGGATGAAGTCCCCACTCTCCCGGGTGAAGGTCGTGTCTGCTGAGGAAGTCTGCTTCCCAGTTGTCCACTCCCGGGATGAACACTGCTGACAGTGCTATCACATGATTCTCTGCCCAGCGAAGAATCCTTGCAGCTTCTGCCATTGCACTCCTGCTTCTTGTGCCGCCCTGTCTGTTCACATGGGCGACTGCCGTGATGTTGTCCGACTGGATCAACACCGGTTTTCCCTGAAGCAGAGGTTCTGCCTGGCTTAGAGCATTGTAGATTGCTCTTAGTTCCAGAATGTTTATGTGAAGAGACGTTTCCAGGCTCGTCCACACTCCCTGGAAGTTTCTTCCTTGTGTGACTGCTCCCCAGCCTCTCAGGCTGGCGTCCGTGGTCACCAGGATCCAATCCTGTATGCCGAATCTGCGGCCCTCCAATAGATGAGCACTCTGCAACCACCACAGAAGAGATACCCTTGTCCTTGGAGACAGGGTTATCCGCTGGTGCATCTGAAGATGCGACCCTGACCATTTGTCCAACAGATCCCTCTGGAAAATTCTTGCGTGGAATCTGCCGAATGGAATTGCTTCGTAAGAAGCCACCATTTTTCCCAGGACTCTTGTGCATTGATGTACAGACACCTTTCCTGGTTTTAGGAGGTTCCTGACAAGCTCGGATAACTCCTTGGCTTTTTCCTCCGGGAGAAAAACCTTTTTCTGAACCGTGTCCAGAATCATCCCTAGGAACAGCAGACGAGTTGTTGGCATTAACTGGGATTTTGGAATATTCAGAATCCACCCGTGCTGTTTTAGCACTTCTTGAGACAGTGCTAATCCCATCTCTAGCTGTTCTCTGGACCTTGCCCTTATCAGGAGATCGTCCAAGTATGGGATAATTAATACGCCTTTTCTTCGAAGAAGAATCATCATCTCGGCCATTACCTTTGTAAAGACCCGAGGTGCCGTGGACAATCCGAACGGCAGCGTCTGAAACTGATAGTGACAGTTTTGTACGACGAACCTGAGGTACCCCTGGTGTGAGGGGTAAATTGGAACGTGGAGGTACGCATCCTTGATGTCCAAGGATACCATAAAGTCCCCTTCTTCCAGGTTCGCTATCACTGCTCTGAGTGACTCCATCTTGAACTTGAACTTCTTTATGTACAGGTTCAATGACTTCAGATTTAGAATAGGTCTTACCGAGCCATCCGGCTTCGGTACCACAAATAGAGTGGAATAATACCCCTTTCCTTGTTGTAGAAGAGGTACCTTGACTATCACCTGCTGAGAGTACAGCTTGTGAATGGCTTCCAAGACCGTCTCCCTTTCGGAGGGGGACGTTGGTAAAGCAGACTTCAGGAAACGGCGAGGTGGATCTGTCTCTAGTTCCAACCTGTATCCCTGAGATATTATCTGCAGGATCCAGGGATCTACCTGCGAGTGAGCCCACTGCGCGCTGAAATTCTTGAGACGACCGCCCACCGCCCCCGAGTCCGCTTGAGAAGCCCCAGCGTCATGCTGAGGCTTTTGTAGAAGCGGGGGAGGGCTTCTGTTCCTGGGAAGGAGCTGCCTGTTGCTGTCTCTTCCCCCTTCCTCTGCCTCGTGGCAGATATGAATATCCCTTTGCTCTCTTGTTTTTAAAGGAACGAAAGGGCTGCGGTTGAAAAGTCGGTGTCTTTTTCTGTTGGGGAGTAACTTGAGGTAAAAAGGTGGATTTCCCGGCTGTAGCCGTGGCCACCAAATCTGATAGACCGACTCCAAATAACTCCTCCCCTTTATACGGCAAAACTTCCATATGCCGTTTTGAGTCCGCATCGCCTGACCACTGTCGCGTCCATAAACTTCTTCTGGCCGAAATGGACATAGCACTTACCCGTGATGCCAGTGTGCAGATATCCCTCTGTGCATCACGCATATAAAGAAATGCATCCTTTATTTGCTCTAAAGACAGTAAAACATTGTCCCTATCCAGGGTATCAATATTTTCAATCAGGGACTCTGACCAAGCTACTCCAGCACTGCACATCCAGGCTGTCGCTATAGCTGGTCGTAGTATAACACCTGTATGTGTGTATATACTTTTTTGGATATTTTCCATCCTCCTATCTACTGGATCTTTAAGTGCGGCCGTCTCAGGAGAGGGTAACGCCACTTGTTTAGATAAGCGTGTGAGCGCCTTGTCCACCCTAGGAGGTGTTTCCCAGCGCGCCCTAACCTCTGGCGGGAAAGGGTATAAAGCCAATAACTTCTTTGAAATTAGCATCTTTTTATCGGGGGCAACCCACGCTTCATCACACACCTCATTTAGTTCTTCTGATTCAGGAAAAACTATAGGTAGTTTTTTCACACCCCACATAATACCCTGTTTAGTGGTACCTGTAGTATCAGCTAAATGTAACGCCTCCTTCATTGCCAAAATCATATAACGTGTGGCCCTACTGGAAAATACGGTTGATTCGTCACCGTCGCCACTGGAATCAGTGCCTGTGTCTGGGTCTGTGTCGACCGACTGAGGCAAAGGGCGTTTTACAGCCCCTGACGGTGTTTGAGGCGCCTGGACAGGCACTAATTGATTGTCCGGCCGTCTCATGTCGTCAAACGCCTGCTTTAGCGTGTTGACACTATCCCGTAATTCCATAAATAAAGGCATCCATTCTGGTGTCGACCCCCTAGGAGGTGACATCCCCATATTTGGCAATTGCTCCGCCTCCACACCAATATCGTCCTCATACATGTCGACACACACGTACCGACACACAGCAGACACACAGGGAATGCTCTTAACGAAGACAGGACCCGACTAGCCCTTTGGGGAGACAGAGGGAGAGTCTGCCAGCACACACCAAAGCGCTATATATATGACAGGGATAGCCTTATAATAAGTGCTCCCTGTATAGCTGCTTTTATAATATAATTTTTGCCACTATTTTGCCCCCCCTCTCTTGTTTTACCCTGTTTCTGTAGTGCAGTGCAGGGGAGAGACCTGGGAGCCGTCCTGACCAGCGGAGCTGTGTAAGGAAAATGGCGCTGTGTGCTGAGGAGATAGGCCCCGCCCCTTTTACGGCGGGCTCGTCTCCCGCTCTTTAGTGGATTCTGGCAGGGGTTAAATATCTCCATATAGCCCCCGGAGGCTATATGTGAGGTATTTTTTAGCCAAATAGGTTTTCATTTGCCTCCCAGGGCGCTCCCCTCCCAGCGCCCTGCACCCTCAGTGACTGCCGTGTGAAGTGTGCTGAGAGGAAAATGGCGCACAGCTGCAGTGCTGTGCGCTACCTTTAGAAGACTGAGGAGTCTTCTGCCGCCGATTCTGGACCTCTTCTTGTTTCAGCATCTGCAAGGGGGCCGGCGGCGAGGCTCCGGTGACCATCCAGGCTGTACCTGTGATCGTCCCTCTGGAGCTGATGTCCAGTAGCCAAGAAGCCAATCCATCCTGCACGCAGGTGAGTTCACTTCTTCTCCCCTAAGTCCCTCGTTGCAGTGATCCTGTTGCCAGCAGGACTCACTGTAAAATAAAAAACCTAAGCTAAACTTTTCTAAGCAGCTCTTTAGGAGAGCCACCTAGATTGCACCCTTCTCGGCCGGGCACAAAAATCTAACTGAGGCTTGGAGGAGGGTCATAGGGGGAGGAGCCAGTACACACCACCTGATCGGAAAGCTTTACTTTTTGTGCCCTGTCTCCTGCGGAGCCGCTATCCCCCATGGTCCTTTCAGGAACCCCAGCATCCACTAGGACGATAGAGAAATTATATTTATTTAGTTTTACCGACATATTCGTTTTGTAAAGCTCCTGGTGCTCTGCTATGGGAACTGCCAGACAGAGCGTACAGGCCATGTGACATCCATTGTGATCTACTAGTTTTCTTAGCTAGGGGTGTTGCTAGGTTACCAAGAGATCCATAGCATAGATCCGCACTGAAAATGTAAGGAAATTTAACACCTCAGGCTTGCGCTACTCTACTTGTATGTCCTAAATGAATGACCAATCAAAGGCCCTCATTCCGAGTTGTTCGCTTGCAAGCTGCTTTTAGCAGCTTTACACACGCTAAGCTGCCGCCTACTGGGAGTGTATCTTAGCTTATCAAAATTGCGAACGAAAGATTAGCAAAATTGCGAATAGACACTTCTTAGCAGTTTCTGAGTAGCTCCAGACTTACTCGGCATCTGCGATCAGTTCAGTGCTTGTCGTTCCTGGTTTGACGTCACAAACACACCCAGCGTTCGCCCAGACACTCCTCCGTTTCTCCAGCCACTCCCGCGTTCTTCCCAGAAACTGTAGCGTTTTTTCACACACACCCATAAAACGGCCAGTTTCCGCCCAGAAACACCCACTTCCTGTCAATCACATTACGATCACCAGAACGAAGAAAAAACCTCGTAATGCCGTGAGTAAAATACCTAATTGCATAGCAAATTTACTTGGCGCAGTCGCACTGCGGACATTGCGCATGCGCATTAGCGACTAATCGCTCCGTTGCGAGAAAAATATAACGAACGAACAACTCGGAATGACTCCCAATGTTGCTACAGTAACAGTAATGAGCAAGTAATAAACAACCATTAGTAATGCTCTATAAAACATTAGCATTCATATTAATGTATTAGCCTGAATGTTGCTTTACCCTTCCCTACCATTGATGATCTTGTACTAATCCCTCCTACTTTTGTGTTGACACCACATGCAGTTCATATGGTCCTGCCCACATGAGGCTGCTTATAAAAAATAAATTCCAGGGCCACTCAAAGTTCCCAATCTATCCCTACCAACTGAGTCCCCATCCATCAACTTCCTCCTTCCTAATTTCTTGTGGACTCAAAGTTCTAGAACAAAATGATCCATAACCTATTCATTTCAAAATCCCTCAACCAGATTCCCATTATAGAAACCAGTCTTTTCTCCTCTGACTCTATCTCCCTTGCAGCTCTGTGCTACGAATAATATCTGCTCAACCACACTTCCAGACCCTGAGACAGACCAGGGTATCTGAGTAGGCATCCTACTGTCTGCACCCTTTTGAGTCATATTCATGGAGCTCTCCTTCTCTTTTCTTGAAGTCCACATCAGCTGTCTCTTCTCTCAACTCCACCTGCAAGCTCTTGAAATATATATAACTGCCACCCCCAGGTCCTGGCTCACATATTTACTGTGGTCCACCAAGGCTCATATTAGGTTATTTCAGCAATCCCATTGACAGTCCCACTGTTTCTGCCAGCACAGAGCTTGTTTTGCCCACCTCCTCCTTTGGTCTCTCTCCCCCAATGAATTTATTGCTACTGTAACTGACATTGCTATGACTTTAGTTTTTACTAAGACAACTCCTCTCATATCTACACTGCCCTGCTCTGATCTGGCTGCCTCCTTCTAGAACAGTGACCGAGCCAACAAAATCAGTCATCTCTCCATCTATCATAAAAATCCCTTAGCAGCAGAAACCTTTCTTTCCTCTTTTAAATACATCATAGCCACACATAGTCAAAGACCAATCTCACCTTACAGAAGACAGTCTTCTATATATAATGGCAAACTGCTCAAATCAAACTGGTAACATTCCTCAGGTGCAGCGGGAAGGGGTTGTTCTAGGCAATAAAAAACAAAAGGGTTTTTTCCACGCACCCCAAAAAAGTCTTCTGCCATAAACAAGGCAGATCTCGCTACCACACTGAGGGGCAGATTTATTAAGCTCGGTGAAGTGATAAAGTGGACGGTGATAAAGGACCAGCCAATCAGATACTTACTGCCATGTCACAGGCTGGGTTTGAAAAAAGTCAGTTAGGAGCTGACTGGCTGGTCCATTATCATCTTCCACTTTATCACTTCACAGAGCTTAATAAATCTGCCCCTGAGTATCAGACAATCCAACCCTCAACTGTGGCATACTGTATTTATAGAATCTATTTATTAAACCAGTATCTTCCCCACTGACTACCCTCTTTTTACTGTGTGTGGACGGCTCCAAGCGCCGCCCCACCACGTCAACGCTGATGTCACCAACCTAGCAATATGCCGGGTTGCTTCCAGCGGCGGCGGGGCACCTGAGGCGGGTCGCACCCTGGGAGCTCCTGGGTGCGACTCGCCTCAGGCGGTCTGAAAGGGGTATTACTTACATTGTATTGAATGATACATCTGTAGTAAAATATGTCAAGCTATACTGTTACTATGTACAGTTTATTCATTGTATGGCACTACAGACACTTTGCAACCTTTAAAAATAAAAGATAATACTTGTGTTAGATATAATTGTTAGCAGCTTGACCATTTCGCTTATGATGCAGTTCTGTACTCCAGGTTTTTACATTTAGGGGCATATTAAATTAGCCACAGGCTTTACCTCAACGTAACATAGAAACATAGAAACATAAAATTTGACGGCATATAAGAACCACTTGGCCCATCTAGTCTGCCCCTTTTTTTTATCCTTTAGGCAATCTCAACCCTTTTTGAACCTTAGATCTTTGTAAGGATATTCATATGCCTATCCCAAGCATGTTTAAATTGCTCTACAGTCTTAGCCTCTACCACCTCTGATGGGAGGCTATTCCACTTATCCACTACCCTTTCTGTGAAGTAATTTTTCCTTAAATTTCCCCTGAACCTCCCTCCCTCAAGTCTCAGTGTATGTCTTCCAGTTCTAATACTTCTCTTCCTTTGAAGAATGTTTCCCTCCTGAACTTTGTTAAGACCCTTGATATATTTGAACGTTTCTATCATGTCCCCCCTTTCCCTTCTCTCCTCCAAACTATACATGTTAAGATCTTTTAGCCTTTCCGGGTAAGTTTTGTGATGTAGGCCATGCACCATTTTAGTTGCCCTTCTTTGTACACTCTCTAATGTATTTATATCATTCTGGAGATATGGTCTCCAGAACTGGACACAGTATTCCAGATGGGGCCGAACCAATGACCTATACAGTGGCATTATCACTTCTTTTTTACTGCTACTGATTCCTCTCCCTATGCAACCAAGCATCTGACTTGCCTTTCTCATTGCTTTGTTGCATTGCTTTCCTGCCTTCAAGTCACTTGAAATAGTGACTCCTAAATCCCTTTCCTCGTCAGTAGTTTCCATTATAGTACTCTTGATACTATTATTAGCCAGAGGCGTAACAAGGGTAGGGCGAGTGGGGCACGTGCCCTGGGCGCCTTGGCAGGCCCAGGAGAGGGGGGCGCCGCCGCCGGCCAGGGCATCATGCCCCACTCGCCCCTGACACGCCGAAATGTGAGGGGAGGAGAGCGCAGCGTCTCTCCCTCCCCTCACCGCTGCTGCCAGCACTAGCAGCGCTGCCAGCAGCGCTGCTGTGTCCGGTCTCCAGCGGCGTTAGCCAATCAGAGCTTGCGGACCAACTCCTGATTGGCTGCCGGTACACGAGCTCTGATTGGCTAGCGAACCGGTGCCAGACAGCCGCCGGAGACCTGGAGCGGTGAGGGGAAGGAGAGGCGCTGCGCTCTCCTCCCCTCACATAGATATCAACAAGCGGTGAATGATGGGGGGGCGGCACAGTGGGGCATGTATCTGGCACTGAGTGGGGCATGTAACTGGCACTGAGTGGGGCATGTAACTGGCACTGAGTGGGGCATGTCACTGGCACTGAGTGGGGCATATATCTGGCACAGTGGGGCATGTATCTGGCACTGAGTGGGGCATGTATTTGGCACTGTGGGGCATGTAACTGGCACTGTGGGGCAGTGTAACTGGCACTGTGGGGCAATGTATCTGGCACTGTGGGGCATGTAACTGGCACTGTGGGGCAATGTAACTGGCACTGTGGGGCATGTATTTGGCACTGTGGGGCATGTAACTGGCACTGTGGGGCAATGTAACTGGCACTGTGGGGCAATGTAACTGGCACTGTGGGGCATGTATCTGGCACTGTAACTGGCACTGTGGGGCATGTATCTGGCACTGTGGGGCATGTAACTGGCACTGTGGGGCAATGTAACTGGCACTGTGGGCATGTAACTTGCACTGTGGGGCAATGTAACTGGCACTGTGGGGCATGTATCTGGCACTGTGGGGCAATGTAACTGGCACTGTGGGGCAATGTAACTGGCACTGTGGGGCATGTATCTGGCACTGTGGGGCATGTATCTGGCACTGTGGCGCAATGTAACTGGCACTGTGGGGCATGTATCTGGCACTGTGGGGCAATGTAACTGGCACTGTGGGGCAATGTAACTGGCACTGTTGGGCATGTATCTGGCACTGTGGGGCAATGTATCTGGCACTGTGGGGCAATGTATCTGGCAATCTGGCACTGTGGGGCAATGTATCTGGCACTGTGGGGCAATGTATCTGGCACTGTGGGGCATGTATCCGGCACTGTGGGGCATGTATCCGGCTCTGTGGGGCATTGTATCTGGCACTATGGGCCATTGGTGCGTGGCCACACCCCTACTGGAGTGTGGCCACGCCCATTTTTTCACCGCACGCGCCTTCGGTGCGCGCACGTGCTTCTTTTGGTGTTTTTTTTTTTTTTTGGGGGGGGGCGCCATTTTCCATCTTGCCCTGGGCTCGGAAAACCCTAGCTACACCTCTGTATTTAGCCTTTGGGTTTTTGAGACCCAAGTGCATGATTTTGCATTTTTTAGCATTAAACTGTAGTTGCCACGTTCTTGACCATTTCTCAAGCCTACCTAGGTCATCAATCATTTGTTTTACCCATCCCGGTGTGTCTACCCTGTTGCATATCTTTGTATCATCTGCAAAAAGGCATACCTTCCCTTCAATACCATCTGCAATGTCACCAACAAAGATATTAAAGAGAACTGGACCAAGTACAGATCCCTGGGGTACTCCACTGGTAACATTTCCCTCCATAGATTGCACTCCATTAACTACAACTGTCTGTTTCCTATCCTGCAACCAGGTTCTTATCCATTTAACGGTTTTATAATCCACCCCCACGCTTTCAAGTTTATTTAGCAGTCTGCGATGTGGGACAGTGTCAAATGCCTTACTAAAGTCTAGATATACTACATCTACAGCTCCCCCTTGATCTATTATTTTCATCACAGAGTCAAAAAAGTCAATAAGATTTGTTTGGCATGATCTCCCACCAGTAAATCCATGCTGTTTTGGATCCTGTAAGTTGTTTGATTTAAGATATTCCACAACTCTTTCTTTTAATAGTTTTTCCATTACTTTCCCTACTACTGATGTAAGGCTTACTGGTCTGTAGTTACTTGCTTCTTCCTTGCTTCCACTTTTGTGCAGTGGAACTACATTTGCTCTTTTCCAGTTCTCTGGAATAGCACCTGTATTTAGTGACTGGTTAAATAATTCTGTTAAAGGTGTAACCAGCACCTCTTTTAGCTCTTTGAGGATTCTTGGGTGTATCCCATCTGGTCCCATTGATTTATCCACTTTTAGTTTTTAAAATTCTGTTAGGACCTTCTCCTCTGTAAATGTACTTTGTAATTGTCGGCTAATTGCAGCGAAAAGTAGGGAAAGACTATTCAACTAAATAGCTTTTTCCCTGCAACAAGTTAGGAATTAACGCACGGAAACTCATTGATTCTACGCAAATTGTAGAATCAATGGGTTTTCTCCACACATTAACCACCCGATAGTGGCCCTCATTCTGAGTTGATCGTTAGCTGCCGTTGTTCGCTGCGTAGATCAGTTAAAAAAAAACAGCAAAACTGCACTTGTGTATGCACCGCAATGCGCACGCGCGACGTACGGGTACAATGAGCAGCGTGGTTTTGCACAGGTTCTAGCAACGCTTTCAGTCGCACAGCCAATCGCAAGGAGATTGACAGGAAGTGGGAGTCTCTGGGTGTCAACTGACCGTTGTCTGTGAGTGTTTGGAAAAACGCAGGCGTGGCCGGGCGTTTGCTGGGCGGGTATCTGACGTCATTACCGTGTCATTCGTTGCAGCAATCATCGCACAGAATAAGTAACTACAGGGCTGGTCTTGTTCTGCACAAAGGCCCTCATTCCAAGTTGATCACTAGCTACCGTTGTTCGCTGTGTAGCGATCAGTTTAAAAAAATGGCAAAACTGTGCACGCATATGCACTGCAATGTGCATGTGCAGCGTATGGGTACAAAGAGCATCGTGATTTTGCACAGGTTCTAGCGACGTATGCACCGCAATGTGCACACGCGGCGTACGGGTACAAAGAGCATCGTGATTTTGCACAGGTTCTAGCGACGCTTTCAGTCGCACAGCCGATCGCAAGGAGATTGACAGAAAGTGGGAGTCTCTGGGTGTCAACTGACCATTTTCTGGGAGTGTTTGGAAAAACGCAGGCGTGGCCGGGCGTTTGCTGGGCAGGTATCTGACGTCATTACCGTGTCATCCGTCGCAGCAATCATCGCACAGAATAAGTAACTACAAATGTGCTTGCAGCCGCTATGCTGCACAGACGTTCGCACTCCTGCAAAGCGAAAATACACTTCCCCGTGGGCGGCAACTATGCATTTACACGGCTGCTAAAAGTAGCTAGCGAGCGATCAACTCGGACTGAGGGCCAGTGCCTTTTCTCGCTGACTTTTACTCCCAGTATCTGGAGCTGCAAGGAAAAGTGCACCCTCAGGAATTAACACACGGGTTAATCCCCCCTAATTGAATTGGGTCGGTGCAGTAATTAATTGAATATGGGCCCTCATTCCGAGTTGATCGGTCGCAAGGCGAATTTAGCAGAGTTACACACGCTAAGCCGCCGCCTACTGGGAGTGTATCTTAGCATCTTAAAATTGCGACCGATGTATTCGCAATATTGCGATCACAAACTACTTAGCAGTTTTAGAGTAGCTCCACACTTACTCTGCCTGTGCGATCAGTTCAGTGCTTGTCGTTCCTGGTTTGACGTCACAAACACACCCAGCGTTCGCCCAACCACTCCCCCGTTTCTCCGGCCACTCCTGCGTTTTTTCCGGAAACGGTAGCGTTTTCAGCCACACGCCCATAAAACGCCGTGTTTCCGCCCAGTAACACCCATTTCCTGTCAATCACATTACGATCGCCGGAGCGAGGAAAAAGCCGTGAGTAAAAATACTATCTTCATAGCAAAGATACTTGGCGCAGTCGCAGTGCGAATATTGCGCATGCGCACTATGCGGAATTTCACTGCGATGCGATGAAAAATACCGAGCGAACGACTCGGAATGAGGGCCATGCTCTGGAATCAGCTTGTGTCATTTGCTGTTCCATGGCATGGTACTAGTTAATGTGCAGCCACATTAGTGCTTACTGTGCACATGACAGGGAAGATTTAAAATCTTAAAGCTCAAAACTTTTTTGTTTTTATTACAGGAAAATAGCTTTATAACAGAGCTGGTCAAACAATCCCAAACACAATGGTTATAGATTCAAGGACACTGATGTGATAATGGTGCTTGTCTTTCATCAAACCCAATTTCATCTCCCTCCACACTGATAACTACTTGAATAGTTATCACTAAAAGGTTAGTTACCAAGGCACTTAACAGTTAGAGATGTTTAAACAAGATCTTGTGTAACAAGATAATGTCTTCATTCTGTTGATCTTACTTGGTTAGATTAGCCTGGGTTTCTGGCATAATCCTTTTTTAAAAAGACTTGACTGACAAGTACAAAATCATTCAAAGGCTCTCGCTGTGACTCATTCACAATGGCCTCTGTACATATTCATTGTGTTGTTAACTCTTTCAAGAACCATATTACTCAACATTTTAATTATTACAAATCCTGCTAGCTAGATGGTATATCAGACTCAGGAACAAACGCAAGATTTTCTTTATTTTTTATTTTAGATCGATTGTCGCCAGCCAATGAAGAATGCATAACTGGCATGTAACAAGCTATAGGGGGCTATTCAATTAATGGTGATATTTACGACAGTCGGAAATACTAGCGCTTTTCAACAGGAATAGGTCGAATTTGCATTCGACTGTCGGGAAAACCGGCACTTGTCGAAAACCACATGGATCGGTGGATTACATAGAAACAGAATTTGACGGCAGATAAGAACCACTTGGCCCATCTAGTCTGCCCCTTTTTTTTTTTTTTAATCCTTTAGGTAATCTCAACCTATTAGCTGCGGATCCACGGGTTTTGTCAAATTCGCTGCTATTTCGGACAGGATTTTGGCACGTTTTCGACAATGCTGATCCGACTTCAAAAAAAGTCAGATCATCATTGTCGACAAACGGGCAAAAAATGTCGGAATTACCCGAGAATTGAATACTGCAGACGGATCCTTTACATCGGATAGGATCCGACATGCATTGAATACCTGCCATAGTCTGCTCATACAAAGGGCAGTTTATGTCATACAGTACGTCAAATTTATGCAGGCCCAGTGATTACGGTAAGCCATTTACCAGATTCTCTCTCTGGTGCGATGATTCAGATCCACAGATACACACGCAGCAGACTCGATAGGATAATCTGCTGCCACTGGGCATGTGCAGCTGCTTCATTCCACCCTTTATACTGCATGTAGTAGGCGCTGGCCAGGTAGTGGAAAAGGGGAATTTCCAGGCAACTGTGGGACCCCCCTCTCACATTTGCCTATGAGACCATAAAGGGACAATTCAATTAGTGGCAAGCTGCGATTTGCTGTTCCGGAATACCGCCAACACCAGCATCGCTACTTTTTCCTCGCAACACATTGAGGTATGTAGGAAAGTAGTGCTGCTGAGCCTCTCATAACTGTCAGATGTGTGGACGTACCACCATTATTACAACAGACCCCTATGCTTCCTTATCATACTGAATATATAAAAAAAAAATCAAAAATTCTGATTCTGAATTGGACACATCAGCTTTTTAATTCGTGCACGCATCCTGCTAACTTACTTCCTTACGCCAATGCAAGAATCCGCATGTATATGCTGAAGAACTGAGCACCTGTGCGTGGACCCCTAGCCAGTGTCAGACTGGGGCATGTAGAGCCCACCGGTTGAATGCAGTGGCAGAGGCTTGACTAACTATTAGAGAGTACATAATCTGGGCCCCTTTTTAAATATATATATATATATATACAACGGAGGGGGTCCGGCACAGCCACTTGTTGAAGTATTACACTGGGTGCCCTCACAATAAAGCAGATAGTGGACACAAGGTGGTGCGGCACTCCAATGATTCGTAAAGCCAGAAATTTAAATACAACGGGGTATATTTACTAAGGTCCCGATTTTGACCGAGATGGTGTTTTTTCTTCAAAGTGTCATCTCGGTAATTTACTAAACTCAAATCACGGCAGTGATGAGGGCATTCGTATTTTTTTGGAAGTCCAAGGAAAAAAATACGAATGAATACACCATCGGTCAAATACGCCTGGAATTTGGTAGAACTCGGTCATTTACTAAAAAGTGCAATTCACAAACACTGCCGACAATAGCCAAACACTGCCGTGAAAAAATACAAATCGTGAAAAAGTGCTAAAATAAAACAGACCTGCTTTTTTTTACCGTGTTCTGAGAGGCATGCACGGATCCATGAGATCCGTGCATGTTTATCAGTGGTAAGGGGTGTGAAAGTGTTACATTTGTTTAAAAAAAATGCGTAGGGTCCCCCCTCCTAAGCAAAACCAGCCTCGGGCTCTTTGAGCCGGTCCTGGTTGAAAAAATATGGGGGAAAAATTGATCGGGGTTCCCCCATATTTAATCAACCAGCACCGGGCTTTGCGCCTGGTCCTGGTTCCAAAAATACGGGGGACAAAAAGCGTAGGGGTCCCCCGTATTTCTGAAACCAGCACCGGGCTCCACTAGCCAGATACATAATGCCACAGCCGGGGGACACTTTTATATTGGTCCCTGCGGCCCTGGCATTACATACCCAACTAGTCACCCCTGGCCGGGGTACCCTGGAGGAGTGGGGACCCCTTCAATCAAGGGGTCCCCCCCCTCCAGCCACCCAAGGGCCAGGGGTGAAGCCCGAGGCTGTCCCCCCCATCCAAGGGCGGCGGATGGGGGGCTGATAGCCTTTTTGTCAAAATTTGAATATTGTTTTTAGTAGCAGTACTACAAGTCCCAGCAAGCCTCCCCCGCAAGCTGGCACTTGGAGAACCACAAGTACCAGCATGCGGTGGAAAACCGGGCCCACTGGTACCTGTAGTACTACTACTAAAAAAATACCCCAATAAAAATAAGAATTTACTTACCGGTAATTCTATTTCTCGTAGTCCGTAGTGGATGCTGGGTACTCCGTAAGGACCATGGGGAATAGACGGGCTCTGCAGGAGACTGGGCACTCTTTAAAGAAAGATTAGGTACTATATCTGGTGTGCACTGGCTCCTCCATCTATGCCCCTCCTCCAGACCTCAGTTAGGGAAACTGTGCCCGGAAGAGCTGACATTACTAAGAAAGGATTTGGAATCCAGGGTAAGACTCATACCAGCCACACCAATCACACCGTACAACTTGTGATAACTATACCCAGTTAACAGTATGAACAACAGCTGAGCCTCATTCAACAGATGGCTCAGAACAATAACCCTATAGTTAAGCAATAACTATATACAAGTATTGCAGAAGTCCGCACTTGGGACGGGCTCCCAGCATCCACTACGGACTACGAGAAATAGAATTACCGGTGAGTAAATTCTTATTTTCTCTGACGTCCTAGTGGATGCTGGGTACTCCGTAAGGACCATGGGGATTATACCAAAGCTCCCAAACGGGCGGGAGAG
The DNA here is from genome assembly GCF_028390025.1 of Pseudophryne corroboree. Lineage (NCBI taxonomy): Eukaryota > Metazoa > Chordata > Amphibia > Anura > Myobatrachidae > Pseudophryne > Pseudophryne corroboree. The sequence continues at coordinate 39,466,512 of NC_086455.1, forward strand.
TGCGGACGACTCTGCAGCACCGAATGAGCAAACTCAAGGTCCTCCTCAGCCAGGGTATCAAACTTGTAGAATTTTGCAAACGTGTTTGATCCCGACCAGGTAGCAGCTCGGCAAAGTTGTAAAGCCGAGACCCCTCGGGCAGCCGCCCAAGAAGAGCCCACCTTCCTCGTGGAATGGGCTTTTACTGATTTAGGATGCGGCAGACCAGCCGCAGAATGTGCAAGTTGAATCGTGCTACAGATCCAGCGAGCAATAGTCTGCTTAGAAGCAGGAGCACCCAGCTTGTTGGGTGCATGCAGGATAAACAGCGAGTCAGTTTTTCTGACTCTAGCCGTCCTGGAAACATAGATTTTCAGGGCCCGGACTACGTCCAGCAACTTGGAAGCCTCCAAGTCCCGAGTAGCCGCAGGCACCACAATAGGTTGGTTCAAATTAAACGCTGATACCACCTTTGGGAGAAATTGGGGACGAGTCCTCAATTATGCCCTGTCCATATGGAAGATCAGATAGGGGCTTTTACATGACAAAGCCGCCAATTCTGACACACGCCTAGCCGAAGCCAAGGCCAAAAGCATGACCACTTTTCACGTGAGATACTTCAACTCCACGGTCTGAAGTGGCTCAAACCAATGTGATTTTAGGAAATCCAACACAACGTTGAGATCCCAAGGTGCCACTGGAGGCACAAAAGGGGGCTGAATATGCAGCACTCCCTTAACAAACGTCTGAACTTCAGGCAGTGAAGCCAGTTCTTTTTGAAAGAAAATAGACAGGGCCGAAATCTGGACTTTTATGGAACCCAATTTTAGGCCCATAGTCACTCCTGACTGTAGGAAGTGCAGAAATCGACCCAGCTGAAATTCCTCCGTTGGGGCCTTCATGGCCTCACACCAAGCAACATATTTTCGCCATATGCGGTGATAATGTTTTGCTGTCACATCCTTCCTAGCCTTTATCAGCGTAGGAATGACTTCAACCGGAATGCCCTTTTCCATCAGGATCCGGCGTTCAACCGCCATGCCGTCAAACGCAGCCGCGGTAAGTCTTGGAACAGACAGGGCCCCTGCTGCAGCAGGTCCTGTCGGAGCGGCAGAGGCCAAGGGTCCTCTGAGATCATTTCTTGTAGTTTCGGGTACCAAGTTCTTCTTGGCCAATCTGGAACGATGAGTATAGTTCTTACTCCTCTTTCTTATTATCCTCAGTACCTTTGGTATGAGAGGAAGAGGAGGGAACACATAAACCGATTGGTACACCCACGGTGTCACTAGAGCGTCCACAGCTATCGCCTGAGGGTCCCTTGACCTGGCGCAATATCTTTTTAGCTTTTCGTTGAGGCGGGACGCCATCATGTCCACCTGTGGCCTTTCCCAACGATTTACAATCAGCTGGAAGACTTCTGGATGAAGTCCCCACTCTCCCGGGTCGAGGTCGTGCCTGCTGAGGAAGTCTGCTTCCCAGTTGTCCACTCCCGGAATGAACACTGCTGACAGTGCTATCACGTGATTCTCCGCCCATCGGAGAATCCTTGTGGCTTCTGCCATTGCCATACTGCTTCTTGTGCTGCCCTGTCGGTTTACATGGGCGACCGCCGTGATGTTGTCTGACTGAATCAGCACCGGCTGGTTTTGAAGCAGGGGTTTTGCTTGACTTAGGGCATTGTAGATGGCCCTTAGTTCCAGAATATTTATGTGTAGGGAAGTCTCCTGACTCGACCATTTTCCTTGGAAGTTTCTTCCCTGATTGACTGCCCCCCAACCTCGGAGGCTTGCATCCGTGGTCACCAGGACCCAGTCCTGAATGCCGAATCTGCGGCCCTCGAGAAGATGAGCACTCTGCAGCCACCACAGCAGAGACACCCTGGCCCTCGGGGACAGGGTGATCAACCGATGCATCTGAAGATGTGATCCGGACCACTTGTCTAACAGATCCCACTGAAAGATCCTTGCATGGAACCTGCCGAAGGGAATTGCTTCGTAAGAAGCTACCATCTTTCCCAGGACTCGCGTGCAGTGATGCACCGACACCTGTTTTGGTTTCAGGAGGTCTCTGACCAGAGATGACAACTCCTTGGCCTTCTCCTCCGGGAGAAACACCTTCTTCTGTTCTGTGTCCAGAATCATACCCAAGAACAGCAGACGCGTCGTAGGAACTAGCTGCGACTTTGGGATATTCAGAATCCAGCCGTGCTGTTGTAGCACTTCCTGAGATAGCGCTACTCCGACCATGGACCTCGCCTTTATAAGGAGATCGTCCAAGTATGGGATAATTATAACTCCCTTCTTTCGAAGGAGTATCATCATTTCAGCCATTACCTTGGTAAATACCCTCGGTGCCGTGGACAGACCAAACGGCAACGTCTGGAATTGGTAATGGCAGTCCTGTACCACAAATCAGAGGTACTCCTGGTGAGGTGTATGTCAGGCAGCACACGGCAGTGATACAATGTAGCGCCTATGCACTCCATTGTAATCAATGGTGGGAACTTTGTGGTCAGCGGTTGACCGAAAGTAACCTCACCGCTGACCACAAAGTTCCCACCATTGGTTACAATGGAGCGCATAGGCGCTACATTGTATCACTGCCGTGTGCTACCTGACATACACTACAGGAGCACACAGCCAATCAGGAGGGTGCCACAACGTGGCGCTCCCTGATTGGCTGAAGGAACCCTCTTAGACAGAAGTCAGGGGGGGTTCCTGGCAGTCGGGGAAAGGGGTTCCATGTGAAAGCATGGGGCCCCTTTCAGTGCGTGGTCGTGTATCCGTTTTTTTATTTTGCAAAGTACTTGGATTACAAATAGAACAGAAGAGGACCGAACTACACTGGATTATGTGAGTATAATTTTTCCAACAGGTACCCCATGGATTCTACATGGAGAAGAGGACCGACCCTCGTGTGAACATAGGTAAGTATGTATGTTTGGAGGTGTGGATGTATGTATTAAACTTTTACTGTCAAGGTGTGTGTCTTCTGTTTTTATTGGGGTATTTTTTTAGTAGTAGTACTACAGGTACCAGTGGGCCCGGTTTTCCACCGCATGCTGGTACTTGTGGTTCTCCAAGTGCCAGCTTGCGGGGGAGGCTTGCTGGGACTTGTAGTACTGCTACTAAAAACAATATTCAAATTTTGACAAAAAGGCTATCAGCCCCCCATCCGCCACCCTTGGATGGGGGGGACAGCCTCGGGCTTCACCCCTGGCCCTTGGGTGGCTGGAGGGGGGGGAACCCCTTGATTGAAGGGGTCCCCACTCCTCCAGGGTACCCCGGCCAGGGGTGACTAGTTGAGTATGTAATGCCAGGGCCGCAGGGACCAATATAAAAGTGTCCCCCGGCTGTGGCATTATGTATCTGGCTAGTGGAGCCCGGTGCTGGTTTCAGAAATACGGGGAACCCCTACGCTTTTTGTCCCCCGTATTTTTGGAACCAGGACCAGGCGCAGAGCCCGGTGCTGGTTGATTAAATATAGGGGAACCCCGGTCACTTTTTTCCCATATTTTTTCAACCAGGACCGGCTCAAAGAGCCCGAGGCTGGTTTTGCTTAGGAGGGGGGGACCCCACGCATTTTTAAAAAATTTTTTTAACAATGTTTTTTTTTTTACGAAAGGTGCACAATGAAGCCCAGCACGGATCTCACAGATCCGGACGAGATTCATTGTGTTAAAGTCGGCAGTGTTTTACAATTCACTCACGTAAAACACTGCCAAAAAATACGAATGACATCGACATCGGTAAATACGAAAATGCAGAATACGACAGCTTAGTAAATTAGTCGTAATAAATTCAAAAAGTTGCAATTTTAAACTTTCGATGTCATTCGTGATTGAACTTTAACCTCATTCGGAAAAATACGAATTTTAGTAAATATACCCCAACGTTTCAATGCCCGTTTAATAAAATGGCATTTTCGTCAGGTATAATGCAAACAATACAAACAGCTTACCTTAAATAGAAAGCATCACCCATTGTGGCGCGAATGCCGCCGCGGAACTGCACACCCGGTGGCCGCGCATAGAGAATGACGTCATGACGCTCTGAAACAGAAGCGTACGACATCACGTGACAAAACCCGTCACCATAGTAACAAAATGTAAATAAATACACAATACGGCTGACAGGATTACCGATCCACATAAAGATAGACTACAGCGGGGACAAGACTTAAATACACATTAATCTACTGAATATCTGTGTAGACAACAACTATTAGCATGAACTAAAGGAAGTATTTAGTCCTAAGGCTAGAACCAAATTAATGAAACCGATAGCATATTACCGTTACAGTCACATAAAAAAAGTGTCTAACAAATGGACATAAACAATAATAAGATGTAGATAGAAAATAATAATATTAATTGCTATTAGCCAATACAGTAATTCCCGAATGCTCGTTGAGTCCCTTAGGGGCAAGAGTCCCCAAACGGAAGATCCACCGGGCCTCACATTGCAATAACTTAAAACCACGATTACCACCACGTAGAGAGTGGGGGATGTGGTCAATCATTCTATACTTTAACGAAGCAAGGCTATGAGCAGCCAGCGCAAAATGCCTTGCAACTGGCTGATCACTCTTGCCAGAGATCAAAGCAGCTTTGATTGACGAACGGTGGGCCGCCATCCGTTCTTTAAATGGTCGTTCAGTCTTTCCTATATAGGAAAGACCACACGGGCAGATAATTTGATAAACAGTGTAAACAGAGTTACATGTAAGTCTATGATAGATCTTTAATACTTTACCAGTTAAGGGGTGATAGAAAGAATCACCTGGGATCAAATACTTACAAGTCACACAGGTACACCTTATACATCCTAATTTACCCCTATAAATGCTAGGGGCAGGCTGCGTGATGTCAGATTTAACAAGAATGTCACGAATATTGCGCCCACGCTTATAGCTAGACATCAGGTCTGTGTCGGGCAAGTTGCAATCTGGATCAGACGTGATAATAGGCCATAAATTCTTAGCTATTTTATTTATCATGGGGCTAGCTGATGTGTATTGTGTGACCCAAGGTAAAGTGGTTTTCAAGTTTCTAGGTTTGGATGGTAGCAGTGTCGCTCTATCAATTCCCAAAACCCTGGATTTTGTTTGTTGTAACTGAGTATAGTCATACCCTCGTGCCAAGAACTTCTGTAACAAAGTATCTATCTGAGATTCAGCTTGTCTGATGTCGGATGTTATGCGTCTTATTCTAATAAATTGTGAATAGGGAAGACCCTGGATAAGTGACCTTGGATGGCAGCTAGTGGATACTAGTAGGTTATTGCGGTCTGTAGGTTTGGAATACAGATTAGTTGAAATATAGCCATCATTAATGGAAATTGCCACATCTAGGTAGTGAATCTCAGTAGGACTAAATGAAAAAGTAAATTTAACAGGGCTGTCACTGGAATTATGCGATTCAAGGTGATACACAAGGTCATTACTGTCACCCTGCCAAAAAATTAGTAAATCGTCGACATAGCGACAAAAAAATAAAATCCTGTTAGCAATGGAAGGATCAGAAAAAAATATTGATTGCTCCATGTCAAACATAAATACATTTGCATATGAGGGGGCTACCGCAGCCCCCATAGCACAACCAACCAGTTGCAGATAGAATGACCCATCGTACAGAAAAAATTTCTTTGGCAATATAAACCGTAACAAATCCAAAATAAATTTAAAAAAAGCCAAATTGGCTAAAGTCGATGCTGATTACGAATTAAACACTGTATATCAATGGACCTATCCTGCCAGAGGGTCTGACGACAGGAAACCATTTTTTAGACGTAATCGCAGACAAGTGGGGAGACAGCTTGATTTATCCACGGAATTCAATTCCTCTGCTAGTGACACAGATAGAGGTGGTGTGGGCTTTTCTTCTCGTGGCCAGAATGACCCTTTAGGGATGACTACACGGGCTCAATTTACCCGAGGCGACGCAAATACACCAGACGTGGTGCCCAAAGCCAAAGGCAGAGGTCGTGGAAGAAAGCAGACAAAGAACAAAACCTAATTGTGAATTTGTCCTCCTATGAGTTATCCACATCTGAGGTCTCAGTGTTGTCCAGAGGTCTATCATTTGTGCCGACCTCAAAATTTAACCCACTGGAGTGGCGTGTTGAACAACATAGACTTCATCGTCAACTGAAACTGAATGAGTTTTATGGTAAATACCGTGGTCCCATTACAGAACAGTCTTCCTCACCGGAGATTCCTCCTCAGTGACCTAAATTGATTCCACGCTCTTCGTTTGAACCGCAATCGTCTAATTCTTCAATTAAGACGTTTATGCGTTTATTACAAAACAATGTCCATACTGCTATTTCTGATTTGCCATCCCAACGTTGTAATTTATCTCCCAGTGAACAACTAGCTTTGGACAACCTTGCTAACAACAAGAACTTGATATTCCGTCCTGCTGACAAGGGGGGTGCCCTGGTAATCCAGGATTTGGTTTATTATAAACGACAGGTTGCGTTACATTTGGATGACTCTTCCACCTATAGGCAACTCTCACATGATCCTTCATGTGTTTTCAAGAGCGAATTGTCCTCTATTTTGAAACATGCTTGTGATGATGGTTTAATCTCTGAGTGTTAATCTAAAGTTTTACTTCCAGCATTTCCTTTGGTCCCCTTGTTCTACACTATCCCGAAGATACACAAGTCTATGTCGGACCCCCCGGGTAGGCCCATTATTGCCGCTCGTGGGGGGCTGACGCAGCCTGCTTCGGTATTTGTGGATAGTGTATTACAAACGTATGTAAGAGACCATCCGAGATATCTACTTGATACAACAACACTTTTGGTTAAACTAATGTCTTTACCCAGATTTGCCCCTGACATTACCATGTTCACCATTGATGTAGTTAGTCTATACACAGTCATACCACACGATCTTGGTTTGTCGGCTGTGGGTCGCTTCTTGAATGGACAGAGTTCCTATAGTGGTCCTGACATTACGTTTATTTTGGATTTGTTACGGTTTTTCTGTACGATGGGTCATTCTATCTGCAACTGGTTGGTTGTGCTATGGGGGCGGCGGTAGCCCACTCATATGCAAATGTATTTATGTTTGACATGGAGCAATCAATATTTTTTTCTGATCCTTCCATTGCTAACAGGATTTTATTTTTTTGTCGCTATATCGACGATTTACTAATTTTTTGGCAGGGTGACAGTAATGACCTTGTGTATCACCTTGAATCGCATAATTCCAGTGACAGCCCTGTTAAATTTACTTTTTCATTTAGTCCTACTGAGATTCACTACCTAGATGTGGCAATTTCCATTAATGATGGCTATATTTCAACTAATCTGTATTCCAAACCTACAGACCGCAATAACCTACTAGTATCCACTAGCTGTTATTCAAGGTCACTTATCCAGGGTCTTCCCTATTCACAATTTATTAGAATAAGACGCATAACATCCGACATCAGACAAGCTGAATCTCAGATAGATACTTTGTTACAGAAGTTCTTGGCACGAGGGTATGACTATACTCAGTTACAACAAACAAAATCCAGGGTTTTGAGAATTGATAGAGCGACACTGCTACAATCCAAACCTAGAAACTTGAAAACCACTTTACCTTGGGTCACACAATACACATCAGCTAGCCCCATGATAAATAAAATAGCTAAGAATTTATGGCCTATTATCACGTCTGATCCAGATTGCAACTTGCCCGACACAGACCTGATGTCTAGCTATAAGCGTGGGCGCAATATTCGTGACATTCTTGTTAAATCTGACATCACGCAGCCTGCCCCTAGCATTTATAGGGGTAAATTAGGATGTATAAGGTGTACCTGTGTGACTTGTAAGTATTTGATCCCAGGTGATTCTTTCTATCACCCTTTAACTGGTAAAGTATTAAAGATCTATCATAGACTTACATGTAACTCTGTTTACACTGTTTATCAAATTATCTGCCCGTGTGGTCTTTCCTATATAGGAAAGACTGAACGACCATTTAAAGAACGGATGGCGGCCCACCGTTCGTCCATTAAAGCTGCTTTGATCTCTGGCAAGAGTGATCAGCCAGTCGCAAGGCATTTTGCGCTGGCTGCTCATAGCCTTGCTTCGTTAAAGTATAGAATGATTGACCACATCTCCCACTCTCTACGTGGTGGTAATCGTGGTTTTAAGTTATTGCAATGTGAGGCCCGGTGGATCTTCCGTTTGGGGACTCTTGCCCCTAAGGGACTCAACGAGCATTCGGGAATTAGTGTATTGGCTAATAGCAATTAATATTATTATTTTCTATCTACATCTTATTATTGTTTATGTCCATTTGCTGGACACTTTTTTTGTGTGACTGTTATGGTAATATGCTATCGGTTTCATTAATTTGGTTCTAGCCTTAGGACTAAATGCTTCCTTTAGTTCATGCTAATAGTTGTCGTCTACATAGATATTCAGTAGATTAATGTGTATTTAAGTCTTGTTCCCGCTGTAGTCTATCTTTATGTGGATCGGTAATCCTGTCAGCCGTATTGTGTATTTATTTACATTTTGTTACTATGATGACGGGTTTTGTCACGTGATGTCGTACGCTTCTGTTTCAGAGCGTCATGACGTCATTCTCTATGCGCGGCCACCGGGTGTGCAGTCCCGCGGCGGCATTCGCGCCACAATGGGTGATGCTTTCTATTTAAGGTAAGCTGTTTGTATTGTTTGCATTATACCTGACGAAAATGCCATTTTATTAAACGGGCATTGAAACGTTGTATTTAAATTTCTGGCTTTACGAATCATTGGAGTGCCGCACCACCTTGTGTCCACTATATATATATATATATATATATATATATATACTGCTAGTGCATGCATAATAATATACCAGATTAATAACAGCAATGCACTGTAGTGAATACACCATAGTCCTGTGCAGTGTAATGTAGCATATGCATAATGTATAATTCAAGTGCACAGTCTACAACCTGATCCCTAGAGGAGGGTGTGGGCCTTCAGGCAGTGGGGCCTACCTGTGGTTTGCTTTGTACCCCTATGGGCCAGTCCGACCCTGCCCCTATCCCGTCCACTGTTTTTACATCTGAAGCTTCAACCTTTCTCATAGTACCTGTGCATAGCCCATGCTGTGTGCAAAAGATCCATCTGACAATGGTGTTTCACCTCCCTCCACACCTTAAAATTGAGCAAAGGAGACGGCTTACATGCCCATGACACTCCCACAAAGCAGAGTAGCTCTATGGCGATCACATGGTCACCACCCAGTTGCCACTCAGAACTTCCAATTTGGCCAAGATCCATCCGACTCAGAATCGGACGGAGATATGCAAATAATTGTAAATTTGCTTTTGCGCATGTATAGTTGCTAAAACTCGCTATTTCTGGCCATATAATGCCCTGCGCCTGACCCCCAAATGTCAGCTATAGGTAGAAGTGGGTCAGTCATTTATATGGGTCTCTCCACTCTGCCAAATTTTGCAACCATCATGTGACTCCACAGCTGATGGATTGCATTATGGATTTTACACATTCTATGATTACAAATTAGTGACTTGTTCGTACATCTGCTTCATAGGAAGGAAGAGTAGGAAGAGAAAGACAGTATTACGATGCTGAGATCTAAGAATGAAAAACTACTTTATCAAAGCTGGGTCACTCTTAGACATGCCCCACGCAGGAGAGTGCAGCCAAGTCAGTATAAGAGGGGGCGTGGCCTCAGCATGGATGGGCGTGATCACATCATTGTAGCCCCGCCCCCGCTGTTCAATGCCGATTCAGTGCAAATTGCATCATCAACCTCCCCAGCCTCCCACTTCCAATGACAGCTGCTGGGAGGTCCGGTGGGGGGTGCAGGGAGGTGCGGAAAGGTGATGATGCCTCCTTCAAAATGGGGGAGTGTTAAGCTCAGGGTCCACAGACTTCCTGAAACCCGGCTGTCCAGATCTGATGGCCAGTCTGAGTAAGCTTCGGCTTAGACTGAGGCCTGCTATCATTGCGAGTCACAGCCGATGGTCGTGATGGTTGCAATGGTGATCCGATGCTGCATCCTCAGGCACTAGGATATTGCAGATGTATAAAGAGTCATCCTTGCTGCTGTGTAATATCTTACAAATTACATTTTCCAGCACTGAGTTGGGCGATGAGGCAAGACAATATAATAATTACGGCAGTACTAATATATTTGTATTGAAACACAGCATTGTTAAAACATTAAAACATTAACTAAATGTATTCTCTCATCTATATCCATTTCTATTGCTCCTTAGCAATATTGCAGATCTGTACTAAATTGTGCTGCAAAATGGCACCATTTTTAATAGAGAAACACAATACACAGAAAAATACACTAGCTGCATACCTCCCAACTTTGATGACGCACTAAGCCGGGTGTGGCTTCAGAGAAAGGGGGCGTGGCTTTGCAGTAATGCCTCGATTATGAGCCCCCTTTTTCGGTCACTGTGGGAACATGGCCAGTGCTGTGTGAGCTGCTAGCATGCCCCAGTCTCTCTGTCTCTGTGATTAGACGCTCTGCAGCAGAGCAGCGAGTGATGGGAGCCTCCCAACTGCCTCCTCCCCCCCACCGCGGGACACTGTAGCCCACGGGTGGGACAGTCCCCAAAAAATGGGACTGTCCCACGAAAATCGGGACAGTTAGGAGGTATGTAGTTGTCTCTGGGGTCATTGGTTCTACAACAGATTTTTTTTTATTATTTGCAGCATCCCAATGTACTTCTAAACAATTTAATGGCAGGAACTCTAGTTATGGAATTTCCACACTAAGGGGGTAATTCAGACCTGATCGCTAGGCAACGATTTTTGCACTGCTGCGATCAGATAGTCACCGCCTACTGGGGGAGTGTATTTTAGCCGTGCAAGAGTGCGATCGCATGTGTAGCAGAGCTGCACAAACTGATTTTGTGCAGTCTCTGCGCAGGCCAGGACTTACTCAGCCGCTGCGATCACATCAGCCTGTCCGGGACCGGAACTGACGTCAGACACCCTCCCTTCCAATGCTTGGACACGCCTGCATTTTTCCAGACACTCTCTGAAAACGGTCATTTGCCACCCACAAACGCCCTCATCCTGTCAGCCACCTTCCGATTGCCCGTGCAATCGTTTTTTCGCACCATCCTGTCGCTATGCATCGATCCCCGTTGCGGCAGTCCGTCGCGACTGCGCATTACGGGGCATACACATGCGCAGTTCGGACCTGATCGCAGGCTATGAGAAAACAGAGCCTAGCGATCAAAGCCTGAATTACCCACTAATTCATAAAATATTAACAAGGAAAATCTAAAGTTTTTTTAATTGCTTTTAAATTGTGTTTGTGTAACTTATGTATGTTAGGCTGGGTACCTACCGAAGTGACAGGATGGTGGACTCAAGCAGCTGTTATAGGTAAATACACAAACGTACCGATCAGCAGATCAATGTGTCGGTCAGGACACCAAGCTTGGTGGGGATTTTAATTTGCTCCCCAGCTGTGACATTGGCCGCTGCACCGTGTGTACAGGTGGCCGACGGACCGCCCGTACACACAGCCAGATGTGCCGAGATATATCGTCATCGGCTGCGCTGCACAGCCTACACGATATGTCTGTGAACAGCGTCATTCACAGACATATCGGGTTTACATAACCACCGACCAGATCACGATATATCGGCTGTTATCTGGAAAGGCCGATATATTGCTCAGTGTGTGCCCAGCTTTACTGTATGTCTCCCAATGTAACTCTTTCTGATGCCAGTTTGTTCACTACCATAAAAAGCCACATAATCACACTTCATTGATATAATCCATTTCTTTGAAGGTACAGTTAGAATAATCTGTCTGAGTGTAATCCATGTGTACGTGTGCGCTTCAGTTCCTGTGGGGTCCTATCTGGTGCGTGAAGGAGATTGAACTCCCTCCCTCATGTACCAGACAGCCTTTTGTACTTGTGTTTAGCCTGCGTCACCATGCACACTAGTCATCCTAACCTTAGCAATCTATCAATTGGTGCATGAGAACTTGTCTGCATTCCTCTTACCACAGCCTTGCATAATGAGCAGGCGAATCACTGACAGAAACAACGAGAGAATTTATTGTCTGGATACAAACTGTCTGTGACAGTCCCTACTGTGTGAGTGGTCATGCCAGTTTGCATAGTGCAAGATTGCTTCACTGTTCATTTCACAAAGCAGAGAGACTGTACTATAACCCTGTATAAAGCCTCTCCGTAATCTATTATGCATTTGTATTGTACTGTACACACAAGAAATGTACCTGCTGCAAATTCAGCCATTATTCCACAGATAATTAATGATAAATGGGCCCTACACACAGCTCGATCCGCCGCTGAGCTGCCCGACGGCGGATACCGCCGACGGGCGACCCGGCGGCTTGGGCGGGGCAGTGACATGGGGAGTGAAGTTTCTTCACTCCCCCGTCACCCAGCTCCATAGCTGAAAGATATGAACGGTATCTTCCATTCATCCCTCCTCTGCAGGCAACAGACTATGGGGGTCATTCCGAGTTGATCGCTCGTTGCCGATTTTCGCAACGGAGCGATTAAGGCAAAATGCGCATGCGTACGCATGCGGTAAGTATTTTAGCACAAAACTTAGTAGATTTACTCACGTCCGAACGAAGAATTTTCATCGTTGAAGTGATCGTAGTGTGATTGACAGGAAGTGGGTGTTTCTGGGCGGAAACTGGCAGTTTTCTGGGAGTGTGCGGAAAAACGCAGGCATGCCAGGAAAAAACGCGGGAGTGTCTGGAGAAACGGGGGAGTGTCTGGCCGAAAGCAGGGCGTGTTTGTGACGTCAAACCAGGAACTTAACGGACTGAGCTGATCGCAATCTGTGAGTAGGTCTGGAGCTACTCAGAAACTGCTAAGAATTTTCTATTCGCAATTCTGCTAATCTTTCGTTCGCTATTCTGCTAAGCAAAGATACACTCCCAGAGGGCGGCGGCCTAGCGTGTGCAATGCTACTAAAATCTGCTAGCGAGCAGACAACTCGGAATGACCACCTTTTTTGTCTCCACGCCTGAATGTGATGCTTACATTAAAAAAAAACTAGGCACATGGTTAGCATTACCGCCTCACAACACTAAGGTCATGGGTTCGATTGCCACCATGGCCCTAACTGTGTGGAGTTTATATATGCTCTCTGTTGCGTGAGTTTCCATCGGGTACTTCAGTTTCCTCCCACAGTCCAAAAATCTACTGGTAGGTTAATTGTCTCCCAACAAAATGAACCCTAGGATGAATGAGTGTTTGTGTACATGTGGTACGGAATATTGGGGGTCATTCCTGGTTGATCGTTCACTAGCTGTTTTTAGCAGCCGTGCAAACACATAGTCGCAGCCCACTGGGGAGTGTATTTTCGCTTTGCAAGAGTGCGAACGCCTGTGCAGCCGAGCTCTGCAAGAACATTTTGTGCAGTTTCAGAGTAGCTCTGAACTTACTCAGCCCTTGCGATCACTTCAGTCTTTTCGGTGCCGGAATTGTGTTAGACACACGCCCTCCAAACGCCCGGACACGCCTGCGTTTTCCCTACCACTCCCAGAAAACGGTCAGTTGCCACCCATAAACGCCCTCTTTCTGTCAATCTCCTTGCGATCGGCTGTGCGAATGGATTCTTCGTTAAATCCATAGCTCAGCAACGATCCGCATTGTACCCGTATGACACGCGTGCGCATTGCGCTGCATACGCATGCGCAGTAGAGACCTGATCACTGCGCAGTGAAAATCGGCAGCGTGCAATCAACTCGGAATGACCCCCATAGATTGTAAACTCCCCGGCGTCATGGTGTTGCGTGCATGACGTCTTTATGTCGCACAGAGGGGTCGGTACTGGCAGCACCAGTAAGTACAGCACTGACAGCAGCATCCTGTGGGTGTTGGCTGTACAGGCTGCAGGCCTGTCTGGAGCATCTAATGGACCCTCCGTTGGCACTGCAGCAGCAATCCAGATTTGGTATACCTCTTGTACCTCAAAGTGTAGGTCAAAGCTCACAGGGTTGACAGAACGGGTATGGGTCGTTGGGTCGACCCAACTTAGGTTGACACTCATTAGGTCGACCACTGAAGGTCGACATGCATTAGGTCGACGTGGTCGTTAGGTCGACGTGTACTATGTCGACAAGTCAAAAGGTCGACATGAGGGGTTTTTTTTACTGTTTTTGGTGTCGTTTTCTCCGTAAAGTGACGGGGAACCCAAATTAGTGCACCGTGTCCCCTTGCATGGCTCACTTCGCTCACCATTCTTTGGGCAAGGTGCCTCACTCCACTACCGCTTCGCTCGGTACAGATTACCGTTCCAATCGTAGTCCACGTGGATCGTAAAGTATTAAAAAATCCAAAAAATGAAAAAAAAAGTGAAGAACTCATGCCGACCTTTTGACCTGTCGACCTAACAACCATGTCGACCCAATGGCAATGTCGACCTTCAGTGGTCGACCTAATGAGTGTCGACCTAACGACCGTATCCCGACAGAACAGGGGACTGTGAGCTTTGACTCGCATTGTGACATACAAAAGGTATGCTAAATCTGCGCTCATTGGATTGTCCGGGTTCTAGCTTCTGAGCGTGGGTGGATTTTTACTTCTTGTTCTAAAGTTTTCGGATTTGTTTACATTATTCCAACTATAGAATATTTGTTCTGAATTAAACTTTTTTTTAACTGAGACCACTGGATAACATTCATGTTCCTTTAACCGCATATATTATTAAATATTGGAACTATTGGGAGTATGTGACTACTTACCTGCCTCATTGAGAACCCTAAAGAAACCTTGATGGGGCTGAAAACACATTTTTAATTGTAGATGTAGTACGCTGACCATTTATACTTGATATGTACATCTTTATGTCATCGATACCTTTATATAGTAAGTCTGTCCACACCTATTTAAGAGAGTGAGTGGGGTACGCTAATACCCTTTTCTCACCTGTTTGGGGTGCAGTACACAAATAGAAGAAATAGAGGAACCTTTATAAACACAACAAAGGGTGTCAGATTGTGAATGGGGCACACCACCTGTCTCTTTCTGGGTTGGAATCTTGGTCCTGGAGGGATTCCTCTATTTAGATCATCTATCTCTTATATAAAACTGTTTTATTGTGATCTATTGAGATTGTATGTTTCATTTTATATGTTACATGAACTAAACGGAGAAGCGGATTACATGGAGGGATAATACAAGGATATGAATCTTTCAAAACAGAATATAATGTTTAATTTATTCATTTCATCATATGTTGGTATTCCCTATCTTGGCATTTTTAGACACTTAGGGGAACATTTACTAAGCAGTGATAGAAGCGGAGAAGTGAGCCAGTGGAGAAATTTCCCCATCAACCAATCAGCAGCTCTGTATAATTTTATAGTATGCAAATTACAGATGTTACTTCAGTGCTGATTGGTTGCCATGGGCACTTCTCCACTGGCTCACTTCTCCACTCTTATCACTGCTTAGTAAATGTCCCCCTTAAACCACTAGCGCCCTTATACTGTATGTGTCATTTCCCATTCTGTGAAAATGTTTGAAGTTTATTTCTCGCTGTGGTGATATCCATTGGGTAAAGATACTAATATGGGCTGCTTTGCGCACGTTTTGGGATCCATCTAAATCAAAAAATTTTAAGATCTTTACAAACATGAATATTGCAATATAGTACAATTTGGGGTCTTTTTACCAATAATATTGAAATGTATTCTGCACACAAAGGTGAATAAAATGCTATTGACAGAAAATTATGATTTTCTTACTTAAAGCTCTCTCACTAGTCAGGGCTTGTGTATATATATATATATATATATATATAGGTACTTCTGCAATAGACTAGTTGGCCATTAAACAGAGCAGGCTGCTGCCTAGTGTAGTGCTACAGTGATGTCACGGCATTCCGCTGCATAGTGACCAGTACTGACAGTAACTGCCATTGCTTGGTGGTAGCGACAGTTGGAGAAGGTGTTTTGGATTTGCTCTTGATATAAGGTCACCATTAACTAGTCCAGAAAGCATGCAGGCTGCACAAGAACCTCCCGAGGGACCCCCAGCCGCCAAAAAGCTAAAGACGGAAGACCCGCAGAAAATTGCATTCATGGCAGCATTGGGCCTTGTTCCAGTAGAACGTATGGCGGAGATTAAGACCAAATGTGTCCAGAGGAAGAGGAGGAGCCGTAAGCCAAATCCTAAATACATTAACACCCCGGATAACCCCTATGTTTCTGGAAAGGGGTATATCCCAGAGTGAGAGGTGGAGGCGGAGGTATATGGCAGGTGGAGAAAGGAGAGAGAAAGAGGAAGAGGCATTTAAGTGAAAACACATTACTATAGATACTAAGTTAGAAGTCAAGATAGGGATTAAGATAGTTCATAAGGCTGATTTAGATAATTAAATATAGATTGATTGATTGATTGATTGATTAATTAATTAAATAATTAATAAATAAACAAATAGATTCTAAGATTGATTTAGATAATTAAATATAGATTGATTGATTGATTGATTGACTAATAAATTAAATAATTAATTAATAAATAAATAGGTAGATTCTATCTATCTATCTATCTATCTATCTATCTATCTAGTTAGCTAGCTATCTATGCATCTATCTATCTATGAGACAAAGGCCCACAACCAGCACTATACAGGGCTACAAATGAATGCATATAAAGATCATATATCAGCTATCAGACAGCAGCAACAGAGTGATGATCAGACCTGGGCTCTGTACAATAGACATTCACATAAGAAAGAAGATTTAGGACTTGTCCTACGTTACATGGTGTCAAATCTGTTATAGCAAGCTCAATAAACCAAGAAATACTTTTTACTGGAAACTAAAGGATAAGAATAAATCCGCCATTTTGTATCAAAATGGAGTCTTCCTCAAATGGATATTCTGACATCAGCTCTCACAATGGTCCTGCTCCACCATACTAAGCCTTCATGTGCATGCTACATATGTTACGCCTAAACCACAAAAGAGACAAAACAGAATACAGCACAGCTGAGCCACCAAGCCAGAATACAGCTACGGCTGGGACTGTAAAACGACAAGAAAAAGGTAACTAGATGCTGTAGGAAACTAATCATAACAAGATACATCTTACTTATATTAAGATGTATATATCAAAATCTATTAAAATAAGCAGCTGACATTGCTAGCTGCTAGATTCCTTCACTGGTCAGGCATTATGGCTACTGGAATTGATCCACAGAAGTGATATAGTGGGGCAGATTCAATTAGCCATGGTTTTTATTGCACTGCTAAAGCTCTGAGTTTAACGCCCAGAGCTATTCAATTAATAGGCAATTTCTCTACGCATTAAATCTACGGCTAGCTTGCATTAACCCATAGATTCAAAGTTAAGTGTCCAGAATCTATGGGTTACCCCACGTGCGGAGACATCACCGGGTCTGGTGACACCCAGTGCGCACTCTGTTAACCACAGAAAAGGGGGCGTGAACTAAATTAAAGGGGCATGGTCTCAGCAGGAATCCCAGTGACATCACTCAATCCCACCATCTCCGGAGATACTGGTGTCATCCCCTCTGAGGGTTAAACCTGGGTGTGGACCACACACCCCACACCCTCCTTCTGATGCCACTGCCCACATGGTAAGCCCCAGAGGGTGAATTTAGTGTGTGTTTTTCCTCATAGCTTCTGAGGCTGGGAGGGAATATCTGCAGTAAGAGCACTCTTCAGGGCTTGCCACACAGGGTGGTGACACTAATTGAATAGCTCAGGGCAGAGCTATAGCAAATTGAATAGACCCCACATTGTCTACAGTAAAATGCAGCACATTGTATACTGTCAGCATTAAAAAGTGCTCATACTGGGACAGTAGTCCTTTATTGTATATAGTCACCGCAGTTCCTATGTATATGCTTATTGTCTGTACCGCTCTCCTTTGATATCTCTCCTATTTGTTTCTAACGATAAATATTTTTTTATATACACAGTATAAGGCTTTAATAAATACATTATTATACTGCTTCATGTCTTAGTTCATTGATTACAGATATATTTAATATTACATTACAAGCACTATTTCCAATAAAACAATGTTTTGTTCTTTGTTCCTTCAAAGGTTATGCAATTTTGTTTTTTAAAACAGGGAATAAATCTGACCTGAAGAAGTACCCAGTGTACTCAGATTCTCCTCCTGGAGAGATCACAGAATGCAGGCTGCTGATCTGACTGCTGCTGCCACCTGCTGGGGACATGAAAGAAACCGGCCCTGTGCAGAGTTAGAACAACAGAAGCAATGAGCAAACAAAACTGCTGAGCTATATATATACATATATGAAAATAAACATGTATGATTGGTCATTTACTTTTACTCTCTGGTCTGTATACTGCAATAATTACTGAGATACCAGCACAAGTGGCTCACGCGTTTCACTCATTTCCACCTATGTAAGCGTGTTGTGTTAATAAGCAGGATGTAGCTCATTGGCTTACACTCTGGGTGGTTTATATTTGTCTCCTTTCTAATAAGCTCCAGAATTTTGGAGAGCTGTCGATTGCCTGGGAGAGTAGACCAGCCTCTGGGTTCCAGTTCTCTTGGCGAGGAGAGTAGACCAGCCTCTGGGTTCTAGTTCTCTTGGCGAGTGCAGTGTGTGGTCCATGGTCTCAATTAACCTATTGGCAGTGATTCAAATCATTTTTGCCCCAATTTCCACTGCACAGTGCTGCACATCAAGGCATTTTATAGCTGGGGTCACAGACACAATGATTCAATTTGCGACACCACAGCCCGACGCTAAAACCCTGACAGCCGGCATTACCGACAGCCGGAATCCCGGCGCACCAGGGCTATTTCCACTCATGGGTGTCCATGACGCCCACAGACTGGGAATAGATCCTGGGGCGAGCACAGTGAGCCACCCAGCCTGCAAGGGGACACTTAGCGCTTGCTCCGCTGCTGCCATTCTGGCGGGTGGGATGCCGCTGTTGGGATATTGACAGCCGGCATCCTGTCCGCCGGTAAAACATATGTAATCTCACCTTACAATTGAGAACAAACACAAGAGAAATAAGGCTAAAGGCGAAAATAGACTGGACAATAACAAACAGACAAAGAGGTAAAACTGTGCGGATGATAAGCTTACACTCTATAGGAAAATGGGAGTTTGATACAAGAGCGTAAGGGTTGTAACCAGACATTTGTGGGCCCCATAGCAAAATTTCTAAAGGGCCACCCCAGCACTCTACCAGAGTGACGGGGGGGGGGGGGGGGGGGTTGACTGCACGATGCATGGCAAGCAAAGCGTGCCCACAATGGTACAATGGTGGCCAAATAAAAGGGAAAAAACTAGAAAACACCTAGATGTATAGAAATATATTCATTTATTATGTTAAGGATATATTTGTGTATTCTAATGAGTTATTTGAGCTCCATTTTACCACTTTATAAACCAGATAATATGTTGGCCCAGTCACAGGAAGCTGTTATCCCCACATACCATTAAAATGAAACGCAACATCTAGTACCAAATAAAGCAGGACATTTTTGACACCCTACATCTGTACAAGTGTCCGTGATGTCAATCATTGGGTTCTAAGGGACGGGACAGATTGATGAATACACACCTAGCATCAATCTGATGTTGCAATGTGGAACTCACTGTATCATACTATCAGACAATATAGTGTCAGAACTATCGCCAGTGCAAGTGGGGTAGCCGCCAGATGACCAAGAGATGAGGGGATCTTGTTGGATTCTCACCCAAGTTTTACTATTGGGACCAATGGTTCCATAGGGGTCAGTCCGAGTTGATCTCAGCTGTGCTAAATTTAGCACAGCTACGATCATTCACACTGACATGCGGGGGGATGCCCAGCACAGGGCTAGTCCTCCCCGCATGTCAGTGCCGCCCCCCCCCCCCTTCCACGCAGAAGTGCAAAGGCATCGCACAGCGGCGATGCCTCTGCACTTCATGAGTAGCTCTCGACCAGCGCAGATTTAGCGAGCTGACCGGGAGCTACTCGTCGCTCCCCGGCCCGCAGCAGCTGCGCGTGACGTCACGCAGCCGCCGCAGACCGCCCTCCCAATGGTCCGGCCACGCATGCGTTGGGCGGACCGTGCCCCCTAAACGGCGGCTTTACGCTGCCATCCAGCCCCCTCCCGCCTCTGTCTCAGAGGTGATCGCTAGGCAACGATGGCTGCCATGCGCCGGTGCACTGCGGCGCCGGCTCATGCGCAGTTCCGACCCGATCGCTGTGCGGCGAGAAAATGACCCCCCATGTTCCTCACCTACCAATTTATAAATTAAAATCTGAAGTTCCGAAAAGGATGTGTAACTTGACAGGAAATTGCTCATCTTAATGGGCCTATTTATTAATGTTCTGGCTTTTGACCCAACAATTATAATTTTCTATTACTGCTGGCATGTATCAATGATCACATCTAGCAACAAGTGCACCAGTAGGAGCCCTTTCCCTGCAATGTGTAAAAGTAAAGTGATCACTTACCTTCTGTGGGGGCTGATTGCGCATGTTTAAGTGATCCCTGGAGTGATCCCATGAAACCCTCTCCCGGGACTTTTTTGCAGAGTATAGCCTATAGACTACAGGGATTAACGCCATCTTCAGATGGCATTGGCTAATGGGTTAAGCCCCAGAATGCTTCAAATTATGAAGCATGGTAAATTTGTCAAGAAAGTGACCCCCATATTTTTATATGGGAGCTGCTTCTGCAGTCATAACCATGTTTTGGGGGTTTATTGACTGCGAAATAGGCTCCTAAGACAGAAGCGTACTGGTTCCAGTGGTTAGGTACCTTCCGGCAAAAGGTCACGGTACAATGAAGCACATGTTCTGTGGGGTTTACTTCTGTTTAGTTTTATAATCTGTAAAGGCTTGAAAAACATTTGCCCAAAGGGGAATATAGTTGGTTTTTATTCCATAAGAATGAACATAACATGCACTGAACCGTTGTTAGAATAATGTTACCGTTTAACATCCTATTAATTGTATTTTATCTTAGTTTTCACAAAGGGAGTTTACTGTATAAGATGATTAACCAGTATTAGCCGGAGTTCCCTGATGGCACCCTGTGATAGTTACAAATATTTGCTGTACTTATAATACTGGTGCCAAGACTTTAATGCGGTGAACTGTGACCGGTGCCCTGGTAACAGCTGGCAGATAACAGAACTCTTGCCATATGCACATTCAGAGAGGAAAGACAGGAGAAGAAAGACATTCAGGGAGTGATTCTGATGAGTTGGGAATAAAGCAATTAATAATAATAATAATAATAATAACAACGTAATTTATAAGGTGCCACATTGGTCCGCAGTGCTGGACAGAGGACAAAAAACACAACAGTAACACACATCATTCCCAACAGAAATCAAATGCAAGACCTCAGTGCTGTGCAGTAGTAACGAAGGATAATCCTTAAGGTGGGTACACACTGATAGATATATCTGCAGATCAATTGATCTGCAGATATATCTATGGACGGATCGGGCAGTGTGCTGTGCATACACACTGCCCGATCCGTAGGAGACTGACGTCATGAACTGGCCGGGCATGTACACACACCCGCCCCAGTTCAGCTGTCAACCACCGCCGGCTGCCGCAGCATGTGTACGGGCGGCCGGCTGGTCGCCTGTACACACACAGCGATGTGCCAATATATTGGTAGATATATTGGCCGTCGGCTGTGCTGTGGGGCCGACACGATATGTCTGTGAACGACGGAGTTCACAGACATATCGCCCGTACACACTGGCTGACGGACCCGCGATATATAGGCCGATATATCGGCCAGTGTGTACCCACCTTTACTTACACCAACTGTGCTGCCCAATAACAGTGTCAAAGAGAAAAGACACAAGCTGCATACTCTAAAGCTTTTTTAATATTCATAAATTAAAATAAGGACCCAGTAACATTAACAAAACTACGTACTTTGAGCCTAATCCAGCATGGTTCGCAAAAGTAAAATCTTTCTCTAATGGGCAAAACCATGTGCACTGTAGGTGGGGCAGGTGTAACATGTGCAGAGAGAGTTAGATTTCGGTGGGTTATATTGTTTCTGTGCAGGGTAAATACTGGTTGCTTTATTTTTACACTGCAATTTAGATTTCAGTTTAACACACCCCACCCAAATCTAACTCTCTGTGCACGTTACATCTGCCCACCTGCACTGCATATGGGCCCTCATTCCGAGTTGTTCGCTCGTTCTTTTTCATCGCATCGCAGTGAAAATCCGCTTAGTACGCATGCGCAAAGTTCGCACTGCGACTGCGCCAAGTAACTTTACTATGAAGAAAGTATTTTTACTCACGGCTTTTTCTTCGCTCAGGCGATCGTAATGTGATTGACAGGAAATGGGTGTTACTGGGCGGAAACACGGCGTTTCAGGGGCGTGTGGCTGAAAACGCTACCGTTTCCGGAAAAAACGCAGGAGTGGCCGGAGAAACGGTGGGAGTGCCTGGGCGAACGCTGGGTGTGTTTGTGACGTCAACCAGGAACGACAAGCACTGAACTGATCGCACAGGCAGAGTAAGTCTGGAGCTACTCTGAAACTGCTAAGTAGTTAGTAATCGCAATATTGCGAATACATCGGTCGCAATTTTAAGAAGCTAAGATTCACTCCCAGTAGGCGGCGGCTTAGCGTGTGTAACTCTGCTAAATTCGCCTTGCGACCGATCAACTCGGAATGAGGGCCATGGTTTTGCCCATTAGAGAAAGATTTTGTGTTTGCAATTAATGCTGAATCAGGCCTTTTTTTTGTGCAGTATCACTACAGAACCTGTATTTTTGGTATCTCATACTGACAGGTGTTGGTAGTGGCTGTTCATTTTGATGGTGATTCTCTACAAGCTTCTGTGTGACCAGTGTTTTCTTTGAAAGTAGTTCTCATCCTGATTTTCACACTTGTTACTGATAAAAATGAAAAGTAAATGGGTGGGATCCCTGTGTCACTTCCAACTCTCTCTACACCTGGGTGGGTGCCCTGTGTAACTTGTAATCTAATGAGGGTCTAGAGAGACACACACACACACACACACACACACACACACACACACACACACACACACACACACACAGAGTCCACCTGAGTCCTGTTCCAGTGTGTAAGTAAAACAGAGGCTGTAGCTATTTTTGCATGTGTCAAGATAAATTATAGATTTTATTTTTCTATGTGTATTTTAAGGTTGTTTAAGTTGTCTTTGTTCCACTACAGGAACATTTTATAAAATAGTTGTCTTTGAAATTAGATGGAGCTATAAACAGTACCCAGGCATTATTAAACTATTAGTTTAAATCTAATATACACCATTGGGCTAAATTTAATATGCACAATCCATACATCCCAACATGACCCATTCCAGTAGGGACAAAATGCTCTTTACCTGGACTTCCGTCTTAAGTTATGATTGTCATCACCTGTGCTGAAATACCTTTCTTATCAATTAAATAGTTCAACACAGGTGACTACAATCATATACTAAGAGGGAAGTCCATGTAAAGACCATGTTGTCCCTCCTAGAATGGGTCATGTTGGGAGGTATGCAGAATCTTATACACAGTCCTCACCCTTCCACTGGGGCCCCCCTGTCTAAAGTCCCCCAGGCACCCCCAAGGCTTAATCCGGCCCTGATCATGTGACTGTATTGGTTATCTTGCTGCTGCTATGGTATTACAAAAATCATTTTTCCCAGCTTACTGTGTCAATAACAGCAAATCATTTAAGTTACTCACAGAGCCTGAGCAGTACAGCTGCATGCAGTGCCATAGCCTCTGAGCAGCTGTTATTGTGACATCCGTGACCCGGCCAACAGCTGCTAGGATATGGGCTGCAGCAAGTGGTAGTTGAACATGAGACAAAGTGGCTTTTGTTTTCCAGAACACTTGTCTTCATCAGTTTTTACAGATAATCATTTCCTAACTTCATTTGAAGTTTGTTTTAACCCATTCACCTCCAAGGGCTTTAACCCTACATGACCAAACTCATTCTGTCAGCTTTTAGCTACCAAAGTTTATTTCATATTTTTATTCTGACAGAACTTTCTTTGGAGAGTGTTTCTAACTCCAGAAATGTCCGTCCACAGAAGGGGTGAGGTGGTCTTGCTGGGCTGAAGAGGGGTGTTTGTAAATACGGACCACTTTTTTAAGCAGTGAAGTGCGGTGAGGTCAATAGATGGGGGAGTGAGATATGAGGGGGACACTGGGCTGGATGTGAAGGAGGGGCAGTGAGGGGGGGATATTATGCTGGAGAAGGGGGGACACTGGGTTGAATGGGGAGGTACTGTGACTGGGCTGGCTGGGGTTTCTCGGCGGGATGGGGGCACAAGCAGTGAGATGGGTCAGTGGCCCGGGTAGGGAGGGAAAGGGTAAGACACTGGGATGGAGAAGGGGGAGAGGGCAGGGATGTGCAGTCAGGGTCAGTGGCGCAGAGAGGGGGGGTACTCTTTACCCGGGCCAGGCCTGTTGGCGGGCCCGGTGTGGCCCAGGTCCCGCTGCCCCCCTGCCTTCCCTGATGTAGAGAACTGGGAGTCAGGAGAGAGAGGACACTGCTGCAGCCTTTCTCTCCAGCGCACCACACACGCAGTTGTGTGCTACAGTATGCTGGGGAGAGAGGCAGCTGCAGCAGTGTCCTCTCTCTTTGTGTGGGTATCCGGTCTCTAGGTCAACCACACTTAGGTCAACAGTCATTAGGTCGACCCCTATTGGTCGACATGCATTAGGTCGACATGGTTTCTAGGTCAACATGGTCACTTGGTCAACATGTACTAGGTCAACATGACAAAAGGTCGACATGAGTTTTTCACAATTTTTTTAAGTTTTTCACACTTTAGGATCCTCATGGACTACGATTGGGAACGGTTGACAGAACGCGACAGGACACAGTGCCCTAATTGGGGTTCCCGGTCACTCTACAACGAAAACGTCACCATTTTTTTTAAACATGTCGACCTTTGTCAGTCGACCTTGCTCATGTCGACCTAATGCTTGTGTCGACCTATTTTAAGTGTCAACTTAGTCACTGTCGACCAATAGTGGTCGACCTGGTGACTGTCGACCTAAGTGTGGTTGACCCTATGAACCACACCCCTTGTGTGTTGTATGAGGGGTGGCTGTAAGGAATCCCCCCTCTGCCGTGCCCTGCTGCTCAATGGCGCCCCCCAGCGCGTGTTCACGGTTGCACAGAAACATTTTTTATTTATTTTTTATAAAGGAGAGGGACTGGCCAAGCCTCCCTGCATCGGCCACACCCCCTCTGATTACCTGGGCCCGGCTCAGCTGTCGGCACCCGTGGTCAGAGGCGGCAGGGGAGGCAGAGCCTCCGATATAGTCAATATTGGCCTGCCTACACGGTGCGATATGCACTATGTTTTCTACCGATATGGGCTATATAATCCATATCGGTAGTTATATCGCACCGTGTGTATGCGGCTTTGTTGAGATCCCTGGAGCTGTGGGGAGACGGGAGATGAGGCGGCAACAGCTCTGCCTCAGTTCTACAGTCAGGCACTGGGCTGGGCAGATGGGAGTACTTACCTGGTGTTGCTGCTGCAGTAACACCAAGCCACCGGCTGCTCAGTGCTACTTCTGGGATCTGGGCATGTGTCCAGAGGAGGTGGCTGTGCGGGTGGTTCGGTAGGAGGACACTGGTGGTGTGTCCAGCTCTCTGGCTCCAGTGCCAGTGGAGGCGGAGTCTAGCTGACAGTGAGGCAGCTATGTCTGCTCCCTCCCCTGGCCCTTTGTCACTGCAGTGTTATTAACCCCACCCCCCTCCAGCCAGGTAGTGTCTGACCACCAGGGAAAGCATTGCTCGTCGCTACCTCACCTCTCACCTCTCCCTGTAGTGTATATATATGCAGTGGAGTGCCGCAAATACAGTGAGTTTTTACCATAAAAATTAGTAGAATAATACAAATAATATATGTATAAGTTCTAAATATCTTCTTTGTATTATTCTAATCATTGCATAGTCAAAACTCTTGGAGTATGACAGGTGAGGCTTTTCCTCCCCTGCCCACCCTGACCGCACATCACTGCTTTTGTACGTTTTGTTTTTTTAACCTATTCATTTATTATAGGGATGGATTGGTAGAAAGAGACCAGCTCCAGCTTATGTTAGGTTACCTGTAAACGTCATCATCGTATGCTAGTTGTCAGACCTGTTAGCGATCGCATTACCAGTGTTCTGCCTGTGCTGAGGTGCAGTGACCTGTATAGCACCTGCCGTGCCTTTATACAGCATTAGTAGAGGAAGCGATGAGCAACATGTCAGTTATAATATTGGGTTACTGTGACTACCCCTGTGGCTGAGTGCCAATAGGAAGCACAATGTTCCATCTGAGCGCGGTGTTTCGCTAGAAGTGGTTGCCCTTTATTGAATTTAGCAGTCTCACTACTGGCACAAAGAATGTCTTTGAAAGCCCATTAGAGTCCCAGCAATAAATAGAATCAGGGGCCTATTTCAGACCTGATCCCTGCTGTGTGTTTTCGCACAGCAGCCGATCAGGTCCGAACTGCGCATGCAGCGGCGTATGCCAGACAGCCGATGGGCATTTCAGCCCTGTGAGGGGCGGGCCGGCGGCGTTTGGCCGCCGTTTTAGGAGCACCGTCCGGCCAACGCAGGCGTGCCCGGACCATGCGGAGGGTGGGCCATGGTGGCTGCGTGACGTCACACACAGCCGCTGCGACCCGGACAGCGACGGGTAGCACCCAGCCAGTGCGCAGGAGCTGTGCTGGTAGGGACTACTCGTGAAGTACAAAAGCATCACCGCTGTGCGATGCTTTTATACTTAAACCGGGGGGGGGCGTGGGGCCGAAGTAGGGCCTGACATGCGGGGCGGACTAGCCCTGTGCTGGGCGTCCCCCCGCATGTCTGTGTAACTGATCGTAGATGTGCTAAATTTACGATCAGGTCTGAATTAAGCCCTAGGTCCGCTGCCATTCTAGAAATCGTTTATATACTGTTGATACTAGTGCAACGTGCTGCTGCACATACTCCACAGTAGTTCCCCCAGGGAAGCTTCATTCCCTAAGCAAGATGGCCGCAGAGCTTCCAAGAGGAACCCACCTCCATTTCTGACGACACGCCCGCCCAATGCACAGTCGATGCCTCTACAACGCTGCATTGCTCCCCCGTTTGCCCCGCAAACGCCTCTGCCTGTCAATCTGCGTCAATATGATCGCATTCACCCAGCCGCGCATGTGCAGAATAGGATTGCGCGTGTGCAGTGGCCACGAACACGGGCGAATGCGGTGCGATGTGACCTGAATAGGGTCCTGTGTTCACCAAGACTTCTGTACTGCACATGTGCAAGTACCTGGGAGAATGTCCAACAGGCCACTTTCCTGGTGATATCTGTCTGCAGAGCCGGCTGACGCGGGACTCCGGAGAGGTAAGTATAATTATATGGATCAGGGTGTGTGTTGTGGGTGCTCCTGCTCTCAGGAGCCTGTGTGCACCCATTATAGATATGCCAATGACTGATACCAATGACTGATACCTGTTTATTTTCCAACTTGTTAATTAGCATCTATTTCTAGATAGAAACAAGTAAACTTTGTATCTGTGAGAAACCATGCTACAATGCAAGGGGTGCAAATACATTTATTTATTTATTTATTTATTTGCATGCAGGGTAAATACTGGCTGCTTCTGCATGTTGCCCAGGAGTACTGGACAGTTATTCTGCTATTTGAGTTTGGACTTGCTCCTCTCAGATCTAAGGCTGGGTAAACACTAGCTGGGTACACCCGCCATCGCACAGACAGAGCGGCCAATCCAGGTAAGCATATACCCTTATCAATAGGACGCTCATCTCAGCTGAGCGGGCATTTGAATTTGCCTGTCCAGCGGTGACGTCAGGCCCTGCAGCAAGTTGGTTGGCGGACTGCTCCTACACACAGCCAGATATATCGCTCATTGGCTGTGCTGCACAGTTGATGTCTGTGATCGATGTTGTTCATATACAAATTGACATCCTCTGACCCACTAGCGATATATCCATTCCCTCAATCATCTGATATATCACACAGAGGGGGCGATTCAGACCTGATCGCTGGGCTGCTAACGCTGCAGTCCTGCGATCATATAGTCGCCGCCTCCAGGGGGAGAGTAAATTCGCTGTGCAAGTGTGCGATCCTATGTGTACGCCGAGCTGTGAAAAATCACTTTGTGCAGTCTGTGCGCAGCCCAGGACTTACTCCTACCGTGCGATACAAACAGGCTGATCGGGGCCGGAGCTGACGTCACACACCCTCCCTGAAAACGCTTGGGAACGCCTGCGTTTTTCCGGACACTCCCAATAAACACTCAGTTGCCTCCCACAAACGGCCTCCTCCTATCAATCCCCCTGCGAAGGCCCGTGTGATCAGATTTTTCGCACCGTCCCATCGCTGACCTGCAATGCCCTTTGTTGCTGTCCGACACGCGTGCACATTGCTGTGCATACACATGCGCAGTTAGGACCTGATCATCCGCTAGCAGCGATCAGATTTGAATCCCCCCCAGAGTGTACCCAGCATAACACTTTCGGCACATACTGTATTTCATCTGCCTCTCCTGCAGTACAATATGGTACTTGCTCTATTTCTGCTTTATTCACAACATCAGGAAAGACGAACCAGCACCAAAGAGCTTGCATTCTAACTTGGTGGTGGGATACAAACTGGGATATTCTAATGCAGCCAAGAGTAGGGGCTGCATCCGTCATAAGGGGGGTACACACGCAGCGATAATCTAGATTGCTTAGATTTTCAGCAAGATCGCTCCGTGTGTAGCCCTAACAGCGATAGCGATGCGCAGCCCCGCGTGTCGCTATAGCTGGTGCTAGATTGGCCTGCCGTGCAGGCCAATCTAGCGCCCCGTCTCCCCCCGCACGCTCAGCACAGATCGCGCTGTGCTGAGCGGCGGGAGAGATGTGTGCTGAGCGGTTCGCTCAGCACACATCTCTCCCGCATCGGCCCATCTATATGGGCCTGTACAGAGAGAAGTACAGAAAGCATAGTGTAAATGATGTCAGCAAATAAACTATGTGGATGACATTTTAAGAAAACTAGACGATCCTTACAGTCCGCTTTTATTGTGCTAATCAGTTTATTTAATCATTGGGCCTAATTCAGAGTTGATCTCAGCAGAAAATTTGTTAGCAGTTGGGCAAAACCATGTGCACTGCAGGGGGGGGGGCAGATATAACATGTGCAGAGAGAGTTAGATTTGGGTGGGGCGTGTTCAAACTGAAATCTAAATTGCCGTGTATAAAAATAAAGCAGCCAGTATTTACCCTGCACGGAAACAAAATAACCCACCCAAATCTAACTCTCTCTGCACATGTTATATCTGCCCCCCCCTGCAGTACACATGGGGGGTCATTCCGAGTTGATCGCTCGCTAGATACTTTTAGCAGCCGTGCAAACGCATAGTCGTCACCCACGGGGGAGTGTGTTTTCGCTTTGCAAGTGTGCGAACGCATGTGCAGCCAAGCGGGACGAAAAAGTTTTTTTCAGTTTCTGAGTAGCTCTGGACTTACTCAGCCACTGCGATCACTTCAGCCTTTTTGGTCCCGGAATTGACGTCAGACACCCACCCTGCAAACGCCTGGACACGCCTGTGTTTTTCCAAACACTCCCTGAAAACGGTCAGTTGACACCCACTAACGCCCTCTTCCTGTCAATCTCCTTGCGATCGGCTGGGCGAATGGATTCTTCATTAAATCCATCACCCAGCAGTGAACGGCTTTGTACCCGTGCGACGCGCGTGCGCAGTGCGGTGCATATGCATGTGCAGTAGTAACCTGTTCGCTGCGCTGCAAAAAATGTCAGCGAGCGATCAACTCGGAAGTCGGAATGACCCCCATGGTTTTGCCCAACTGTTAACAAGTTTGCTGCTGAGATCAGGTCTGAATTACCCCCCATTGTGTGTATTTAGGATAGAGATGAGCGCCTGAAATTTTTCGGGTTTTGTGTTTTGGTTTTGGGTTCGGTTCCGCGGCCGTGTTTTGGGTTCGAACGCGTTTTGGCAAAACCTCACCGAATTATTTTTGTCGGATTCGGGTGTGTTTTGGATTCGGGTGTTTTTTTCCAAAAACACTAAAAAACAGCTTAAATCATAGAATTTGGGGGTCATTTTGATCCCAAAGTATTATTAACCTCAAAAACCATAATTTACACTCATTTTCAGTCTATTCTGAATACCTCACACCTCACAATATTATTTTTAGTCCTAAAATTTGCACCGAGGTCGCTGTGTGAGTAAGATAAGCGACCCTAGTGGCCGACACAAACACCGGGCCCATCTAGGAGTGGCACTGCAGTGTCACGCAGGATGTCCCTTCCAAAAAACCCTCCCCAAACAGCACATGACGCAAAGAAAAAAAGAGGCGCAATGAGGTAGCTGTGTGAGTAAGATTAGCGACCCTAGTGGCCGACACAAACACCGGGCCCATCTAGGAGTGGCACTGCAGTGTCACGCAGGATGGCCCTTCCAAAAAACCCTCCCCAAACAGCACATGACGCAAAGAAAAAAAGAGGCGCAATGAGGTAGCTGACTGTGTGAGTAAGATTAGCGACCCTAGTGGCCGACACAAACACCGGGCACATCTAGGAGTGGCACTGCAGTGTCACGCAGGATGTCCCTTCCAAAAAACCCTCCCCAAACAGCACATGACGCAAAGAAAAAAAGAGGCGCAATGAGGTAGCTGTGTGAGTAAGATTAGCGACCCTAGTGGCCGACACAAACACCGGGCCCATCTAGGAGTGGCACTGCAGTGTCACGCAGGATGTCCCTTCCAAAAAACCCTCCCCAATCAGCACATGATGCAAAGAAAAAGAAAAGAAAAAAGAGGTGCAAGATGGAATTATCCTTGGGCCCTCCCACCCACCCTTATGTTGTATAAACAAAACAGGACATGCACACTTTAACCAACCCATCATTTCAGTGACAGGGTCTGCCACACGACTGTGACTGATATGACGGGTTGGTTTGGACCCCCCCCAAAAAAGAAGCAATTAATCTCTCCTTGCACAAACTGGCTCTACAGAGGCAAGATGTCCACCTCATCTTCACCCTCCGATATATCACCGTGTACATCCCCCTCCTCACAGATTATCAATTCGTCCCCACTGGAATCCACCATCTCAGCTCCCTGTGTACTTTGTGGAGGCAATTGCTGCTGGTCAATGTCTCCGCGGAGGAATTGATTATAATTCATTTTAATGAACATCATCTTCTCCACATTTTCTGGATGTAACCTCGTACGCCGATTGCTGACAAGGTGAGCGGCGGCACTAAACACTCTTTCGGAGTACACACTTGTGGGAGGGCAACTTAGGTAGAATAAAGCCAGTTTGTGCAAGGGCCTCCAAATTGCCTCTTTTTCCTGCCAGTATAAGTACGGACTGTGTGACGTGCCTACTTGGATGCGGTCACTCATATAATCCTCCACCATTCTATCAATGTTGAGAGAATCATATGCAGTGACAGTAGACGACATGTCCGTAATCGTTGTCAGGTCCTTCAGTCCGGACCAGATGTCAGCATCAGCAGTCGCTCCAGACTGCCCTGCATCACCGCCAGCGGGTGGGCTCGGAATTCTGAGCCTTTTCCTCGCACCCCCAGTTGCGGGAGAATGTGAAGGAGGAGATGTTGACAGGTCGCGTTCCGCTTGACTTGACAATTTTGTCACCAGCAGGTCTTTCAACCCCAGCAGACCTGTGTCTGCCGGAAAGAGAGATCCAAGGTAGGCTTTAAATCTAGGATCGAGCACGGTGGCCAAAATTTAGTGCTCTGATTTCAACAGATTGACCACCCGTGAATCCTTGTTAAGCGAATTAAGGGCTGCATCCACAAGTCCCACATGCCTAGCGGAATCGCTCCGTGTTAGCTCCTCCTTCAATGCCTCCAGCTTCTTCTGCAAAAGCCTGATGAGGGGAATGACCTGACTCAGGCTGGCAGTGTCTGAACTGACTTCACGTGTGGCAAGTTCAAAGGGCATCAGAACCTTGCACAACGTTGAAATCATTCTCCACTGCACTTGAGACAGGTGCATTCCACCTACTATATCGTGCTCAATTGTATAGGCTTGAATGGCCTTTTGCTGCTCCTCCAACCTCTGAAGCATATAGAGGGTTGAATTCCACCTCGTTACCACTTCTTGCTTCAGATGATGGCAGGGCAGGTTCAGTAGTTTTTGGTGGTGCTCCAGTTTTTTGTACGTGGTGCCTGTACGCCGAAAGTGTCCCGCAATTCTTCTGGCCACCGACAGCATCTCTTGCACGCCCCTGTCGTTTTTTAAAAAATTCTGCACCACCAAATTCAAGGTATGTGCAAAACATGGGACGTGCTGGAATTGGCCCAGATTTAATGCACACACAATATTGCTGGCGTTGTCCGATGCCACAAATCCACAGGAGAGTCCAATTGGGGTAAGCCATTCCGCGATGATCTTCCTCAGTTGCCGTAAGAGGTTTTCAGCTGTGTGCGTATTCTGGAAAGCGGTGATACAAAGCGTAGCCTGCCTAGGAAAGAGTTGGCGTTTGCGAGATGCTGCTACTGGTGCCGCCGCTGCTGTTCTTGCGGCGGGAGTCCATACATCTACCCAGTGGGCTGTCACAGTCATATAGTCCTGACCCTGCCCTGCTCCACTTGTCCACATGTCCGTGGTTAAGTGGACATTGGGTACAGCTGCATTTTTTAGGACACTGGTGACTCTTTTTCTGAGGTCTGTGTACATTTTCGGTATCGCCTGCCTAGAGAAATGGAACCTAGATGGTATTTGGTACCGGGGACACAGTACCTCCAACAAGTCTCTAGTTGGCTCTGCAGTAATGATGGATACCGGAACCACGTTTCTCACCACCCAGGATGCCAAGGCCTCAGTTATCCGCTTTGCAGTAGGATGACTGCTGTGATATTTCATCTTCCTCGCAAAGGACTGTTGAACAGTCAATTGCTTACTGGAAGTAGTACAAGTGGGCTTACGACTTCCCCTCTGGGATGACCATCGACTCCCAGCGGCAACAACAGCAGCGCCAGCAGCAGTAGGCGTTACACGCAAGGATGCATCGGAGGAATCCCAGGCAGGAGAGGACTCGTCAGACTTGCCAGTGACATGGCCTGCAGGACTATTGGCATTCCTGGGGAAGGAGGAAATTGACACTGAGGGAGTTGGTGGGGTGGTTTGCGTGAGCTTGGTTACAAGAGGAAGGGATTTACTGGTCAGTGGACTGCTTCCGCTGTCACCCAAAGTTTTTGAACTTGTCACTGACTTATTATGAATGCGCTGCAGGTGACGTATAAGGGAGGATGTTCCGAGGTGGTTAACGTCCTTACCCCTACTTATTACAGCTTGACAAAGGGAACACACGGCTTGACACCTGTTGTCCGCATTTCTGGTGAAATACCTCCACACCGAAGAGCTGATTTTTTTGGTATTTTCACCTGGCATGTCAACGGCCATATTCCTCCCACGGACAACAGGTGTCTCCCCGGGTGCCTGACTTAAACAAACCACCTCACCATCAGAATCCTTCTGGTCAATTTCCTCCCCAGCGCCAGCAACACCCATATCCTCCTCATCCTGGTGTACTTCAACACTGACATCTTCAATCTGACTATCAGGAACTGGACTGCGGGTGCTCCTTCCAGCACTTGCAGGGGGCATGCAAATAGTGGAAGGCGCATGCTCTTCACGTCCAGTGTTGGGAAGGTCAGGCATCGCAAACGACACAATTGGACTCTCCTTGTGGATTTGGGATTTCAAAGAACGCACAGTTCTTTGCGGTGCTTTTGCCAGCTTGAGTCTTTTCAGTTTTCTAGCGAGAGGCTGAGTGCTTCCATCCTCATGTGAAGCTGAACCACTAGCCATGAACATAGGCCAGGGCCTCAGCCGTTCCTTGCCACTCCGTGTGGTAAATGGCATATTGGCAAGTTTACGCTTCTCCTCCGACAATTTTATTTTAGGTTTTGGAGTCCTTTTTTTTCTGATATTTGGTGTTTTGGATTTGACATGCTCTGTACTATGACATTGGGCATCGGCCTTGGCAGACGACGTTGCTGGCATTTCATCGTCTCGGCCATGACTAGTGGCAGCAGCTTCAGCACGAGGTGGAAGTGGATCTTGATCTTTCCCTAATTTTGGAACCTCAACTTTTTTGTTCTCCATATTTTATAGGCAGAACTAAAAGGCACCTCAGGTAAACAATGGAGATGGATGGATTGGATACTAGTATACAATTATGGACGGACTGCCACGGTTAGGTGGTATAAAAAAACCACGGTTAGGTGGTATATATTGTAATACAATTATGGATGGACGGACTGCCTGCCGAGTGCCGACACAGAGGTAGCCACAGCCGTGAACTACCGCACTGTACACTGGTTGATAAAGAGATAGTAGTATACTCGTAACAACTAGTATGACTGACTATGACGGTATAAAGAATGAAAAAAAAACCACGGTTAGGTGGTATATATTATAATACAATTATGGATGGACGGACTGCCTGCCGACTGCCGACACAGAGGTAGCCACAGCCGTGAACTACCGCACTGTACACTGGTTGATAAAGAGATAGTAGTATACTCGTAACAACTAGTATGACACTATGACGGTATAAAGAATGAAAAAAAAACCACGGTTAGGTGGTATATATTATAATAATACAATTATGGATGGACGGACTGCCTGCCGAGTTCCGACACAGAGGTAGCCACAGCCGTGAACTACCGCACTGTACACTGGTTGATAAAGAGATAGTAGTATACTCGTAACAACTAGTATGACTGACTATGACGGTATAAAGAATGAAAAAAAAACCACGGTTAGGTGGTATATATTGTAATACAATTATGGATGGACGGACTGCCTGCCGAGTTCCGACACAGAGGTAGCCACAGCCGTGAACTACCGCACTGTACACTGGTTGATAAAGAGATAGTAGTATACTCGTAACAACTAGTATGACTGACTATGACGGTATAAAGAATGAAAAAAAAACCACGGTTAGGTGGTATATATTGTAATACAATTATGGATGGACGGACTGCCTGCCGAGTTCCGACACAGAGGTAGCCACAGCCGTGAACTACCGCACTGTACACTGGTTGATAAAGAGATAGTAGTATACTCGTAACAACTAGTATGACTGACTATGACGGTATAAAGAATGAAAAAAAAACCACGGTTAGGTGGTATATATTATAATACAATTATGGATGGACGGACTGCCTGCCGACTGCCGACACAGAGGTAGCCACAGCCGTGAACTACCGCACTGTACACTGGTTGATAAAGAGATAGTAGTATACTCGTAACAACTAGTATGACACTATGACGGTATAAAGAATGAAAAAAAAACCACGGTTAGGTGGTATATATTATAATACAATTATGGATGGACGGACTGCCTGCCGACTGCCGACACAGAGGTAGCCACAGCCGTGAACTACCGCACTGTACACTGGTTGATAAAGAGATAGTAGTATACTCGTAACAACTAGTATGACACTATGACGGTATAAAGAATGAAAAAAAAACCACGGTTAGGTGGTATATATTATAATACAATTATGGATGGACGGACTGCCTGCCGAGTGCCGACACAGAGGTAGCCACAGCCGTGAACTACCGCACTGTACACTGGTTGATAAAGAGATAGTAGTATACTCGTAACAACTAGTATGACTGACTATGACGGTATAAAGAATGAAAAAAAAACCACGGTTAGGTGGTATATATTATGATACAATTATGGATGGACGGACTGCCTGCCGACTGCCGACACAGAGGTAGCCACAGCCGTGAACTACCGCACTGTACACTGGTTGATAAAGAGATAGTAGTATACTCGTAACAACTAGTATGACACTATGACGGTATAAAGAATGAAAAAAAAACCACGGTTAGGTGGTATATATTATAATACAATTATGGATGGACGGACTGCCTGCCGACTGCCGACACAGAGGTAGCCACAGCCGTGAACTACCGCACTGTACACTGGTTGATAAAGAGATAGTAGTATACTCGTAACAACTAGTATGACACTATGACGGTATAAAGAATGAAAAAAAAACCACGGTTAGGTGGTATATATTATAATAATACAATTATGGATGGACGGACTGCCTGCCGACTGCCGACACAGAGGTAGCCACAGCCGTGAACTACCGCACTGTACACTGGTTGATAAAGAGATAGTAGTATACTCGTAACAACTAGTATGACTATGACGACGGTATAAAGAAAGGAAAAAAAATACCACGGTTAGGTGGTATATAATTATACAATTATGGATGGACGGACTGCCTGCCGAGTGCCGACTGCCGACACAGAGGTAGCCACAGCCGTGAACTACCGCACTGTACTGTGTCTGCTGCTAATATAGACTGGTTGATAAAGAGATAGTATACAACAATATACTACTATACTGGTGGTCAGGCACTGGTCACCACTAGTCACACTGGCAGTGGCACTCCTGCAGCAAAAGTGTGCACTGTTTAATTTTAAATTAATATAATATTATGTACTCCTGGCTCCTGCTATAACAACCTGCAGTGCTCCCCAGTCTCCCCCACAATTATTATAAGCTTTTATACATTGATGTGCAGCACACTGGGCTGAGCTGAGTGCACACAGACTGAGTCACACCGTGTGACTGCTGTGTATCGTTTTTTTCAGGCAGAGAACGGATATAGCAGAGAACGGATATATTAAATAAAAGTTAACTTAACAACAACTGCACTGGTCACTGTGGTAAACTCTGTCTGCACAATCTCTCTCTCTCTCTCTCTCTTCTAATCTATTCTAATGGAGAGGACGCCAGCCACGTCCTCTCCCTATCAATCTCAATGCACGTGTGAAAATGGCGGCGACGCGCGGCTCCTTATATAGAATCCGAGTCTCGCGAGAATCCGACAGCGTCATGATGACGTTCGGGCGCGCTCGGGTTAACCGAGCAAGGCGGGAAGATCCGAGTCGCTCGGACCCGTGAAAAAAAAAGTGAAGTTCGTGCGGGTTCGGATTCAAAGAAACCGAACCCGCTCATCTCTAATTTAGGATACGCATTACGTTAGCATCTGACAAGAGCATTAGTGACCTTGTGACATCAAACATTTACTGCTCCTCAATGTTTAACCAAAATGCAACCAGCCTGTCACTGAGGGGGGCTCAGAGAAGCTTTGCAGGCATTACAGTACATGTGCAAAGTGCTTTAATTCAATTAGAAACTAATCATGGTCTTTATAAAGGATGTGAAATAGCAAGTGTCATTTCACTATATGGCCTCTCCCATTCAGGAGGCTCTTAGCACATCCCTGGGACCATTCAGTGTAATGAACTGGTTATGTCACTTGTGCAACAAGGAAGTTGTCACTTCCTCTGTTCGTGACTTGTTTCATCTAAGCACACTATTTACTTAACGCTTGGTGATTTCTCTCAATGAAAGCACCTCACAAGTCTTACTGTCAGAAGCTCTAACAGCCAAGTGAGACCTAATCTCATGTCACAATACTTTAATGTTGGCAGAGCAAGGTGTTTTTTTCATTGATAGGATGTTTGTCAAAAGGGGGGAACTCACGGAGCGATATTCCTCTAAGCAATCTGACTAGATTGCTTAGAACATCAGCCTGATCGCTCCGTGAGTAGCCCT
Source organism: Pseudophryne corroboree (assembly GCF_028390025.1). Classification (NCBI taxonomy): domain Eukaryota; kingdom Metazoa; phylum Chordata; class Amphibia; order Anura; family Myobatrachidae; genus Pseudophryne; species Pseudophryne corroboree. Next base: position 39,504,102 of record NC_086455.1, read on the forward strand.
TACAGCGATAGCGATGCGCAGCCCCGCGCATCGCTATCGCTGCTGCTACTTCACCCGCTGGGTGAAGTGAGCGACCCCCCGTCTCCCCCCCCCCCCCACGCTCAGCACAGATCGCGCTGTGCTGAGCAGCGGGAGAGATGTGTGCTGAGCGGTTCGCTCAGCACACATCTCTCATGCATCGGCCCGTGGGTACTGGGCTTAACAATAGGTTTATATTCAGTTCTGTATTTTTTAAGACGGTGATAAGATGGATGTTGAAATTGGTTTTATTTTATCACAGATTCTCCATACAGCTCAAAATCCGAGTGTGATATTAGTTCCCAGGATTGCATTGCAACATGCGATTGTACCAATGAGTGGCCCACAGCAACACGGGCGCTAAAAGGGTGTTTTCGGGGAAACAGCCGCAAATATTTTTTTTATAAATTATAAATGGGCCCCATAGTGCTTTACAGATAATAGAGAAAATATATTCCAATCACTTCCTGCCCCAGTGCTGCTTACAATCATAATTCCCCAGTCATGTAATTTGTTCTTCAGGATCCAATTAACTTTTAGACTGTAGGCGGAAAGCGGAGCACGTGAGTGTGCACAACCCCTGTTGCTGTGCGGTGTAAATGGGCCCAGTTAGAATAATCCGGGTCATGTGACCTGGTATTCCAACTCAGGTAGCTTGCAGGGTTGAACGCAGATTCAACCTGACAAGCTGTGCTGAATGGACAGGCTGCACTTGGAGATCATGTGATCTCCAAGCACCGCCCCCCACGCGTCACCGGCAACGTCACCAACCCGGCAACATGCCGGGTTGGAGACAGCAGTGGGAAAGGGGCCTGAGGTGGGTCGCAGCCGGGTAGCAACCGTGTCAGCCTCCCAGCTGCGACCCGCCTCAGTTGGAGTAAAAGCGGCATAACAAGGCATTTTCATCCATAGAGCTGCCGATCACTGGTTGTTTGTGGTTTTGTGCAATCCCAGGAAAACCACCCCATCTGATACAGTAGCGTCTAGTTTACCTTCGTGGAGAGGACCTTTCCCATAAGCCCCTGGGTCCATGTCACAATCTATTTGGAATAGCAAAGTGTGGCGAGCGAAGCGAGACACCGAGCCCGAAGCGTGGCAAGCGAAGCGAGCCCGCGAGGGTCCAATGCTGCATAGAATTTTTTTTTTACCTCAAACGAACGGAGAATGGAGAAAACATGTAGAAGCTGTAAGGGCGGAAGTTCTCTCCTGCCCTCTCGTTTTGTCACTTCCAGGTCCTGAGCACGAAGGTAACATAGACACAACCCATCTGATACCAGCAATTATTCTGTGGTCAAAGTCACGTAGAGGCCCCATTCTGGTGTTTGGTCAGAACAATAACCTTGTATACTTTGAGTTGCTGGCATATGATTGACTAATTATACATTTACATTAACGAGCAGGTGTACAGGTGTACCTAATTGAGTGGCCACATGAATGTATATTATTTTTAATCAGATTTATTAAGTACATCTTTCATAAGTATTGTTATGTATATCTGTTATTAGTTCAGATGGACTTCTATGCCCTCTGGGACTATAATTCATTAATTGATAAATTACATATACACTTATTTTAAGATGTTGACCTTTGTATTGTTTATACCTACTGTATGTCCCTTGTACTATAATTCATTAATTGATAAATTACATATACACTTATTTTAAGATGTTGACCTTTGTATTGTTTATACCTACTGTATGTCCCTTGTATTTCAGTACTTAATTATTTTTCTGTGTTCTCAATCTGGCTTCTAAATACCTGAAAAAAAACCCAAAAACGTAATATAAGCATTGACAAACTATAGAAGTAGATGCAGTTACAAAAGTTAATTACGCAGTCGCTGGCAGCCTGGGCATTTTGCATGAGTGGTCAACATGAAAAGCAATGACATGGAGACACCTTGTGGGGACTGTGGTAAACTGCAAGAACAGGTTATAAAAGTCTAGAAAACATACATAATCAACTAGGATTTGCTAAAGGAAATAAATAAGGTATGCCTTCTGATGAAACCGTTCAAATGTTATAACGGAGAAACGCGTTAAGGAACTGGCACTGGAGCTTTGATTCATCTGCCTGCCCAGGAGTGCTGCGTCCAACTGTTTTATCCATCCAGCTCTAATTGGCGAGCAACGGCCACATAACGGATCAATACAGCCGTCTATTGCCCTGGCCGTAGCAAAGTGAGACCTTCTATCCAGCCTTGATCCTGGTAAAGAAATAGCTTGCGGCACACTGCTACCACCGCCAGCCGCTCCATTCTACAAGAAGCATCACTATCCTGCCCGTGGTGTGGTGAGACGATAAACATCATACTGACCGAGCTGGTCACTTACCCGTTTAGACCACAGATTATCTTGGCAGTAGAGAAGTGAAGTAGAGCGGTGAGCTGTTATAGCCGATTCCTGGTGAGTGCACACATCAGGATAATTTGGATCCAGGGACTGTTTTAATACAGATTAACTATCTGGACCCAGAATAGAAACACCTGGTTTACAGTGAATGGTATATGCCCACCTATATAGAAAATCTCCAGGATATTTAATACAAAGCTGGACATTGTTACTATTGGCCAATAGAGTTAATCAAAAAGCTATAAATAAATGGATATGGACTGCATTTGCATCTATGAACTTTGCTAGCACTCTGGGGCATTTCAGCTGATAGTAATTATTGCAGTGGTTCTATAGCCCATAGAGTGCTATCTATGCACCTGAATGAATATTTTATGCCTATAAATGTGGTTTATTATTATTCCTGTTTTTTATATAAATTCTATCTGTAATAAATGTTGTTGAATTTTAGCGCTCTCTTAAAGTATATAAATATGGACGAGATCGTCCATATTGGCCTGCATGCACAAGCGACGGGGCACCAGCGATGAACGAGGGCGGGGCCGTGCATCGTTCATCGCTGGTGCCTCCACACTGAAAGATATGAACGGTATCTCATTCATTAATGAACAAGATCGTTCATATCTTTAAGTATTAACGCCAAGTGTGTAGGGCCTATTAGTGTAGCCAGCCAGCAATATTGGCCCTCATTCCGAGTTGTTCGCTCGTTAGCTGCTTTTAGCAGCATTGCACACGCTAAGCCGCCGCCTACTGGGAGTGAATCTTAGCATAGCAGAATTGCGAACGCAAGATTAGCAGAATTGCGAATAGAAATTTCTTAGCAGTTTCTGAGTAGCTCGAGACTTACTCCTCCACTGCGATCAGTTCAGTCAGTTTCGTTCCTGGTTTGACGTCACAAACACACCCAGCGTTCACCCAGACACTCCCCCGTTTCTTCAGACACTCCCGCCTTTTTCTCAGAAACGCAAGCGTTTTTTTGCACACACCCATAAAACGGCCAGTTTCCGCCCAGAAACACCCACTTCCTGTCAATCACACTCCGATCACCAGAACGAAGAAATTTCTCCGTTAAGCCGTGAATAAAATACCAAACTCTTTTGCAAATTTACTTGGCGCAGACGCACTGCGAACGTTGCGCATGCGCAGTTTGCGACTAATCGCTCCGTTGCGAAAAATTCTTGCGAGCGAACAACTCGGAATGAGGGCCTTTATGAGCTGAGGTGGTCAAAATTGACCGGGAATGGCTGGAAATGAACGTTATTGATGTTAATACTACTGTAGGAACAAAAGAAATAAAAAACCAAGTCCGAAACAAAACGCTTGGGTAGTTTTGACAAAACCGAAAAACAATAGCAATACACTGTGAGGGTCCACACACATCTCTACACAAAACAGAATTGAGCCAAGTAGCTTATTGTACTGTGACTCCAAGTTCTGAAGATGCTACTGCTCATCCCCCAGCCCCTATAGTTGTTGCACAGCTTAAGTAGTGTATAGTAAGTTGTGCTCTATGAGCGCCTCTATCTGAGCAAGGCTTACTACTTTCAGCAATAATGAGAACATCTATTTAAAATACAATCAATCAGTGTACCGACACTGATTGCACACCCTGCCAGCAGCATCTAACACAGTGCACCCCAAATGGGGGCCTCTGGTGGTTCCTCTGCGGCCAGGATGTGCCTCACGTGGATTGTTCATACAGGTTATATCATACGACTACACAAGTGCCCGTTCTCCCATGTACGCATTGGGCCCATGTATGGCTTACTTCCCAGTGTAACCTATGTAGTGCGCCCAACATGGCTGCCTCCTCTGGTACCCTTGTGGATGGGATGAAAATACATGGACCTGGTGGTTTTGTTGGTACCCTACTCTGAACGAGAGGACGCTGCAATCACCCCCATTTTGTGTCATCTCTTCTAGGGTTGGACTATTCCACCCAGGGTAATCCTACGCAGTGCGCCCAAGATGGCTGCCGCACCTGGTACCCTGTGAGGGTGGAATACACAGCCCATGGAAGTTATTACCAAAAATGCCTACACCAATCCTGCATTATGATTACTCTATGCATTCTAGGTTTTCATTTTTATGTCTGTGTGGCCTGTGTATTGCTGTATTAATCTTCTGTATTATGTTTATTGTTTTGATGTCTGTAAAGCGCCTTGAGTCCTGCTTGGAGAAAGAGCGCTATATAAATAAAATTATTATTATTATTATTATTATTAATAAAATAAATTTTAAGTGTCCCTCTGTGGCCATTTGCCAAATTGTTTATTATGAATTAATCCTCTACTTCGCCCTTATAATGTCTGACATCACCAATTATGACACTATAGCATACCTCCCAACTTTCAGGAGGTAGGAATCGGGACTCCGGCATAGCGTAGCCGCTCCTGCCATGAAAAAGGGAGCGTGGCCTCAGTAAAGGGGGTATGGGTTCACGGTAATGCCGCGATCGCAAGCCATGCCCCCATTTCACGTCACTATGGGGCCATGGTCAGCGCTCTGTGAGCTTCTGGCATGCCTCCAGTCCCTCTAGTCTCTGTGAATAGCGTCTATTAACTGCTCCTCTGCTAAGCAGTGCAGAGCAGCGAGTGACAGGAGCCTCCCAACTGCCCCCCACTCCCCCACCAAGGGACACTGCGGCACACGGGTGGTACAGCGGGACAATCCCAAAAAATGGGGACAGTATGCTATGGTGTACAGTGTACTATTAACATGATTTCTAGGCAGTCACCCCATAAGCATTTATAAGAAGCTGTAGTTGTCTGCATATGTAACTAGTCATTGGCGTTTCTGTAATGGGTGCAGTGTGTGCGGTGCACACGGGCTCCTGAGTACAGGGGGGGCCCACACCGTACACACTGCACCCATTTCTCCTATACTTACCTTTCCGGATCCATCGCTGACCGTGTGTGGGCCCCTCCTCTCCCGTAGCCGTCACGCCGCTGCTAGCGCACTGACCACTAGAGACTCTGGCACAGTGCCAGAGTCTACAGCGCATGCGCAGGACTCCAAATAAATGGTGCGGCGGCCATTTTTCGGAGTCCTGCTCATGCGCTGTAGACTCTGGCACTGTGCTAGAGTCTCTAGTGGTCAGTGCACTAGCAGCGTCGTGGCGGCTATGGGATAGGACGGGGCCCACACATGGAGTCTGCACACAGGTCCCCTCCTTTCTAGAGACGCCCCTGTGCAGAGAACTCAAGGCATAAAGAGGTGTGGGTAAAGCTCTGCTTAATACAGAATAATTCTACTTGTATGAGAGCAAACGGAAAATCTTTAATGTTCTTCTCACATGTAGCACCTAAGGAATTTCCAATTTGCTTGCAAGGATTTTCTGTTATCCCATCTCCCACTATGGAAATGGGCACGGTCCTTACCAGTAAGGTTCACGAGCATGTACAATATGAGAAGACAATCATATACAGAGACGGAGATGACACGTTCCTATCACTCTTTCCGCTAGTGCTCCACAAACAGACGCTGTTCGGGATTGACCTATACTCCCATTTGCAGGCCTGTGAAATTATTATGTATAGCAGCAAAGGCATACATTTTATTACACATAAAAAGCAAGCGTAAGGCCCAGCAGGGCCCCTTATGAAGTCTAGGCCCCTTATAGATGGTGACCCTTGTTATAAATGATCTCACAAACTCATACCTCCCAACGGTACGGCTTACGGCGGGACAGTCAGGCATTTAAGGGACTGTCCCGCTGTCCCACCCTTAGGCTGCTGTCCCACCACGGGTGGAGAAGTCAATAGCAGAGCAGCGGGCACAGCAGTGCAGCAGGTGAATAGATGCCATGCACACTGCATCTGTTCATAGCGTGGGGAGAGCCTGGGGTACAGCATCTCCGGGAGTGCAGGGCACTCCTCCTTCCCAAGATGAAATGCCCCTTTTCAGGGTCCTGATTTCAAATTACAAAATGTTGGGACGTATGATAACTCTAACAGATCAGTAACTATACAATAAACATGGTCAACGGGTTAACCATTGGTGGCCGATGGTTTTAAGCCATCAGGAAAACCATTAGTGTTTAAACTGTTGATGGTTTTCAGAATAGACCATAGCCATCATGCACCATCGGACCTCCGCCACCAGTGTTCACCACAATACTTACCATTGATGGTCGATGGCCATCTTTACTATGTAATATTTTATCCACAACTGAAGGAAGCCATGCTCACTAATTTATCATTTACTATTTTCAAATTTTCTCCCTTCTTATATATTTGTAACAGCTCTGCCTTCACTCAGATATGAAGGAATGTATTTATATCTACAGTCAGTAGCAAATCTTGCTACGGGCACACAGGATTTTTGCCTGGGGCACCGCCATCCGGAGGGCGCCGCCGCCGTGGCAAGATCCACTACTGGGGGTGCCCCCCGGTGCCGGTACTGCTCTGCATAGTGGGAGCAGCACTTAGACACCTCTAGTGTCTATGCGGTTCTATGGGAGAGACGTCAAATGGGGGCAGTACTACTGGGGCCACAAACGGTGGCATTACTACTGGCCTGGGCCACAAATGGGGGCAATACTACTGGGGGCACATTGACCACACCCCTTTATGAAGCCACACCCCTATTACCTGCCATTAATAACTTGTAAATACAAGGGGCAGAAAAAATTCTCTTTTTCTGGGGGCACTCTTACAGTTATAACATTTAACTTTTATTACTGTACTTTAAAAACCATAAGTATTGTAATCACATACAGATAGACAAACATCACATATAACATATAGTTGTAGATAATGGCAGAGATAATAAATTCTCTTGCTGTAATAAATGCTTCAAATAGACAATGTGTAGTTCACTGATAATTCAGAAAGCTTGAGCGAAATTATTATTTTTCTTTTTCAAAACTGGTACCATATTCTCAAGGTCTCAGATAATTCCTATTGATACGGTAGGTAACACACTTCACAGTGCAGATACTGTATACAGCCGGTAAAGAATAATAATTACTCCAAATAACAATCACCAATGAGTCCGCACCACAGAATATCTCACATAATTGCCAAATACTTGATGATATCAGTCCTTAATGTCAATATTGCTGATTAATAACATGCAATGTGAGGGTGTGTCGTGCAGGATAAAGGTGAAACTCCGTGCATGAGTGGAGGGGTAGGAACAGGCAACCTTGTATTTTGACACTAAGGGCAATATTCAATAAGAGTCGGAAACTGGAATAGGTCGGAAAGGGTTCAGACCTATTCAATAGGGGCACATTTTTTCCGACAAGTCGGGAAACCCGACTTGTCGGAATGCTGTCGGAAAGCAGTTGGATCGGCGGAATACCCGCCGATCCACCTGCTGCTGTCGGAAACGGGTCCAAATCCGACAGGTTTTGTCCCCCTTTCCAACAAACTCAATCCGACTTGAAAACAAGTCGTATTGAGGTGAGGAGACTGGAAGCGGTGCAGTGGGCTACGGGGATGATAGTACCTGCAGTGCCTCCTCCGCCGCCGCACAGATCACTCCCGCTGCCAGCTCCGGCCGCCGCTGCAAGCTCCCCCGCCGGCCGCCTCACACTGCTCCCCCTGCCGCTGCTGTCAGCGCACCCGGCAGCCGCTGACAGCAGCGGCAGGACAGGACACAGGGAATGGCCAAATCCGACAGTCGGATTTGGCTGCTCTTTGAATAGGGGTTGTCGGGTTCATTCCGACAACTGCATGTTGGAATGGACCCGACTCTTATTGAATATACCCCTAATTGGGGCAGCTGCTGCTCACTTTGTGAGTGTGTCCCACAGTGTCACAGGGTTTGGAATGAGGATAATTTGGATCTTCTAATTTGTAAGTAAGCTGGTGAACAAAACACGAAATAACATAAGTAAAGAGCATTGATACAGATTTTTCTCAAATGTTTTAAATATCTCCAACCTGGGAAGTAGTGTAAATATTTCAAAATAATGTATTAATTCACAGCATAATCATAATAATAATAATAACAATAATAATAATAATTGATGATAGATGGTGTTAGGGCCTTAATATGTTCCAGGAAAAGTAAAGAACTGATGCCCTCTTGTGGCACAGATGGAAATTTCAAACGTTATTACAATCTACCTACCCACTACAGCAAATGATGAAGGGATTATTATCTTGCTGGTGAAAGATATTTAAAAAAAAAACTAAAAAAAAAAAAACTGTTTATTAAAAGCAAAGAAAGCACAGTAATTAACAGCTGCAGGAATGTAGGCATAGTCTTGTGAACATCAACATTCAAAAGACTTGAAAACTATATAAATATAATAAAAACAACACTGACAACTAGGGCAGTTTCTTGGACCATGCAAGCCGTGCCCACTGTTTGCAGCTGTATTTCTGTCAACTAGCCATCCACATGCAATACAGCTGAAAATGTCCCTGCCAAAATGTCCGCCGCCTTATTGGAGACATGCTAGAGCAGGCCTGGCCAACCTGTGGCTCTCCAGCTTTTGTGAAACTAGTTCCAGCATGCCCTGCCACAGTTTTTGCTATTAGGGGATTCTAAAACTGTGGCAGGGCTTGCTGGGGTATGGAGTTTCACAACATCTGGAGAGACACAGGTTTTGCCAGACCTGTGCTGGACCTCTAGTAACAGGGACATGATGCAGGAGCTCACAGCTCTACCTGGACGTGCCAGGACCACGCTCAAAAAGACCCCCTGACAACGAGCTGGGAGAATTGAGGAAGACACAGGCATCAAACCCTGACAACGAGTTTAAAAGTGAGTAGCCATAATGTGTAAGGGGCTTTACTGCCATATTATGGTGTCAGGGGCATAATTTGTAAGGGGCATTACTGTGTGGGGCATAATATAGTGTCAGGGACATTACCGTGGGGGGGGGGGGGGGTAAGGTGGTCTTTACCACCGCTTCATCTCTTTGCCTCAAAGGACAGCACCTGGATAACACCAACCAAGGCTTCCTTAGGAGCGTGTATCCACAGTGTGCAGGTGCTATTGACGTCAGTCACATCCTCATCATTGCCCCCGTGAGAACCCAGCGGATTAATACATCCTGTTGTATTACAGGCTGTAATGGACCACAACTGATGGTAAGCATTTTATTTTTTTTCAAATGTATGTTTTGTTTTGGTAAAAACACTAAAAAACATTATTTTTATTTTTTTACCGCTTTGCAGGGTTAATGTTTTTGTGATGAATGTAGTACGTTGTGTGTTTAGTAAAAAAGGCTTGTTCTACTGGTTTTCTATGTGCTCTATTACATAGTCTGTATGGTCTTGTATGAAGCTTTGCAATAAAATCTACTTTAAAAAAAAAAAAAGGCTTAAACTTACTATTTGTCCGCGAAGCCTCCATAGGTTGTGCTGTTCCTGGACCAAGGGTGTGTGCCTCCTCCACATCAATAGTGTTGGACTTGGACTCATCAGTGTTGTCTGCAGGCTCAGAAACGAGCAGCGCTGATGACGAGCAGGATTGGGTGCTGGGCAGGGTTTGTGAACTGGCCTGGCTGCTTTCCCCCGCAGACATTGGAGTGATGGCAAAGATGGATAAGAATATGCTTACAGGATTTGTTAATGTGGAGTTCCCAAATAACTGTAACAAAGGTTGTAGTATTGCCATTCCATCCTTGCAGTGCCACTTTTTTTTCTATCATGGTCGTGGAGCTTATCTTATCTACCCGCTGCTGAGACCTTTTGAATCCCCTGGACGCCAGGATCTTTGCGATGTTGGGGTATACAGTATAGTGGCATATTTTACTGCACCAGTCATTTGGCACCTGATCGCCTACTTGCCCCTGATATTTAGAAGTTCCCGATGCTGCTGCTGTTGATGCGTTTCCTCTCCGGGGCTTTGGCTGATGACTTCACCTACCAGCGCCCAGGAAGCTCCAATTAGCGGCTTTTGCGGTTACCTGGGTCAGACCTGTTTCCACTGCAGCGTTGCCAGGTTGTTCCCATGTTCTACCCTGGTAGCTACCCGGGAAAGATTGCCTGATCACTCGGCCCAGGTTTTCTTTTTGGGAGCCGTTAACACTGAGCCGCGACTCAAGTTGACATGGCAATAACTGGGTAATTGCAGCAGTGGAAAAGGGGTATAATAGAGCCATCTTACCATCATTGTATACCCTGAGTAAACCAATGCACTGGGGCCTCTACCCAGGGGTGTATCTACCCATTGGCCAGGATGGCACTCGCCAGGGGCGCCGCCCGACATAGCTGCACTCTCCTCCCTGCCCTGACCCGCTGACACCTGAGACACGCCGCCAGATGGAGCAGCACAGTGGGGTGGTGGGGGCACTGTGGGGGCATTTGTGGATCTGAACAAGAAAAAATGACTGTATTGCGCTATATTACTCCAAGGTGCATATATGAATGAAATCACTCATTAGTATAATAATTATCCAGTATTTATTTCAACAATATCTGCATATAAAATTCATTAAGAACCTACATCCAACTTTCAAGTGAGCCCACTTAATTCTTTAACTATAAATTATATACACTTTGTGCACATAAATATTTCCTGAAAAACCACTTTGTTAAAATATGTCTCAATGCTGTATTGAAAAATCTCATGTATCAACATTGCAGTGCAAGATTTAGACTCAATAAAATCAATCAACTCTATATTGCTGTTCTATTAGTTGCAACACAGTCTCTCATATGAAACCACATATAGATATTCAGAACCAATGTCTCGTGATTTTAATAATAACTTGATTAGCATATATAAGTAGGTTGCTGTCCCAGCTTGATTTATCCGGACAATAATATTGTATCTATTGTACGGATAAATCAAGCTGGGACAGCAACCTACTTATATATGCTAATCAAGTTATTATTAAAATCACGAGACATTGGTTCTGAATATCTATATGTGGTTTCATATGAGAGACTGTGTTGCAACTAATAGAACAGCAATATAGAGTTGATTGATTTTATTGAGTCTAAATCTTGCACTGCATGTTGATACATGAGATTTTTCAATACAGCATTGAGATATATTTTAACAAAGTGGTTTTTCAGGAAATATTTATGTGCACAAAGTGTATATAATTTATAGTTAAAGAATTAAGTGAGCTCACTTGAAAGTTGGATGTAGGTTCTTAATGAATTTTATATGCAGATATTGTTGAAATAAATACTGGATAATTATTATACTAATGAGTGATTTCATTCATATATGCACCTTGGAGTAATATAGCGCAATACAGTCATTTTTTCTTGTTTGGTTCTATATTTGAAGCAGGAGAGTGGCGATCTCTCAGCTTCAAAATTTTTAGCTGTGTGAACACAGATACAGCTGGACTGTTTTTTTGCAGCTTAAATTACAACTAAGTAGCAACTACATATAATAGTAATCTATTGTGAAATTAGCACCTGAATTGGTTTTATATCGGTCATTTGTGGATCTGGCACTGTGGGGGCATTTGTGGATCTGGCACTGTGGGGGCATTTTACTCTACCCACCCTTTCATGGTAATAAATGTAAAAAAACAAACATAATTTGCCCCTCCTGCGGACTTATGCCATCTCTCTACATACTTTCTTACAAATGAATGGCTGTCATCACTCTGATTGATGGATAGCTTCAGCCATCCACCAATCAGCATGCTCCCAGCCATTCACTATCTGGCTGCTGGCTCTGTGTAATCTATACCTGTCTCCTAAGAATCTCTGGAGACACCAGCCCTCTCCTGATCGAAGGCCCTAGAATCTTGGGGCCCAGGGCAGCTGCCCATTGGGAGCCTGAAGAAGAGGTAGTGAGTAGTGGTTAGAGCATAAGGTCCTCTGGGAAAAGTTTAAGAGAAATAGTATTGTTTTCATGCTTTTATACCAGGAATGGTTCCCTAAACCACATTATGCCCTGCCATAGGCATGGTGAACCGTGAACATTGGGAGTTGTGCCCCTAATACCTGACACAATGCCCCACCACAGAAGTTACAAAATCATCATTAAATGATTTATGGTGGCAATAGAAATAAATAATTGAAACATCATGTCCATCTGCACAACCCACATTACAGTCACACATTCCCATAGTCCCTCAGATTATCAATATATTAGTGAGTGAAAGGAGGGACAGTAAAAGTAGGGCTCGGTTCCAGTTACCCATAGGTGAGATAAGGTGGTACAGTATGATATGATACTGGTGATAATATCAGTGTAGTGGCTACTGGACACTACAGAGAATTGGGACACATTTAAGGTTAGAGTCTGGTGCCGAGGGTGTGGTTCATCAAATCGACAGTGTCTAGGTCGACAATGTTTAGGTCGACCACTATAGGTAGACAGTCACTAGGTCGACATGGATGGAAGGTCGACAGGGTTGCTAGGTCGACAGGTCTAAAGGTCGACATGAGGATTTTTATTTATTTTTGTGTCGTTTTCTTCGTAGAGTGACCGGGATCCCAAATTAGTGCACCGCTTCGCTCGCCATGCTTCGGGCATGGTGCCTTCGCTTCGCTCGGCACACTTTACTGTTCCAATCGTAGTCCACGTGGATCGTTAAGTATGAAAAAATTCAAAAAAAGAAAAAAAAATGTGAAAAACTCATGTCGACCTTTAGACCTAGCACATGTCGACCTAGAAACCCTGTCGACCTTCCATCCATGTCGACCTAGTGACTGTCGACCTATAGTGGTCGACCTAGACACTGTCGATCTTCAGACCGGATCCCGGTGCCGAAGCACGTGATGTGTGCAGTGTATCACGGAGCAGACAGAGTAAGCAGTGCTGTGTGCATGGGCTGTCGTATGAGGATTGACAGGCCAGGTCTTCAAGCAGTGCTGCGTGCAGAACTCCTGACACTTCCCCACCAGCATAGCAGATGAGAGGGGGACTGTCCCCCAAGGGGGTAGCGCAAGGCCTGCTCATTGTCTGGAGGGCTACAGGAATTGCAGTTTGTTGAGGATTAGGAATTGGTTCAGGGACCTTCTCCTCTAGTAGCATAGGCCCTCATTCCGAGTTGTTCGCTCGCTGCTAATTTTAGCAGAATTGCTAATAGGCTAAAATCCAGCAGTTCTGCGCATGCGTATGCACAGCAGGGCGCACGCGCTAAGCAATTTTACACAAAACTATGCTATTTTACTCACGGGCGAATGAAGCTTTTCAATCGCTCTGCTGATCGTAGTGTGATTGACAGGAAGTGGGTGTTTCTGGGCGGAAACTGGCCGTTTTCAGGGAGTGTGCTAAAAAAACGCAGGCGTGCCAGGTAAAAACGCCGGAGTGGCTGGCCGAACGCAGGGCGTGATTGACATGTCAAACCAGGAACTAAACGGACTGAGGTGATCGCAATCTAGGAATAGGTCTGGAGCTACTCAGAAACTGCAAGGAAATTGCTTTCGTTAGCAAGGGGCGGCGGCTTAGCGTGTGCAATGCTGCTAAAAGCAGCTAGCGAGCGAACAACTCGGAATGAGGGCCATTGTTGGCTGTCTGCACTGGATAGCCAGTGAGAGTTGTGAGTGGAAGGACAGGGCAGGGTCTCCCACCAGCTATCTCCTTGACTTGCATCAGTGGATCTTAAGCACTAACTAATATATATATATATATATATATATATATATATATATATATATATATATATACACACACACACACTGGTGCACATTGGGCCTAATTCAGACCTGATCGCAGCAGCAAATTTGTTAGCAGTTGGGCAAAACCATGTGCACTGCGGGGGGGAAGATATAACATGTGCAGAGAGAGTTAGATTTGGGTGGGGTGTGTTCGAACTGAAATCTAATTGCAGTGTAAAAATAAAGCAGCCAGTATTTACCCTGCACAGAAACAATATAACCCACCTAAATCTAACTCTCTCTGCACATGTTATATCTGCCTCCCCTGCAGTGCACATGGTTTTGCCCATTAGTTAACAAATTTGCTGCTGCGATCAGGTCTGAATTAGGCCCCTAGGTAGGGACCCATGTCTGGGGCTCCAAAAGGTCAGGGTGTCCCACTCAGCCCAAAGGCCCATGCACCTCCTCCCACCTCTCTAACAAACGGTTTTATAAAGCCTCTCTGCGGCTCATATTTATTTACATCACAGAGGGAGGAGATGGCGCGGTTTTGTGTATGAGCTGCAACAACTGTAGGGTGGTAACAGTGATCAGAGCTGGTCAGTGTCTATGGTAAGTATATAACTACTTTTGTATTAGGCTACCTCACAACTGCAGGGTATCCTACTTGTACCGTGTGGACCCGCTGCCTCATTGAAATGCAGGTACCCTGGAGCATGTGTAGGGTGCACCCAGGCTTGCCATTACTGGGAAAATCTCAAACTGCGGCGAGAGATAAAGTACCAGCCAATAAGCTTCTAACTGCCATTCTAACTGTGTGAAAATTCAGTTAGGAGCCGATTGGTTGGTACTTTTTCCTCTCACTCCACTTTATTACTTTCAACGTTTTGATACATCTCCCCCTATTTGAGTAAATTGTGTGCGAAAGTCTCCAGGCCAGTAAGCGGTGGGCGACAGTCTCCAGGCCAGTAAGCGGTGGGCGACAGTCTCCAGGCCAGTAAGCGGTGGGCGACAGTCTCCAGGCCAGTAAGCGGTGGGCGACAGTATCCAGGCCAGTAAGCAGTGGGCGACAGTCTCCGTGAGACATTCCTGAGTCAGTCAGCATTTTGCCATTATAACTCAAGGAAACGAAACAGTGGAAAAAAGTGTGAGGTCTACAGAGCACAGAGTAAGACCTCGTGCTATGGGCATCTGGGCTTCATAGCAGTGCATGTCCTGCTATATTTTATCAAATTCCACAGAGTATGAGGGTAGGAACGAACAAAGGGAAAAATTATCACAAGAATGGTCTTTAATATTCTACAGCCAATTCAAACTGCTACTTGCAAAGAAAAGGTTTTTATTACAGGAAATACTCTGGGCAAATAAGCTTTTCACTTTTTACAGCTTTGGGTAAGTTTGCACAAAATAAACTGAAATGCTTTCTGTTTCTATAAGTCTCTGCTCCGACATGTTATCCGAGTGAATAAAGCCAGCGTTTGGTGCTTGCAAGTAATATATTTAGCATGCTAGCAAAAATACAGAGACATACTGTAGTGCAAGCTAAACATTAGCGGTAAGGTTGGAGAAGTCAGATTTGCAGACACACTCTGGTTTTCTGGATCTAAAATGTTGATTTCAATGATGAATTTAAAAAAAGGTATGCAATAAACCAAACTGTATCAAACCAAAAAATGTATAACATTACTGAAGAGAAAAAATAAAAATGTTCTCTAATTTTATTCCATAGTTTTATTAATGGAACCAATGGTGCTTAAGAAGTGGAGGTGGGTTAGAAGAATACACATTTACACACCAATTGAAAAAATAAAAACACAATACATATAATGTACAAATTTTTTTTTTTACCCTCTTCAAATTATAGCAGCACTTGTCTACAACTGTGACATCCATTACATTTGACAGTCTTCAACAAAATGGAAGATGGTCATGAGGTGCTTCTCTGGAGTTACATTCAACACAGAATACATCCATCTCTGGCATCTTTACTGCTTTAAACAGCCAAGATGTGCATTGCAGGTTTTCTGACAGTTAAGAATCATTTATTCAACAATATTAAATGTAAGTATAACCGCTGAAACAGGTCACATTTAATAAGCTGGAATATTACTGTGTAAAGGCGACAGAGTTTGTTATACTAAGCCTTGGAAGAGTGATAAAGTGGAGAGAGGAGAAAGTGCCAGCCAATCAGCTCCTAACTGCTATGTTTGACAAAATGACAGGAGCTGATTGGTTGGTAGTTTTTTTCTCTCTCCCCCCCCCCCCTCTCCAGGGCTTAGTACAAGTGGAGAGAGATAAAGTACCAATTAGTTCCTAACTGCTATGTTACAGGCTGTGTTTGAAAAATGACCATTAGGAGCTGATTGGTTGGTAGTTTATCTATCTCCAAGACTTCATACATCTGCCCGTAGACTTGCCTGTGCTGTGATTGAGACGCAGCATTTAATCACTCTGACGTGGGCACATACACATTTGAATATTAAACTAACGAATGTACAGTGTATCATCACTAGCTACTGTACACAGCATTTATTGGCAACGGTCCATGTAAATGCCATTATTTGCAATGCTGGTCTGACACTAGCCTAAGTAATCAGCAATACAGCAGGAATAATTTTGCACATAAACGAATAAACTTTAGATAAAGAGAATAAAAAATATAACACATCACATCAAAATAGAACACCCCCCTCCAAAACAAAAAAAAAGTAATAAAAAAAAAAAACCCTAAAAAATTATAATTATAATTTGTGACTCAAGACAATAGGACAGTATGATACAATGCTGTACTCTAGGGGGGGAGTTACCAAACAATACAGTCCTTTAAAATGGTAGGTTTTCCTACATTTTATTTAAAGGCACATTAAAATTAACCGCCGAGTCTCACAGTGTCTTATATGTGCTCTTGGGAGGCAAATAGTTCAATTCACTTGAGCCACAACAATTGGCTAGGCGGCCATGTGTAACTCATTTTTCTCTGCAGAATTTGTGGCTTTGTGATCTCCCAGTGCAGTAAACCACAGCATGGAGTGTTGAACACAGTATAAAGGCACATTCATTTTTCAATGGGTAGTCATCGGTTGTCACACGGGTTTGGTGGTCCGGTTATACATTAGGTGCTCCGTGTCTTCAATGGCGGCGAGGGCGGTGTTATTCACATTTGTTTGTCGCTTGCCTTTTTTCTTTTTCATATAGCAGTATCCGATTACAGCCAGCACAACCAGGATACAGATGCCCAAGAACACAGCAATGGCCACTTCAGCGGAGCCTGCATAAGACAAACACATAACAACGTGTAAATGGATATACTGTAACCGTACATCGCCATGAGCCACTGAATTACTACAATACAGTTCAGCCCTTCTCTTCATTGGACATTTTATGTTATGTTCTTCAATTTAAAAAAAAAAAAAAAAAGAAGTTATCAATTAGTAGTACAATGGATAGCACATTCACAGAGATTGCAGATTATTATGTAATCAAATACAAATATCTATTTGGGTTGGGTACTGGATCTCTACACTCAGTATGCCGATGATCAGAAAACCGACAGTGGCACCCCGACACTTTTTGAAAGGTAAGCTAACCCTACCCCTTACCCTAATCCTTCCTCCTCACATCCTAACCCTAATACTCCCTCCCCGCAGCCTAATCCTGACCCTCCCCCTAACCTAGTGTCTAACCCTAAACCCACCGCAACCTAACCCCAACCCTCCATCCCCGCAGCCTAACCCTAACCGCAATCTAACCCTAACCCTCCCATTAGCCTTAAGCCTAACCCTAATTACCCCCACCGTAGCATAACCCTCCCTCCCTGCAGCCTAACCCTAACCCTCCCATTAGCCTAAAGCCCAAACCCAACCCTCCCCGCAGCCTAACTCTAATCCTCTCCGCAGCCTAACCCTAACATTAGCCTAAAGCCTAACCCTGACCCTCCAATTAGCCTAAAGCCCAACCCCAACCCTCCCCGCAGCCTAACTCTAACCCTCCCATTAGCCTGAAGCCCAGCCCCAACCCTCCCCGCAGCCTAACCCTCCCCGCAGCCTAACCCTGACCCTCCCATTAGCCTAAAGCCTAACCCTGACCCTCCCATTAGCCTAAAGCCTAACCCTGACCCTCCCATTAGCCTAAAGCCTAACTCCGACCCTCCCCGCAGCCTAACTCTAACCCTCCCATTAGCCTAAAGATTAACCCTAATTACCCCCACCGTAGCATAACCCTCCCTCCCCACAGCCTAATCCTCCCTGACATACTTAAATTTGTCAATCTGACTGTCGGGATTCCGGCACGGGTGTTCTGACCGCCGACATCCTGAACGTCTGGATGCTAAACTACTTCCCATCTCATTTAATGGACATAGGAATCAACTGACAACATAGAACTGTGCTAATGAAATGTAACTATGTAACTATGTTAAGCAAGTCTCCCATAAACAGCCCCAGTCCACATTAAGCCAGGTAAGTCCCTGCTATCGGACAGTAAGTGTGCAGAAAAATCAGCTAATGGAGTAGAAGGCTAATTCAGAGATGTATGCAAACCGATGGTCAACATACATCTCCGATGCTAAATGAACTGTGCATGTGCAGATCGGGTCCAGTGCCATCGGACGCAGTGCCCCCGCAGTCTGAATGACTGTGGCTGTGGCCATTTGGGGGCAAACATGGCCAACATTACAGAAAATGTCCTTTACACACAGGCCACCCTGAGTAATGGCCGATGTCCAAAGTTGCATCTCCTTGTGCAGCAGAGGATCACAGAAACAGGCAGAAGGCGTCTAGGGGGGTAATTCAGAGTTGATCGCAGCAACAAATTTGTTAGCAGTTGGGCAAAACCATTTGCACTGCAGGGGGGGCAGATATAACATGTGCAGAGAGAGTTAGATTTGGGTGGGTTATGTTGTTTCTGTGCAGGGTAAATACTGGCTGCTTTATTTTTACACTGCAATTTAGATTTCAGTTTTAAACACACCACACCTAAATCTAAAAGGTGCATACACACCGAGCAATTTTCACCCATCTCTCTCTCTGCACATGTTATATCTGCCCCCCCTGCAGTGCACATGGTTTTGCCCGACTGCTAACAAATTTGTTGCTGCGATCAGATCTGAATTAGGCCCTATATACACAAGACACCTCGTGCAGAAGGCATTTATCGATGGTTAATGGTCACTAAAATTAGTCAATCTTTAATTTATTAAACTAAAACAAAGGTTACAGAGTTCAGTTGGCTGTCAAACAATGGGGGTAATTTAGAGTTGATCGCAGCAACAAATTTGTTAACAGTTGGGCAAAACCAGGTGCACTGCAGGGGGGGCAGATATAACATGTGTAGAGAGAGATAAGGCCTGTACACACTGGCCGATATATCGTCCATTCTATTGAACGGCCGATATATCGCGGGTCCCTCAGCCAGTGTGTACGGGCGATATGTCTGTGAACTCCATCGTTCACAGACATATCGCGTCAGCCCTGCGGCACAGCCGACGGCCAATATATCTACCAATATACTGGCGCATCGCTGTGTGTACGGGCGACCAGCCGACCGCCCGTACACATGCTGCGGCAGCCGGCGGTGATTGACAGCTGAACTGGGCGGGCGTATGTACATGACGTCAGTCCCCAATGGATCAGTCAGTGTGTATGCTCAACACATTGCCCGATCCGTCCATAGATATATCGGCCGATCAGTTGATCTGCAGATCTATCTATCAGTGTGTACCTACCTTTAGATTTGGGTGGGGTATTTTGTTTCTGTGCAGGGTAAATACTGGCTGCTTTATTTTTACACTGCAATTTAAATTTCAGTTTGAACACACCCCACCCAAATCTAACTCTCTCTGCACATGTTACATCTGGCCCCCCCCCCCCTCCCCCCTCCCCTGCACTGCACATGGTTTTGCCCAACTGCTAACAAATTTGCTGCTGCGATCAGGTCTGAATTACCCCCAATGTCATTATTATGAATGAGAAAGTTATTCTATTCACTGGTTGTATAAACAAATATACAACACACACTATAACTGGGTTCTATGTTTCAAAACTGGCAAAAGCATTTAAACTGCTTCCAATCACCCCACTGATACCAGTTCTACACTTGAATTCGGCAACGTTTCAGTGCATAAAAACGTTACATGCTTTTGATGGCTCCTTTCATGTGTTTAGCAAAGATTCAGAACTTGCCTTTATATGAAAAAGTTCAACTAGTTTGTTTTGTATGTAATTTACAAAGTTAGGAGATGTTGGAATACAATAAGACACGTATGCAAAGACAAGACAATGGGGGTCATTCCGAGTTGATCGCTAGCTGCCATTGTTCACAGCACAGCGATCAGGCTAAAAATCGGCATTACTGCGCATGCGTATGCCCCGCAATGCGCACGCGCGACGTACGGGTACAAAGCCCGTTGTGGTTGTGCACAGGTTCTAGCAAAGTTTTCAGTCGCACTGACGGCCGCAGGAAGATTGACAGGAAGGGGGCGTTTCTGGGTGTCAACTGACCGTTTTCAGGAAGTGTTTGCAAAAACGCAGGCGTGTCTGAAAAAACGCAGGCGTGGCTGGGCGGGTGTATGACGTCACATCCGGACACGAATAGTCTGAAGTGATCGCAAGCGCTGAGTAGGTTCAGAGCTACTCAGAAACTGCACAAACTGTTTTTGCAGAGCTCGACTGCACATGTGTTCTCACTTCTGCTAAGCTAAAATAATAATAATAATAATAATAATAATAATAATAATAATAATAATAATAATAATAATAATGGATTTAGAAATGACTATAGCTCACCTGAACTCTCCTGAGGGCTTGATTCTTCTGCATCTCTAAAGATATCTTTTTCTGTAAATAAAAGGTTTAAAGGTCATGATAGGTATGAGAGAGAGATAATATTAAATGCATAAATGCCTTTAGAACTAAACTGAATATTTTAAAGTTCATACCCCCCCCCTAAAAAAAAAAAAAAACACTCAAAAATATTAAGATAAACTCACCTGAAATCCCTTCACAAAACTCTGTACAATGTGTTTCCTCAGCAAAGTTATTCAAGTTCCCAGCGCAGCCCCCATAAGTAAAGAATGTGCACTTCATTAATAAAGGATCATAGTACCACCGACGAAAGTGGGCACGGCAAGGACCGGTATCTGGCAATTCCACGCATCGGGCTAAAAGAGAAGAAAAAGCCATTTTAAACTTCTATCAGTACAATGGAAGAGTCCGATGGGCAGTGAGTCAAAAGTAAACACCTAACAACTCCCTCCACCACAAAACAAGGTATTCCTGAAAAGGACACCTAGAATTGAGAGTTTGTAAATCCCTCCAACCCACTAACAAATGGAGCTACATCCCACAGATTATGGTCCTGAACTAGAGATGGGCGCAGATGCGACTGTGTCCTTTGGTGGTCACCCATCTGTACAGCGGTGCATATGACTGTGCAAGGCAAGAGACACCCACTTTGAGCATCTGTCGGGGACATAGGGGGTCATTCCAAGTTGAGCGCTCGCTAGCAACTTTTTGCAGCGCTGTGATCAGGTTAAAACTCGGCAAAACTGCGCACGCGTATGCACCGCAATGCGCAGGCGCGTCGTACGCGTACAAAGAGAATTGGTGCTGGGCGATGGATTTAACGAAGCATCCATTCGCACAGTCGATCGCAAAGTGATTGACAGAAAGAGGGTGTTTATGGGTGTCAACTGACCGTTTTCTCTGAGTGTTTGGGAAAGCGCAGGTGTGTTCAAGCGTTTGCAGGGCGGGTGTCTGACGTCAATTCCGGGTCCAAAAAGACTGGAGTGATCGCAGCAGCTGAGTAAGTCCAGAGCTACTCAGAAACTGCACAAAATGTTTTTGTACCGTTCGGCTGCAAAGGCGTTCGCACACATGCAAAGCGAAAATACACTCCCCTATAGTCGGCGACTATCTGATCGCAGCACAGCAAAAAGTTGCTAGCGAACGATCAACTCGGAATGACCCCCATAATGTAGTGTGGTGCTTCCATCGGGTTAACGCTAGCGATCAGCAGAGCAGAGTGTCCCCAGCTTGACCTCCTGTTAGCCTCTTCACAGCCCCATGCACACTGTGATAGAAATAGCTCAGTGTGTACGGGCTTCTACAGGATTGGGAGCTCGGCCCTAACAAATATTAAACAGCACATAAGATGCAACCTCCCCATCCTGGTCGTTGCAGGAGCGTTATAAGCAGTTTAGCGGATAATGCTCCTGCTACAGTACAACACCTATACAATCGTCGGTCCATTCCCCGGATATTGGGTGACCATGCCATGGATCGTATAGGTGTGTGCCCTGCTTTAGTCTGCACCTGCATGTCCAAGTAATTCCGTGCCGATCTACTACTAAGGAGTATTAGGTGGTGTGCATAGAATCCCCAAAGGGTTCCTACTCTCTGCCAAACTAGGAAGAATCTAGACCAAAAGTTTTCCTTTGTATTTTGTAGGATGAATGGCAGCCCGTTATCAAGGCGTGCTTCTCCACGCCGGCATGGCTAACTGAACTCTACTAAATATTTGCCAATTTAAGTGTAATTATACGAGGGGTGTGCAATAAGTTTCTGGATGCACAAAAAGTATATTTACAAACAAAGTGAACATTATATTTTTCAAAGTATTTGCCAGAGGAGTCTATGCAGTTGGTGAAGCAGCTGGACCAGTCCGAAGCACGAATGTAGCAGCTATGTCTTATACATGGTGGATGAAGGTCTCCAGTGCAGCTTTCGGTGACTCAAAATGAGTCCTACACATCTTGCGCCTGATTTGTAGAACAAGAAGACGAGGCAGGGGGCCATGTCTGAACTGTATGGTGGATGACCAATCTCTTGGATGCATTCATGGGCCAGAAAATCCACCACTTTCCTGGACTTTTGGGAAGTTGCATTGTGATTGAGATGTGCACCAGGAGCACGTGTGGCAGTCATTTGCTGACGTACCAGTCCCCAATGACGGTGCACTGCTGCACAAATGGTATGGTAGCTACATGACCAGTCTTGGCCACAAAAAACAGCCAACATCTGTTTGGTCACTCTGCGCTCAAGAGGGCAATTCTGTGGTGGCGAGCCTCCAACCGGGGTCCACTGGCTGACTGTTGTTTGGTCTCAGGGTTGAAACGGTAGATCCAGGATTTATTGCCACTGATTATCTACCAGACAGAGTTTAAGCGACTGCCATCGAACCTGGGCAGCATGTTGTGTCACCAAGTTTCCTTCTGCTCTCAAGTCAGTTGATGGGGTACCTAGTGTGCAGAAACCTTGCTCAAGCCAAGCTTTTCATGGAGTATCAAGTGGATGGATCACGATAAGATCTCTCTCCTTCTCTAACTGGGTCACAGTCACCCTGGTGTCCACCTCAACTGTGGCCCACACGGCAGCAATGTCATCCTCGGTGATGGCAGACACACGTCAGTTGCAGCGCTCCTAGGGCCTAATTCAGACCTGATCATAGATGTGCTAAATTTAGCACATCTACGATCAGTCACACAGACATGCGGGGGGCCGCCCAGCACAGGGCTAGTCCGCCCCGCATGTCAGGCCCGACCCCCCCACACACGTACAAAAGCATTGCGCAGCGGCGATACTTTTGTACTTGAAGAGTAGCTCCCTACCAGCCCAGCTCCTGCGCAGACCACTCTTATGGGGAATTTTACGAAGAATCAATTTTGGTGAGATCACAAATCACCAGTACAAAAACTGCGCATTACTAACAAACATTTTCACTTGCGTCTTTAGCTTTCAATAATTTATTAAGACGCATTACGGGCCGGGTGTGTCGATTTAGCTGCTTTCATATGGGAGGTCGCTTTATAAGTCACATTTGAATGCGCTATATTTCGCAGTAGAATGCCTCACAAGTCGTTTGTCAGCACAATCCAACTCACGCCTCAAAGTGCTCCACAAATCGCCGTAAAGCGACAAAATCCCCAGTCAGTCAGCTGGTGTAGGACACATGAAATCAGTGCCTACATGCAGGCTACAGCAAACCCTGCCTTAGCCATGGCTAAAAGCAGAAAGTGAGGGCTGCAGGTAACTTGTTGGCTTTTATTAGCAGGCTGATTGATTTAATCCTAATTATAATGGTTTGCACCCGTTGCTTTTTATAAGTGGTGCACTGAGGTGCGTTTTTTGTGCAATGTTAGTAGGGCTTTGGTTGGTTTACACATGTCAACACGCTCAAAAAAACAACAAAAGCATTGATTTCATGCATTGAGGTGCAATTTTGTAGTGATTTGGTATGAACTGGACAGATTTTGCAAAGACTATTCTTGGCAAATGTGCGAATTCTACTGATACCAATATTATTTGGAAAAGATTTGAATCAGCGGCAGTTTGCAGCAATTTGGAGTTCGAAGTCGCAATTGACATGCAACTTCAATGCAAATTAATCCTTAGTAAATTTGCGATAAGCAAAATTGCAGCTTATTTGCAAAGAAAAAAAAAAAAAAGGTACATAAACCACATTCGACCTTTAGTAAATTTCCCCCTTGTAGTGGTAGAAGATCAGAGCTCTCCAAGTGGCCTCTGTTGAGCTCCACAACGAGTTAGTGAAGGAAGTGAACATGCGGACTTCTTCGGTGTGGTTACTGTATATATGGTTCTCTGACTTGACATTTCGCAAGAACTTTAATCAGAGTCAGTTACACAACCAGACTGTCAGATTGTGTCTACTCTACCTACTGTGTGCACTGCACATCCGGAAACCTACTGCACACCCTCACAATTACAATTAACTCGCTTATGGAGGGTACTCAGGGAGCGATATTCTAAGCAATCTGACTAGATTGCTTAGAATTTGAGCATTATCGCTCCGTGTGTACCCCCTACAGCAATAGCGATGCGCAGCCCAGCTATTAACTGTTCTAGAGGTCAGTACATTATCTGCACAATGGGGGTAATTCCAAGTTGATCGCAGCAGGATTTTTGATAGCAACTGGGCAAAACCATGTGCACTTCAGGGGGGGCAGATATAACATGTGCAGAGAGAGTTAGATTTGGGTGTGGTGTGTTCAATCTGCAATCTAATTTGCAGTGTAAAAATAAAGCAGCCAGTATTTACCCTGCACAGAAACAATATAACCCACCCAAATCTAACTCTTTCTGCACATGTTATATCTGCCCCCCCCTGCAGTGCACATGGTTTTGCCCAGTTGCTATCAAAAATCCTGCTGCGATCAACTTGGAATTACCCCCAATATACTGTAGCTGTGTGTTGTTTTTTTAACAGTGCATTTGCAGCCTTAGGCTAAAAAACGAGTTTCTCTTACTTGTCTGTTTTATCATATATGTAACATTTCTTGAGGCAATAGGAGAGAACTAGGGTAAAAGAAAGAGGATGGGTAGCGCCTAGGAAAAACAGGTTAGTTAAAGAGTCACTATTTTTAAAGATCTGTCCAATTGTAAATTTATGGTGGTATAAAGCGAACATATTACTGCTGAAGCCGGCCGTCTCCTCTACTCGTATATAGATTCATTTGCTGCTTTAATGTGGCTTCTCTGCAAATATTCTGTTGGTTGAGATCAGTATAGGGTTTTTTATGTGATGAAATAATATGGCTGATTAGAGCTTTCAAGTTTCAACACACACTTTTACCCCCAGAAGCAGCTTTCTTTCTACTGTATAGTGTCAGCAAAGGCCCTGCAACAGCACAACAGCCAATATTTTAAATAGGAGATTTGGAGAGAGAATTGACTGCATAGGAAAGGAATGAGTTAAACATCTTGTGAGGGGTGGACCCAGTTGTGAGGAAGTACAGCCCTTAGGAAAAGGGGAGGGTTAATATATATAGGACAGGCTAGGCCATTTTGTGGTCTCTTTGCTGGTGAATTTGCCTTCCCGCCCTATCGGTAGAGGTTTTGGCACGGAGTGCATTGGCGTTTAATTGTTTGGCTGGATTCATCGTTGGCTATTTATCGGCGGAAAAGAACGGCAGTTTGTAGTTGTATTGTTTAGAGGTAGTAATTTTCAGAGTTATATGGTTTAGGTGCACTCACCTCCATCGACTTATTGGCCGCTCGACCACCCATCCGGGAGGCAGCGGCAGGGCACCCGTCAGCGGTGGGAAGTCATTGTGGGGGTTGAGTTGACACCTATTACCGATCGTGATAGTGTGTAGGATGTTTGGTGATTTTACCATTTTAAGGTTAGCGGTAGTTTAATAGAGCCGTTCTTTTTTCTGCCACCATTATGCCGGCTGATTCGGCATATTAACAAAGTTTTCAATTACAGGTTTGCTATGGTTAGGGTCAAATTAATAGCTAGCAATTTTTCTGCCAAAATCAAGTCTCCGTGTCTTTATTTCCTGGTTTTAGAGTTAACAAAGGGTTACTTTAAATGAAAGGGGTCCACCAAATATCACTAGGATGTTTAGGAGTGTCATGTAAGTTAGGAGTGAATCCAGCTCAGCTCTATGGTGGGTGGACTCCGATTTGGCAGGGAGCTTATCGTAGATTAACTCTAAATTGCAGGGTAAAAATAAAGATGTCCAGTATTCACTCTAATGAGGAACTTGATCTTTTTAGTGTGGGGGATGCTGTTGGCCATGTGACCAGCGCCGGAATCTCAACACCACTCGGTATCCCAGCGCCGGAAAACGACTGCCGACATCCCGAAGGTGAGTATCGGGGTGACTGTTAGGGTTAGGGCCCGGGAGGGGCGGTTTAGGGTTAGGCACTAGAGGGGCATTAGCCCTAGCCCACCCCTTCCTGAGTCTTAGCCCTAGCAGCCGTCCCTGGCGTCTTATCCCTAGCCGCCACCCCAGGGGGGTTAGGGGAGGGGACGGGTAAAATAATTACCCTGTCCCCTGTCATGTGTCCACTGGTATATTGTATCACACCATAGTGGGGTGCTACTAATTCTGTAGTCTCTTGCGGTAATGGCATGCTTATACCTTTACTGTTTGGAACATCCAGTTCCTGCAACTTCGTAAATCCTTTATCATCTAAAAAAAAAACCA
Source organism: Pseudophryne corroboree (assembly GCF_028390025.1). Classification (NCBI taxonomy): domain Eukaryota; kingdom Metazoa; phylum Chordata; class Amphibia; order Anura; family Myobatrachidae; genus Pseudophryne; species Pseudophryne corroboree. The sequence continues at coordinate 39,530,897 of NC_086455.1, forward strand.
GGAAAGCATATAGTGAGTATGCAAATGGACAATTTAAATGGTATCACACAAAAGCAATGCATTCACCATATACATTATAGATAGATACTCCAAACTGTAATCTTTATGCTTTAGAAACAAGAAATATTAGTTCAAATTGTTGCAACATGCGTTACACTGACCAAGTGCACCAAAGTCTTCTCCATCTGGTCAGTCCTATTCTAACACTCAGAACATGGCAATTGCTATCACATCAGTGTTACACATCAAAAATGTGCTTTCAGGCTCACCTGCACACAGGGATTTGAAAGGTAAGACCTCCACCAAGAATTACGGTTATAAAACAAAACACCCAGGAGACCACCTGACACAAGCTAGATTATAATTAACACTGAGGTGCATGAGAAGATGTGATCACAAAAAGATTAATGAAAATAGTTAATTCAATTAAAAAAAAAAAAGTCTTTATCCATAGAAACAATTTAGGGCCTAATTCAGACCTGACCGCAGCAGCAAAATCTTTCTCTAATGGGCAAAACCACATGCACTGCAGGTGGGGCAGATATAACATGTGCAGAGAGTTAGATTCGGGTGGGTTATATTGTTTCTGTGCAGTGTGAATATTGGCTGCTTTATTTTTACACTGCAATTTAGATTTCAGTTTGAACACACCCCACCCAAATCTAAAAGGTGCATACATAATGAGCGATTTTCACCCCAGCCCAGCGATGTTCACGGGGGTGAACCCATACTTGCCTACCCTCCTGGAATGGCCGTGAGGCTCCCGAAAATCGTGTGGCCCTCCCGCCCCCCGGAAAGGTGGAAAGTGGTTCACTCGGTTTGTAAAACAATCCGATGGATGTTGGCGGCCAGCAATGATGCGTGAGCGCGCGTCGGCGCTCATCGCCCGCCCATACACACTGGCCGAGTTTGAGCTCAAAATGCCAAAAGTGAGCTACTTTGAGCTCAAAATCGCCCAGTGTTTACTCTCTGCACATGTTATATCTGCCCCACCTGCAGTGCACATGGTTTTGCCCATTAGAGAAAAAAATTATTTGCTGCTGTGATCAGGTCTGAATTAGGCCCTATGTCTGCTTACAGTTCTCAGTTATTATTCATCTCTACCACAGAGAAAACAGTAATCCTCATCCACAGTGAGGTGGTAACAGCCTACATGTACAAGAGAGAAGAGAGTAAGGAGCAGAACACTCACATGTATCACAGAAAGACTCGTCAGAGTGGTCACTACAGTCCGGAGTATTATCACATTCAAGACCAGCTTGTATGCAGCATCCGTCGGAGCACTGGAACTGTGTACGGAGACAGTGCCCATCACACACTATTAGGCAAACAAACCGGGTAAGTATAGGATCATAAAACAGATGTTACACACACACTCCAAACAAGGTGTAGTACATTTTATTATTTAGGACTGTAAACAATTACATATAATCTGTATGAAGGGGCTATACCCTGTAGAATAAAGGTTACAGCAGGAGGGGGATGGAAGGGACACATATTGAAAGAAAATAGTCACTGTGTGAAACTGTAACTTGTACTGTGTGGGAATGCCCACCCCCATATAGAAAATATGGGGTCATCATAAAAATCTCCCCATCAGAGTGTTTCAACGCAAGGGGGTATATTTACTTAACATCGATTTTGGCTGATATTATGGAAGGTTTTGTAATTTTTCAGTCGAATGTACATATCAGAGATATATTTAGGTAAAATCCATCATAAATTCAACCAGAAGGGGGCGGTGGGGAATACATTTTTTAAAATCAAAATTCGACTCCCAATCAAAAATCAAACATTGGAAAAACATGGATGTTTTTTCAATTAAAAAAAGCACTTTAAATAGGAAATTTACTAAAGATCGGTTTTAAAAATTTGCGGAAAAAACAAAAACCCAACAACAAACTGACCAAAACTATCCACTAATCAAGGAACAGGAGTTTTTCACTTCTAGAACACATTCTATTGGTTAAACCTTCATTATGATGCCTATAAAAATAAATAAAAAATAAGCGGCTCCGTTTAGCTGAAAACCGGACACACCCGAACTTTGGGTATTGAGCCGAACAGAGACCCAATCCAGGTTACTATGGGATTCTGAGTAGAACAAAGAGCCGCCCCGGGTCATCATACAAAGTTCCGATTCCAGATCTAAAGACTGAATCTTGCAAGTTTAGGATTGCATGTAAAATTCCTCCCTCATGATTGCAGGCGCCATTTCACACTGGAAATGACTGGAAATTAATGGTATTGATGTTAATAATACTGAAGGAACAAAAGCAGGTCCAAGTTACAATGATTTTAAAGTTTTAGCTGGTTTTATCAATTTTTAAAGATATCAGATCCAAAACCAAAATACGTAAGTGTCTGCACACATTTTTAATAAAAAGGGACCCAACCGTGTGGCTCTGTAGGAATTATGGGCCTCATTCAGAGATGGATGCAGTGCACATTGTCACTGCATCATTGGATGCAGCAGCGATGTACTCTGCAACACACACCTGCTTTCAAGAACGCAGTCCATCTCCACCCACTCAGTGCCCCTTGGCGGCCATAGCCTGTCAATCAGACTGTGGCTCAGGTTGCACTGGGTGCAATGACGCAGGAACCCCTCTGCAAAGGCGCCCCATGATTGGAGATGCACGTAAACCATTACAGCTCTGAAGGAGGCCCTATGGCAATTCAGCAATGTTGGGTGCTTTCCTGCGGAATGCAAACCACCACCCGACGAGTCCCAGGAGGCAGAATCAGAGGAGTCACAGCAGCTTCTTGCATGTGATATGTTTTGTCCAATAGAAAGTCAGTAGAAAGTGGTAGCTGTTTTTTTTGTTTTTTTGTTTTTTTTTAGGTCTAGTTGCAGTCGATTTTGAATGAAACGGACAAAACCCAACTGACTTTACACTACTAACAAATCGATGAATATCGACGTTGATTTTAACATTTATTTTAAAATCGACTTTTCGTAAATATGCAATATAGGAGTCTATGGGCCTAATTCAAAGGTGATCACAGCAGCAAATTTGTTAGCAGTTGGGCAAAACCATATGCACTACAGGGGAGGGGGGGGGGGGGCAGATGTAACATGTGCAGAGAGATTAGATTTGGGTGGGGTGTGTTCAAACTGAAAATCTACACTGCAGTGTAAAAATAAAGCAGCCAGTATTTACCCTGCACTGAAACAATATAACCCACCCAAATCTAACTCTCTCTGCAAATGTTATATTTGCCCCCCCCCCCCCCCCGTAGTGCACATGGTTTTGCCCAACTGTTAACAAATTTGCTGCTGCGATCAAATCTGGATTACCCGCCATGTACTAAGCGTTGGAGAGAATGGACGGAGATAAAGTACCAGCCACTCAGCTCCTAACTGCCATGTTACAGGCTGGGATTGAAACATGACAGTAAAGAGCGGATTGGTTGGTACTTAGAGGGTCATTCAGAGTTGATCGCTAGCTGCCGTTGTTCACAGCGCAGCGATCAGGCTAAAAATCTGCATTTCTGCGCATGCGTATGCACGGCAATGCGCGACATACGGGTACAAAGGCATTTGTTGTTTTGCACAGGTTCTAGCGAAGTATTCAGTCGCACTGACGGCTGCAAGAAGATTGAGAGGAATCGGGCGTTTCTGGGTGTCAACTGACCGTTTTCAGGGAGTGTCTGCAAAAAAAACAAACGCAGGCGTGGCTGGGCGTTCAATGGGCGGGTGTATGACGTCAAATCCGGACACGAATAGGCTGAAGTGACCGCAAGCGCTGAGTATGTTCAGAGCTACTCAGAAACTGCACAAACTGTTTTTGTAGAGCTCGGCTGCACATGCGTTCGCACTTCTTCTAAGTTAAAATACACTCCCCGGTGGGCGGCGGCATAGCGGTTGCACGGCTGCTAAAACTAGCTAGCGACCGATCAACTCGGAATGACCCCCATAATCTCCTCCACTTTATCTCTCTTCAAGGCTTAGACACTGAAACACAACGTTGTGATAAATCGATTAAAAAGAAAAAAAAATTTATCTAAAAATCGATTAGTTATATACCCCAGGTTTAATTAATATGCCTATTAAATACTCAGTAAATGGATAAGGACATTAACAAAAAAGAAATAAAAAATACTATACCTGGCTGCAGTCTCCTCCCCTTATTGGAATGATCTAGAAAAGAGGAAATAAACCATATGACAGATATTCTCCCATTATATGAACATCAACCCCATTGTGCCTGCTCACTGATGCATCTGTCTCCACTGGTATGGAGACTTACTTCTACCCCATGCTGGAGCAGAATCGGTTTTCCCTCGGCGTACATACACAGCTCAGAACAAGATGCAACTTTGGCTACTTGCCACCGAGAGTCCAACAAAACCGTTCTGTTCCATGGTAATGCTCAGTTCACACCAAGTAACACCCATTTCACATATAGCAGGAATCCCAAATAGGTTTACCATCCCAGCGCCGGAATCACGACAGCCGGGATGCCGAACAAGACCATACCGGGCCGCTGGAGAGGTAAGCCCCACGTGGGGGGAGGTTAGGTTTAGGCCGCGAGGGAAGGGGTAGGTTTGGCCTGTGGGGAGGGGGTTAGGCACCGGTGTTAGGCTGCAGGGTGAGGGGGGGAATTGGGGTTAGGTGTAGGCTGTGGGAGGATGGGATAGGGGGGGCTAGGTATGTATACTTGCCTTCTCCTGTCAGGATTCCCAACATCGAGATGCCATAGCTGGTATTCTTACAGTCAGCATCCCGAACGGTGGCAAATCAAACCCAACCCACACACAAAGGCTACTTCCCCCAGTTATAATAGGCTCAAACACTAAATGATAGAAGCCACTGATAATACGTTCAACACAAAACAGAAGAGACATTAAGTCACACATTTAGAAAGAAAATTGAAGCCCCATAAGAATTAGGGCGGTAATTCAGATCTGATCACAGCAGCAAATTTGTTAGCCAATGGGAAAAACCATGTGCACTGCAGGGGTGGGCAGATGTAACATGTGCAGAGAGAGTTAGATTTGGGTGGGTTATATTGTTTCTGCGCAGGGTAAATACTGGCTGCTTTATTTTTACACTGCAATTTAGATTTCAGTTTGAACACACCCCACCCAAATCTAACTCTCTCTGCACATGTTATATCTGCCCCCCCCCCCTGCACTGCACATGGTTTTGCCCATTAGCTAACAAATTTGCTGCTGCGATCAGATCTGAATTAGGCCCTAGGTCCTCACGTCTGCATCTGCAGTGCAAGCACTCGTCACACCTATCATACACAGCGTGCCCCTAGCTACAGGACAGAAGAGGCCCGGGAATGGGAGTAAGTGTAATGGGACCGGAGTGGGCTGAGCAGCCGAGGTGACCCAGTGTCCATTAATTTGCTAGAACAGTCATAAGTGGGTACATGAAGCTGGCAGCTAGTCCAGTTTCCTTAAAAGACAAATGTGTTCTTTAATTTAATTTTGTTCACATAAAAAAAAAAAAAATATCTGTAAACTAACCAGATAAATTAACGCAGGTTTGCCTACAATCCTCTTTTCTGACGTAGTTGTTCTTGTTTGGGTTGCACCCGCCATATGTAAACTCCTCACAATCATTCACATCTGGATTATACCACCATCGCCGGAAGGAGCCACGGCATCGACCAACTTTTGGAGGAGCAAGACAGAACTCTGAAAACAGAAATGGGGGAGTTGAGGGACTGGATAGAGTTAGAAAGATCACACACACACACACACACACCTAATCCAGAATGTCCCACAACTAGATTCTGCAGCAGACAGGTTGCAGCAATAACAGAAAGTGGTACTTCTCTTTTTTGTACATGTTGTGTAATACACCACTCACCCTCAGTTTGCTCCACAGTCAGCACAGTGACGGTGACAGTGGCCGTACTCTGTTGATCTGCAGTGTCAGTAATTATCAGCTGGAAAACGTACTCTCCTACCATGAGGTCAGACACCTTTAGGAATGCAGGCTGCTCCAAGTCTTGCTGCAGATAAAACACACTTCACATGAACACTAGACAGAAACTTCACTGTAAAGCTCAACAATAATCACTCCCACAAACACAGCCACAGAACAGACGTATCCTGTAACCACTATCCTTTCTGTGCAACATGGAGCAAGTTGCTTAGGTACATGACATAAGTTTGTTGGTGCAAAGGAACTAGTATAAAGTTACAGATAAAACATACCTCTCAACCATCCCGATTTTGGTGGAACAGTCCCGTTTTTCACGGACTGTCCCGCTGTCCCAACCGCGGTTCGCAGTGTCCCATGGTGAGGGGGGTGCATTGGAGACCCTCTCTTAAGCCGCCTGGTGGCAGCAGTGAGGATCGATAGGGATAGGCAGCCGTGGAGGCACGTGGAACTGCGGTTGTATTCTTTCTATTGAGCCGGCCTGAGCCAATCGGTGCTCACGGACCGGCAGCCAATCATGAGCTCAGATTGCTGTTATTTCAGGGAGTTTCCTGCAGAATGCGGGAGGGTGGGCAACTATGGTGTACAGAGGGGGACAGAAGACCAGTGTTATGTGTATAGAGGGGGATGGGGAGAGGGTGGAGTGGCATATTAAAGGGTTGGGGTGACATGGGGGAGCTGGAGTGACCCCAAACAATTAATCAGACATTCTGGCCTCTAACTAGGCGGCCAAAAATAAAAAAATTGGTATGCATGTATCCTTCTTTCCTGTGTGTGTGGGAATTTTCAATGTATTTCACGTGTATCTGGGCACCAGGCCAGACTAAACAACTGTAGTTCGACAAACAAAAAAATGAAATAGGACATTAACTGGTGTCCTGAACCCATCCTGTGCCAAAATGTATTCTCCAAATTTTATTTTAAAATCCATTTTGAGTGCCTTCTTTTATAAAAACTATCAGTAATTATTTTTTTTTCTAACAGCTCCACCCACAGACTGTAGCTCCCGAACTTATTTTTCCAGAAAAACAGTACTGGTGGAGAGTATTGGAGGAGGCAGGGGCAGTATTGTATAGCTTTGCCGAGAGCACCTAGAAACCTTGGCCCTGTTTAGGATTAGTATTTTGGCGCAGCTAAGCCACAAAGTGTGTGGTGCCCTAAAAACGGGACTATTCGGCATGATCACAACTGTACCTCAGACTCCAAAGGTTAAAAAAGAGCCCCCAAAACACTCTCCCAAAGTCTAAATTGTTTTTCTTTACATATTCCCTTCATCTTTCTCTTATTCACAAGACTGTTGGCTATAATTAATGATGTCAGCAGAATGCACCACACGTTATAAATCTGAGAATTCCGAGAGAAAAAAACCCAACTCCTTCCAACACATGAATCACAAAAGCTGGGACTGGAGTTTATTATCAATATAGCCATAACCAAACACCCCTTACTGGGAGCCATATTTAACTACATGACTCCATTTTGTGTTGTTCAATTGATGGAAAGGAGACATAAGGCCGCATAGGAGAAGTTTTGTTACAAATAAAGTTAGATCTCAGTTATTCCCCTTTCACACAGAAACTGGAATTACCGTGTGAAGCAGTATTACCCGGTAATTTCATGAAAAACATGGGTCCTTTTTCTGTGTGAGAAGGTCAACCCGGGGTGAAATTCCCGGGATTTCAACCCAGGAATTTACCAGGGTTGGAGACACGAGAATGTCGACTCGGATTGACCCTTTCACACAGACAAAATACCAGTTTTGATTCTCAAATTACCGGGTCAAAATTCTTGACCTGGTTCTTTGCTTCTCTGTGCGAAAGGAAGGGGATCCGGTCTTTAGATCGACAGTAAGTAGGTCGACACTGTCTAGGTCGACCACTATTGGTCGACAGTAAGCAGGTCAACATGGTTTATAGATCAACAGGGACTCTAGGTCGACATGACAAAAAGGTCGACATGGGTCCCTGTCGACCTATAAACCATGTCGACCAATAGTGGTCAACCTAAGTCTAATCTACCTAACATACCACACCCGAGAGGAGAGGAGGGGGGGGGTCAGGCAGAGACCGGCAACACGACCCGGCACTGAAATGCCTGGTAATTGCCCGGTATTCTGTCTGAAAAGGGTATCAGGAATGTGTTTGTGCTGCATGATTTACTTACACTAGATAAGACATATATATAAGAATGTAGAACAATTATATCTGGCAGGTGTTCATTGCTACAGTTTACCTAATCAAGGCCCCAGTGCATATCTCTGAACAATAGACATTCCTTGTTTATTACTTGTATATGCTGACTAAAAATGTCTAGTTATTAATTTAGCCAATACTGCCCCCTACTGCCATTAGTTTCTAATGCCTATTTAATGTTTGACGCATGTGTAGTCTGAAATCAGATAACCAAATTAGAAGGCTATATAGCCCCTTACACACCTAATAAAGAGTCTGGGTGAGTTTGGAAACACACATAGCCTGTGGCGTGTTCATTCACTCCACCGCCGTATCTGTATGCATGTAGACTCATGCTACTCTGAATGACTGACAGCTAAGCCCCACTTTAACATTACACATTGCCATTATTCTTCCTTCAGTTATTACACTTCATGGTAATTAAATTAGAAACATTAGAACCACTTTATTATTTAAAAAAAATAATGTGTTGGTTTTTTTTTTTTAGAACATCAATATATGGTAGTTGAAGAAAAATAACCTTTAAAGGTCACTAAAATCATCCCAGCTTAGTAGATTATGGTCTAGATGCATCATCGCTTAGAAAGTGATAAAATGGAGAGTGAAAAAGTACCAGCCAATCAGCTCCTAACTGCCATTTTTTCAAACACAGCCTGTGACATGGAAGTTAGGAGCTGATTGGCTGGTATTTTTTTCACTCTCCAATTTATCACTTTCCAAACAATAATGCATCTTGGCCATTAAATTGTTGCCAACACTTTTAATTTTTTTAAATTAGATAGCAGGGCCCCATACAAGTTATTGTACATCAAAGGACTATACAGTTAAATCTTCTAAAATGAACAAAGTCATGTATGGTATAACATGGTGGCTCATCCATCCTTTATAGGGTGTACAATATACACAACCGCTTAAGTCATGGGGGGCTCCCATGCCAGCCTCATCACTTATAGGCCCACCCTTCACGTACAGTTTCACTGGTATGGTGGCTTATATAGCCTCAGGGTCCAGCCACCATAGCAAAACAGCAATCCTTTGAAACAAAAACAGGGTGTGTATTTTTTTTTATTCATATATCCCTGTCACAAGCTTAAAAAAGAAAAAAAAAGAAAAGAAATGTTGGTATTTTTCTCTTCAGGCTGCTAATAATGATTTATAATAGCATACAGTGTCATGGTTACCATGGCAACCATGATTACATGGCCCATGATACAGGGATCAAAAAAGATTTGGAACTTTTCAGTGTGACATCCTCCCCCCCTATCACCACAAGACCTGCTGAGAATCAGCCCGTCTCTGTGTAGGAGACTGTCTGGTTGCCATACTTGTTTAAAGCATGGATGACATACAGGGCTAACTAGGTGTGTGTGTGTGTGTGAGTGGTGCTGTAGCCAAGTGCCCATGACACCTGCATCTAGCTTGTAGGGTGCCTGGAATTGCACTTTACAAGCAGAAGAGCCGCTACCGAGCTGGCCAGAGTACAGAAAGTCCCAAACCACACACACTTATATTCCAATGTATGAGTGCTCGGTCATATACTGTATAATGGTAGAAAAAGTGGACCAAAAATGTCAAAACAAGGGCATAATGAGGTAAACCAGCACACTGCCTTATAAAGTGCAAAATAGCATTATTTAAAAGAGCAGGAAGAATTTACATTAGCAGCATAATGGTAATCCACAGCAGGGATATCATATTAATAGCAGCATTATACTCATCCATAACAAGGACATCCTCACCAGTTTTTGGTTCGCTCTATCTATCTATCTACATTATACACACACACACACACACACACACACACACACACACACACACACACAGAGTATAGGGGGAGATTCAGTTCGTTGCAGGTTCTGTGCCCTGTGCTTGTGGGTTAACAGTATGCACACTTCGCAATATATTTTTCATAAAGTGCAGAAATAATTCCCCCGTAATTCGAACCTGCATGTGGTGAAAGTTGTGCATTATTTCTGCAGTGTGCGACCTGTCTGACTTACATGAAAGAGTGGGGAAATTAGCTTCAGTCCCAAAAAAGTGGTAAATAAAATAACAGGACAGTGTAGGCGCAAAAGGCGCATTTATAGAGGAAAAGGCCCATGTGCAGACTCGTCTGGGCCCCCTCATCTCTTGCGGTCAGCGCTGTATACTCAGGGTACTAAAGGCATTGTATACTCTAGGCACTAGGGTTACTGGACCAGACCCTAGTGCGTATGCGCAGATCTCCGAGAAAATGGTGCGGTGGCCATGTTCCCAGTGATTTACGTAGTGCACATGCACAAAATGCCGGGAAAATGGCCACACCTGGTGATTCCTGCAGCGCTGCTGCGCCAATGTGGGACTCCGGAGGGAAAGTATTGAATAAAATGGGTGCAAGTTGTGCGGTGTGGGACCTCTGGACCCAGGGTTCCGTGTACACCACACACATTGCACCCATTATAGAAACGCCAATGCATATAACACATTTTACCAACATCCTCCACCCCACCCTATATATTATCAACAACTGAAAACCCTAGGTCAGAGGTTCCCAAACGCGGTCCTCAAGGCACCCAAACAGTCCAGGATGTAGGTATATCCATGGCTCAGCACAGATGGTTAAATCAAACTGACTGAGCAGCTAATTAAGGGGGACATTTACTAAGCAGTGATAAGAGTGGAGAAGTGAGCCAGTAGAGAAGTTGCCCCATCAACCAATCAGCAGCTATGTATCATTTTATAGTATTCACATTATAGATGTTACTTCAGTGCTCATTGGTTGCTATGGGCAACTTCTCCATCGGCTCACTTCTCTGCTCTTATCACTGCTTAGTAAATGTCCCCCTGAGTCACCTGTGGCCAAGCATGTATACATGTAAAACCTGGACCATTGGGGTGCCTTGAGGACCGCGTTTGGGAACCTCTGCCCTAGGTAACTTCCACCCAAGCGGAGCCAGGTACTACAGCTAGTTAAATAATAAAAGGAGGTGTTCTCGGTTTCTCCAACTGGTAGCTAATTAAATCTCCCCCATAGTGTTAATATTAAACATATATTTAATTAATGCTTTTCTCTTGGAAGAGTGAACAAATGTACCTCTATAACAACAGAAGGGTCTCCATGCTGGAGGGTCCAGTCATAACTTGCGATCCCCTCACGATCCCAGCTTTCGATGCCACTCAAAGTCACCTCTTGGGAGGGCTGAGTTTTCACATCTGCGTTTACTTTGGCAATCGGAGGTTCATCGTCTCCTAGGAAAAAGAAAAAAAAAACATTTTATTTCATTTAAATGTACTGCAGACACTTATCAAGTATTTTAGAAACACACTGAAGAAACAAAAAAAACAGAACATATAGTATAGTATGTGTAAATGTCAGCAATTAAGAAACGCAGACAATCTGGGAATGGAAAGGACAAGAACTGGGATTTGCTAGGATGGAGAAATAAGTTTTATATTTTATACAACATTCCAAATGGTAGTTGTACAATAGATAGGGAGAAGGTACAAACATTTGAAAGGGTTTGGGAATGCCGGCAGAAGGAGAGGATTGAGAGAGTCTATAATAGCATAACAATGTACTGGTTGCAGCTAGTGATGGGAGGCTCCCGATTTTTAGGATAGTCCTCCGCAGCCCCGGAAGGGCATGTGGCTCTTCCGCATCCTGCCCGCTTCCTAGTGAAGTGGGCAGAAGGAGGGTACAATGCAGAGAAAAAAAAGCTACAGTGTGAAAGGGGGTGGGGCTAAAGCCAGGAATGGAGTTGTTTAGCCCCACCCCTTACCCGTGGACCCGTGAATCGCAGGCATTTTCCTGTCTTGGGGGTGGGGCCTAGTAACATGCAATCCAGCTCCGCCCCCCGAAGTGTTCTGCTATGAAAATAAAAAGTAGGTAAGTATAAACTAGGGATGTGCGTGTAGTACCATCACACAGAGCGCAGGCACCGTTACTGCCCCACGGCCCTTGCTTCTGGATAGCAGGGTTCCTGGAACGGCAGCTTCACCAGTATGGCTGCTGCAGTGCCCGCACCCTTCAGTCTGTACTGTCGTTTTGGCTCATCCTCAGGTCGCTCTGAGCAGTACCTTACTTCCCCATGCTGGTGGTCCCGTCTCCTCAGGGGGTGGCCTGGCACAGGGCACACTGCTGCCCTGCTACACTGCCGACTGTCCTGCATTCAGCAGGTTTTCTAGAGTCGCAGGGAGTTAGGTAAGTTGGTACCAAAGACAAGCGTGTCTGGTGCCTACAACCTCTGAAAGGTGACTTTAGGGGGACGGAGTGGATGACTTACTAGCACTTTAGAGTTCGCCATGACCTCTGTGCGGTGAACATGCCTGCCATATTGAATAAGGTATCTGGATGACAGTTAGTGTCTAGGTAATGGTATACAGTCAATAGGTCCACACCATATCGTCGAAAGATACAAAATTTTGACATGTACAAAAGGTCGACGTGACAATTGTCAACACATTTTCTCTGACGTCCTAGTGGATGCTGGGAACTCCGTAAGGACCATGGGGAATAGACGGGCTCCGCAGGAGATTGGGCACTCTAAAGAAAAGATTAGGTACTATCTGGTGTGCACTGGCTCCTCCCTCTATGTCCCTCCTCCAGACCCCAGTTAGAATCTGTGCCCGGCCAGAGCTGGGTGCTCCTAGTGGGCTCTACTGAGCTTACTAGTAAAGAAAGTATTTATTAGGTTTTTTTATTTTCAGTGAGCTTCTGCTGGCAACAGACTCACTGCTACGTGGGACTAAGGGGAGAGAAGCAAACCTACCTGCTTGCAGCTAGTTTGTGCTTCTTAGGCTACTGGACACCATTAGCTCCAGAGGGTTCGAACACAGGCACCTGTCCTCGATCGTCCGTTCCCGGAGCCGCGCCGCCGTCCCCCTTGCAGAGCCAGAAGAACAGAAGCTGGAAGACGACGAAATCGGCGGCTGAAGACTCCTGTCTTCATTAAGGTAGCGCACAGCACCGCAGCTGTGCGCCATTGCTCCCAGCACACTTACACACTCCGGTCACTGTAGGGTGCAGGGCGCTGGGGGGGGGGGGCGCCCTGGGCTGCAATTGAAGTACCTTTGGCATAAAAACATACATACATATATACAGTCTAGCACTGTATATATGTAAAAAAAAAACGCCATTTTTTACATGGAAAGCGGGACAGAAGCCCGCCACTGAGGGGGCGGGGCCTTCTTCCTCAGCACACCAGCGCCATTCTCTTTTCACAGCTCCGCTGGAAACAGCTCACAGCTCCCCAGGCTCTCCCCTGCAGTATCCAGGTACAAGACGGGTTAAAAAGAGAGGGGGGGGGGGGGGGCACATAAATTTAGGCGCAAACAAAACAAAAAAAGCAGCTATTGGGTAATTCACTTATTAGCAGTGAAAATCCCTGTGTTATATAGCGCTGTGGTGTGTGCTGGCATACTCTTCTCTCTGTCTCCCCAAAGGACTTTGTGGGGTCCTGTCCTCAGTCTGAGCATTCCCTGTGTGTGTGCAGTGTGTCGGTACGGCTGTGTCGACATGTTTGATGAGGAAGGTTACGTGGAGGCGGAGCAATGGCAGATAAGTGTGGTATCGCCCCCGTCGGGGCCGACACCTGATTGGATGGATATGTGGAAGGTCTTAAATGACAATGTAAACTCCTTACATAAAAGGTTTGATGACGCTGCGGCCTTGGGACAGCCGGGGTCTCAGCCCGCGCCTGCCCAGGCGACTCAGAAACCGTCAGGGGCTCATAAACGCCCTCTATCTCAGATGGTTGACACAGATGCCGACACGGAGTCCGACTCCAGTGTCGACGATGATGAGGCACATTTACAGTCTAAAATGACCAAGGCCATCCGATACATGATTATTGCAATGAAAGATGTATTACACATTTCTGAGAGTAACCCGGTTAATACCAAGAGGGTTTATATGTTTGGGGAGAAAAAGCGGCCAGTGACTTTTCCCCCATCTGATGAATTAAATGAAGAAGCGTGGAGTTCCCCTGATAAGAAATTAGTGATTTCTAAGAGGTTACTGATGGCATACCCTTTCCCGCCAACGTACAGGTTACGTTGGGAAACATCCCTTAGGGTGGACAAGGCGCTGACACGTTTATCTAAAAAGGTGGCCCTGCCGTCTAAGGATACGGCCGCCCTAAAGGAGCCTGCGGATAGAAAGCAGGAAGCTATCCTGACGTCAGTGTATACACACTCTGGTACTCTACTGAGACCTGCTTTTGCTTCAGCCTGGATGTGTAGTGCTGTAGCAGCGTGGACAGATACTCTGTTAGACGACATAGATTCCCTCGACAGCGATACTGTTTTGCTAACCCTGGGCCATATCAAAGACGTCGTCTTATATATGCGAGATGCTCAGAGGGACATTTGCCTGCTGGGCTCTAGAATTAATGCTATGTCCATTTCTGCCAGGAGGGTCTTATGGACTCGGCAATGGACAGGAGATGCTGATTCTAAAAAACACATGGGAGGTTTTGCCTTATAAGGGTGAGGAATTGTTTGGGGACGGTCTGTCGGACCTCGTGTCTACAGCGACAGCTGGAAAGTCTACTTTCTTGCCTCAGGTTTCCTCACAGCCTAAGAAAGCACCGTATTATCAAATGCAGTCCTTTCGTTCCCAAAAAGGCAAGAGGGTCAGGGGCGCATCCTTTCTTGCCAGAGGCAGGGGTAGAGGTAAGAAGCTGCACCATGCAGCCAGTTCCCAGGAACAAAAGTCCTCCCCTGCTTCCACTAAGTCCACCGCACGACGTTGGGGCTCCACAGGCGGAGCCAGGTGCGGTGGGGGCGCGTCTCCGAAACTTCAGCAGCCAGTGGGTTCACTCACAGGTGGATCTCTGGGCTATACAAATTGTATCTCAGGGATACAAGCTGGAATTCGAAGCGACTCCCCCCCGCCGTTACCTCAAATCAGCCTTGCCAGCTTCCCCCATGGAAAGGGAGGTAGTGCTGGCGGCAATTCACAAGCTGTGCCTCCAGCAAGTAATTGTCAGGGTCCCCCTCCTTCAACAGGGAAGGGGTTACTATTCCACAATGTTTGTGGTACCGAAACCGGACGGTTCGGTGAGACCCATTCTGAATTTAAAGTCCTTGAACACTTATATAAAGAAATTCAAGTTCAAAATGGAATCGCTCAGAGCGGTTATTGCAAGCCTGGAAGAGGGGGATTTTATGGTGTCGCTGGACATCAAAGATGCTTACTTGCATGTCCCCATTTACCCTCCTCACCAGGAGTACCTCAGGTTTGTGGTACAGGACTGTCATTACCAATTCCAGACGTTGCCGTTTGGCCTGTCCACGGCACCGAGAATATTTACCAAGGTAATGGCCGAAATGATGATACTCCTTCGGCAGAAGGGAGTTATAATTATCCCGTACTTGGACGATCTCCTCATAAAGGCGAGGTCCAGGGAGCAGTTGTTGATCAGCGCAACACTCTCTCAGGAAGTGTTACTACAGCACGGCTGGATTCTGAATGTTCCAAAGTTGCAGCTGATTCCTATGACGCGTCTGCTTTTCCGGAGCATGATTCTGGACACAGAACAGAAGAAGGTGTTTCTCCCGGTGGAGAAGGCCCAGGAATTAGCATCTCTGGTCAGGGACCTCCTGAAACCACAACAGGTATCGGTGCATCACTGCACGCGAGTCCTGGGAAAGATGGTTCGAAGCCATTCCCTTCAGCAGGTTCCATGCAAGGATCTTTCAGTGGGATCTGTTGGACAAGTGGTCCCGGATCGCATCTTCAGATGCATCGGCTGATCACCCTGTCCCCAAGGGCCAGGGTGTCTCTTCTGTGGTGGCTGCAGAGTGCTCACCTTCTCGAGGGCCGCAGGTTTGGCATACAGGACTGGGTCCTGGTGACCACGGATGTAAGCCTCCGAGGATGGGGGGCAGTCACTCAGGGAAGAAACTTCCAAGGGCTGTGGTCAAGTCTGGAGACTTCTCTCCACATAAATATACTGGAACTAAGGGCCATTTACAGCGCCCTGAGTCAAGCAGAGCCCCTGCTTCGAAACCGGCCAGTGCTGATTCAGTCAGACAACATCACGGCGGTCGCCCATGTAAACCGCCAGGGCGGCACAAGAAGCAGGATGGCAATGGCGGAAGCCACAAAGATTCTTCGTTGGGCGGAGAATCACGTGCAAGCACTGTCAGCAGTGTTCATTCCGGGAGTGGACAACTGGGAAGCAGACTTCCTCAGCAGACATGACCTCCACCCGGGAGAGTGGGGACTTCATCAAGAAGTCTTCCAACTGATTGCAAACCGATGGGAACTGCCACAGGTGGACATGATGGCGTCCCGCCTCAACAAAAAGCTAAAAAGATATTGCGCCAGGTCAAGGGACCCTCAGGCGATAGCTGTGGACGCCCTAGTGACACCGTGGGTGTACCAGTCGGTATATGTGTTTCCTCCTCTTCCTCTCATACCAAAAGTACTGAGAATAGTAAGAAAGAGAGGAATAAGAACAATACTCATTATTCCGGACTGGCCAAGAAGGACTTGCTACCCGGAACTACAAGAAATGCGCACAGAGGACCCATGGCCTCTGCCTCTCAGACAGGACCTGCTGCAACAAGGGCCCTGTCTGTTCCAAGACTTACCGCGGCTGCGTTTGACGGCATGGCGGTTGAACGCCGGATCCTAGCGGAAAAAGGCATTCCGGATGAAGTTATTCCTACGCTGATAAAGGCTAGGAAAGACGTGACAGCAAAACATTATCACCGTATATGGCGGAAGTATGTTGCTTGGTGCGAGGCCAGGAAGGCCCCTACAGAGGAATTCCAACTGGGTCGTTTCCTGCACTTCCTACAGTCAGGGGTGACTATGGGCCTAAAATTGGGGTCCATAAAGGTCCAGATTTCGGCCATATCCATTTTCTTTCAAAAAGAACTGGCTTCACTGCCTGAGGTTCAGACGTTTGTTAAGGGAGTGCTGCACATTCAGCCCCCTTTTGTGCCACCAGTGGCGCCCTGGGATCTTAACGTTGTGTTGGATTTTCTGAAATCCCACTGGTTTGAGCCACTTAAGACCGTGGAACTAAAGTATCTCACGTGGAAAGTGGTCATGCTGTTGGCCTTAGCATCGGCTAGGCGTGTGTCGGAATTGGCGGCTTTGTCATGTAAAAGCCCATATCTGATCTTCCATATGGACAGGGCAGAATTGAGGACTCGTCCCCAATTTCTCCCAAAGGTGGTGTCATCGTTTCATTTGAACCAACCTATTGTGGTGCCTGCGGCTACTCGGGACTTGGAGGACTCCAAGTTGCTGGACGTAGTCAGGGCTTTGAAAATATGTTTCCAGAATGGCTGGAGTCAGGAAGACTGACTCGCTGTTTATCTTGCATGCACCCAACAAGCTGGGTGCTCCTGCTTCAAAGCAAACTATTGCTCGCTGGATCTGTAGCACGATTCAGCAGGCTCATTCTGCGGCTGGATTGCCGCATCCAAAATCGGTGAAGGCCCATTCCACAAGGAAGGTGGGCTCTTCTTGGGCGGCTGCCCGAGGGGTCTCGGCTTTACAGCTTTGCTGAGCAGCTACTTGGTCGGGTTCAAACACATTTGCAAAGTTCTACAAGTTTGATACCCTGGCTGAGGAGGACCTTGTGTTTGCTCATTCGGTGCTGCAGAGTCATCCGCACTCTCCCGCCCGTTTGGGAGCTTTGGTATAATCCCCATGGTCCTTACGGAGTTCCCAGCATCCACTAGGACGTCAGAGAAAATAAGAATTTACTCACCGGTAATTCTATTTCTCGTAGTCCGTAGTGGATGCTGGTCGCCCGTCCCAAGTGCGGATTTTCTGCAATAAGTGTATATAGTTATTGCTTAACTAAGGGTTATTGTTATGAGCCATCCGTTGAGTGAGGCTCAGTTGTTGTTCATACTGTTAACTGGGTATGGTTATCACAAGTTGTACGGTGTGATTGGTGTGGCTGGTATGAGTCTTACCCGGGATTCAAAATTTCCTTTCCTTGTAATGTCAGCTCTTCCGGGCACAGTTTCCCTAGCTGGGGTCTGGAGGAGGGGCATAGAGGGAGGAGCCAGTGCACACCAGATAGTACCTAATCTTTTCTTTAGAGTGCCCAGTCTCCTGCGGAGCCCATCTATTCCCCATGGTCCTTACGGAGTTCCCAGCATCCACTACGGACTACGAGAAATAGAATTACCGGTGAGTAAATTCTTATTTTTAACATTTGGGGGGGGTGCGGGGGAGGGGAGGGGGGGGATACATTTTTTCCAAACATTAGCTTGATTTACTATCCATGTGGACTACGACTGGTCCACTTGGACTTGCCTGAAGCATGGCGAGCAAAAAGCGCCAGCGAGGGTTTACCGATAGTGGTTTACATATGACCAAACATACAAGATGTGACCCAACAAACGTTAACCATTGTCATGTTGACCTTTTTACCCTGGCGTCATATTGCATGTCGACCATTTGGTGCTGACCTAAATACTGTAGATCTTTTATACCACACCCGCTAAATAACACATCGGACACAAAGAGCATGCAATATTCAGTTTAGATAGGTAACACCACATCAGAATTGTGGTGATAGAATCTAGAGCCCTGTACACACGTGGGAGATGTGTGCCGAGCGATCTAGCACCGACCACTCAGCACGCATCTCTCCCCCCGCTCAGCACAGCACGATGTGTGCTGAGCAGGGGGGGAGGGGGGGGGGGGGGGGGAGGATGGGTGGCGCTCATTTCTCTCAGCAGTGAAATGAGTGCTCTAACTAGATGGGTCCGCGCATCGCTATCGCTGTGGGCATACACACGGAGAGATCCATGCTTAATTTCTAAGCAGTCTAGTCAGATTGCTTAGAATTTAAGCATGGATCTCTCCGTGTGTACCCCAGGGCCGGATTTAGGGGGGGGGGGGGGGGGGGGCGAAGGGGGCGACCGCCCCTCCTAACACAGTCATAGCCACGCCCATTTTTTAGCAGAAGAGAGCTTTCCGGGGAGAGCCTGAGGCAGAACGATGGGCTGCAGCTTATGCCACAGCAGCACAGAGGAGCCAGGAGAGCAAGGGTTACGGAGCATTTGCCCCTCACTTGCTGGTGTGTGGGTACTAGGGCTAATAAATACAATTACCCCATAGCACAGTCACATGTACATAGAACAATCACAAAGCTCTATCTCAGTCTCACTCAAAAAGTTCAGTCAGAATTGAGAGAGGAGGAGTTAGGATTGCAGATGGGAGGAGTTGGGACTGCAGAGAGAGGAGTCAAGATTAAACAGTAAACCGCCCCCCCCCCCCCTCCCCCTAAAGAAAAGTCTAGATCCGTCCCTGGTGTACCCCCCTCTATGGTTCCACCTTTGTTTTGGTATGGTGATGAAGGCGATCCCTATCTACTGTGTGCTGTGCTCGGGGAAGGAAAGTGAACATAAAGCAAAATTATACCAGTAACATTTCACAGGCAAATTCGGAACGTGACTATTTCCCCGAACAGGTTTCACAATATGCAGTCATTTCTGCAATTGAGTGGTGTGTGATCATTACAGTAATCAAATTACTAGAAATTAAGGCTCGTTACCCCTGGGCATTTAACTTGAGTTAAGTAATACAAGTTCAAACAAATATATGTCAAATGGAAACGTGGTTAACGTAAGAAAGTCACTGCGTTGACCTTAACGTGTTTAACGTGTATTAAATTGCACTGAAAGTAGAAAGTACAGAAACCGTCCCAAACCCATTGTGATTGGCTATTCTGGACGGCTGAGTGTGATGTATATCAGAGCAGACTTTTTCAGCACTTCTAACATGTGCGGTATAGAAACCTCTGAGGTTTTGCAATGTTTGTTTCTTCACAGGTCTGTCTCACACTCCATGTCCTTAACTTGCCATGCAAACAGTCTGTATCGGCAGCAATACTTTACACCAGTGGTTCCCAAACTCTTTCCTCGAGGAGCACTAACGGTCCAGGTTTTAGGTATATTCATGGCTCAGCACAGATGGTTAACCCTTTATGACCCATTGCATGTTTCCGGTGTAGCCCAGTCAGTGGTGCAAGCAGAATTTTTTTCTTAGTGGTACGGATAGTAAAAATGGGCATGAGCACGCGTCATGAGGGGGCGTGGTCACACAAAACTAGGGGAGTGTCTACAAGACAATAGGGGAATGGCCACATTATGCCACACACTGTAATGCCCCTTACACATTATGCCAAACACCGTAATGTCCTTTACACATTATACCACACACTGTAATGTTTATTACACATTATGCCACGCACCGTCCGTAATGCTTATTACACATTATGCCACGCACCGTAATGCTTATTACACATTATGCCACGCACCGTAAAGCCTATTACACATTTTGCAACACACCGGAAATCCTATTACATATTATGCCACACACATTTATGACACTGAAACCATTTTATGTCCCACACACAAAAATGCCCTTTATAAATTATGCCCCAGTGGTGGGCTGGTGGTACCGAGTACCCCCACCATATTTGTTAATGGTACTCCGTACCACCCTACTTTCAGCACTGATCCCAGTGATGACACTGGTAAAGTATACGAAAGAGACCCTAAGAAACCCAAAACAAATATGGTGTGGTGATTTAGACCCAACGTCCATCCTAATGGACAAAGATTTGCTAGCGATGTAGCTCGTACACAAAAACATTGCTATTCGATATTATGATACTCTAGCAACTCCAATTACTGTTCGCATAACGATTTTGCCGGATTTCAATTGATAAAGGACGTAGTTTTACTTGTAAAGTGGGATCCGCACCTCATGACGATCTTTCTGGGTGAAGCCATCTTTCAAACTCGCAGAGACCATTACAGGCCAGTGCAGCCATCTGCCGCAGAATTGTCACAGTATTTTCTGACATTTAAATGGACATTGGGATTTGAATGGCAACCGTCATCACACTACAGCTAAGCCATATATTTTTTTAATAATGTCCATTGAAATTTACAAGGGGTCATAAAGGGTTAAATCATATTGACTGAGGTATTAAGTCACCTGTGGCCAAGCATAGATATCCTTAAAACCTGGACAGTTAGTGCTCCTTGAGCACAGAGTTTGGGAACCTTTGAAAGCTACTCATTTATTTATTTTTTTGTTAATCAACTAAAGCAGATATAAAAAAAAAATTTTGGGATAGAACGGCACTCTTTTGGTCCACATATGTACTGTAAATTATTTCAACTTTGATTGATATACAAGAACATACTCTATACAAAACATACATTTTTATATTATAGTGAAATAGAAGTATAAAAAGTGGGAACTCTAATATACTAGAAAACGAATAAAAGCTACATCCACACAAAGTGCATTACTTGAGATATATATATATATATATATATATATATATATATATATATACATACATACATACATACATACACACACATACACACATATACATACATACATACATGTTGAGTATCCAATATCCAAATATTCCAAAATACAGAATTTTTGGCGTGAGACAGATAGTGAAACCTTTGTTTTCTGATGGATTAATGTACACAAATTTTGTTTAATACACAAAGTTATTAAACATATTGC
Source organism: Pseudophryne corroboree (assembly GCF_028390025.1). Taxonomy (NCBI): domain Eukaryota; kingdom Metazoa; phylum Chordata; class Amphibia; order Anura; family Myobatrachidae; genus Pseudophryne; species Pseudophryne corroboree. Next base: position 39,552,507 of record NC_086455.1, read on the forward strand.
ATTAAATGACATTCAGGCTGTGTGTATAAGGTCTATATGAAATATAAAATTAATTGTGTGTATGTGCACAAACTTTGTTTAATGCACAAAGTTATTAAAAATATTGGCTAAAATGACCTTCAGGCTGTGTGTATAAGGTGTATATGAAACATAAATGCATTCTGTGCTTAGACTTAGGTCCCATCGCCATGATATCTCATTATGGTATGCAATTATTCCAAAATACGGAAAAATCCGATATCCAAAATACTTCTGGTCCAAACCATTTTGGATATGGGATACTCAACCTGTATACTAGCTGAATACCCGTGCTTTGCTACGGGATGAGGATGGTAAATTAGAATTATAGTTCTTCGTTAATTTACGTTGGTTGGAGATCTAGTATATAGGCATATCTTGCTTCCCTGACGCACTTTGTGTAGTAGCCGGACCCCTTTTTGGTCCCCCAAGGGACACTGCTCCTCCCACTATACAACTCTGTCTGTTCCTTCCTGCTGCCTCCATTCCCCTCCTCACTTCATGTCAGTGGCCCTGTGAAATTATCGATTTATTTACAGTTTCTTATATAGCGCAGCACATTATGTATCTCCTGATATACTCTGTGCTGCTGGGGGTCCGTGCTACTTCCATTATCTAACTCTCAGTGTGTGGGTTCATGCTACCTCCATTTCACTCCTCACATCATGTCACATGCAGCCCTGTCATCACTTGACATATCATGCATGTCCTGATATAGTCTGTGCTGCTTGGCCACCCCTAGGGGTGCTAGTGGTGTGTTACACTCTGGGAACAAACACTGCGGGGGTAAGACACCCCTAGGGGTGAGGCAGCAGCACAGTTATTCAGCAGACAGCATAACTCTGCAATGCCTGGAACAATTTACACCAAACTTGGTACAAATATGACTTACACTCTGGGAACAAACACTATGGGGGTAAGCCAAGTTTGATGTTTTTAGAGCTCCCATTTGCAATGTGCGTCCAACAGAACTATTCAATTGTTCCGCTGGTGAGCAGAAATCAGGGAAAAAAGTCAACTGGGTGGCTAACGGGAAAAATTATCGTGCCCAATTTTTTTCAATATGATAGTGCAAGAATCGGGAGTGCAAATATCCGCAGAATTTGAAAATGGGCAAACTTCCAGCAAAACTAATGGTATGTCCCAAAGGGGTCTATTCATGAAGCAGTGAAAAAAAAAGAGTGGAGAAGTTGCCCATGGCAACCAATCAGCTGCTCCATACAATTGTATAGTATGCAAATTATACATGTTACTTCAATGCTGATTGGTTGCCATGGGCAACTTCTCCACAGGATCACTTCTCCACTTTTCACTGCTTCATGAATAGACACCAAAGTCTTCCAAAAGAAAAAAATAAGATTTTACTTACCGATAAATCTATTTCTCGTAGTCCGTAGTGGATGCTGGGACTCCGTAAGGACCATGGGGAATAGCGGCTCCGCAGGAGACAGGGCACAAGAATAAAAGCTTTAGGATCAGGTGGTGTGCACTGGCTCCTCCCCCTATGACCCTCCTCCAAGCCTCAGTTAGGATACTGTGCCCGGACGAGCGTACATAATAAGGAAGGATATTGAATCCCGGGTAAGACTCATACCAGCCACACCAATCACACCGTACAACTTGTGATCTGAACCCAGTTAACAGTATGATAAACGAAAAGGAGCCTCTGAAAAGATGGCTCACAACAATAATACCCCGAATTTTTGTAACAATAACTATATACAAGTATTGCAGACAATCCGCACTTGGGATGGGCGCCCAGCATCCACTACGGACTACGAGAAATAGATTTATCGGTAAGTAAAATCTTATTTTCTCCGACGTCCTAGTGGATGCTGGGACTCCGTAAGGACCATGGGGATTATACCAAAGCTCCCAAACGGGCGGGAGAGTGCGGATGACTCTGCAGCACCGAATGAGAGAACTCCAGGTCCTCCTCAGCCAGGGTATCAAATTTGTAGAATTTTGCAAACGTGTTTGCCCCTGACCAAGTAGCTGCTCGGCAAAGTTGTAAAGCCGAGACCCCTCGGGCAGCCGCCCAAGATGAGCCCACTCTCCTTGTGGAATGGGCTTTTACCGATTTTGGCTGTGGCAGGCCTGCCACAGAATGTGCAAGCTGAATTGTACTACAAATCCAACGAGCAATCGTCTGCTTAGAAGCAGGAGCACCCAGCTTGTTGGGTGCATACAGGATAAACAGCGAGTCAGATTTTCTGACTCCAGCCGTCCTGGAAACATATATTTTCAGGGCCCTGACAACGTCAAGCAACTTGGAGTCCTCCAAGTCCCTAGTAGCCGCAGGTATCACAATAGGTTGGTTCATGTGAAATGCAGAAACCACCTTAGGTAGAAATTGAGGACGAGTCCTCAATTCTGCCCTGTCAGAATGAAAAATTAAGTAAGGACTTTTATATGATAAAGCCGCCAATTCTGACACACGCCTGGCTGAAGCCAGGGCTAACAGCATCGTCACCTTCCATGTGAGATATTTGAAGTCCACAGTGGTGAGTGGTTCAAACCAATGTGACTTTAGAAAACTCAACACAACATTGAGATCCCAAGGTGCCACTGGAGGCACAAAAGGAGGCTGTATATGCAGTACCCCTTTTACAAATGTCTGAACTTCAGGCATTGAAGCCAGTTCTTTCTGGAAGAAAATCGACAGGGCCGAAATTTGAACCTTAATGGACCCTAATTTTAGGCCCATAGATAGTCCTGTTTGCAGGAAATGGAGGAAACGACCCAGTTGAAATTCCTCTGTAGGGGCCTTCTTGGCCTCACACCACGCAACATATTTTCGCCAAATGCGGTGATAATGTTTTGCGGTTACGTCCTTCCTGGCCTTGACCAGGGTAGGGATGACTTCATCTGGAATGCCTTTTTCCCTCAGGATCCGGCGTTCAACCGCCATGCCGTCAAACGCAGCCGCGGTAAGTCTTGGAACAGACAAGGCCCCTGCTGGAGCAGGTCCTTTCTCAGAGGTAGAGGCCACGGTTCGTCCGTGAGCATCTCTTGAAGTTCCGGGTACCAAGTCCTTCTTGGCCAATCCGGAACCACGAGTATAGTTCTTACTCCTCTCCTTCTTATGATTCTCAGTACCTTTGGTATGAGAGGCAGAGGAGGGAACACATACACTGACTGGTACACCCACGGCGTTACCAGGGCGTCCACCGCTATTGCCTGAGGGTCCCTTGACCTGGCGCAATATCTGTCTAGTTTTTTGTTTAGACGGGACGCCATCATGTCCACCTTTGGTTCTTCCCAACGGTTTACTATCAGGTGGAAGACTTCTGGGTGAAGTCCCCACTCTCCCGGGTGGAGGTCGTGTCTGCTGAGGAAGTCTGCTTCCCAGTTGTCCACTCCCGGAATGAACACTGCTGACAGTGCTATCACATGATTTTCCGCCCAGCGAAGAATCCTTGCAGCTTCTGCCATTGCCCTCCTGCTTCTCGTGCCGCCCTGTCTGTTTACGTGGGCGACTGACGTGATGTTGTCCGATTGGATCAATACCGCCTGACCCTGAAGCAGGGGTTTCGCTTGACTTAGGGCATTGTAAATGGCCCTTAGTTCCAGAATGTTTATATGAAGAGATGCTTCCATGCTTGACCACAAGCCCTGGAAATTTCTTCCCTGTGTGACTGCTCCCCAGCCTCTCAGGCTTGCATCCGTGGTCACCAGGATCCAATCCTGAATGCCAAATCTGCGGCCCTCTAGTAGATGAGCACTCTGCAGCCACCACAGAAGAGACACCCTTGTCCTTGGCGACAGGGTTATCCGCTGATGCATCTGAAGATGCGATCCGGACCATTTGTCCAGTAGATCCCACTGAAAAGTTCTTGCATGGAATCTTCCGAATGGAATCGCTTCGTAAGAAGCCACCATTTTTCCCAGGACCCTCGTGCACTGATGCACTGACACCTGGCCTGGTTTTAGGAGGTTCCTGACTAGCTCTGATAACTCCCTGGCCTTCTCCTCCGGGAGAAACACCTTTTTCTGGACTGTGTCCAGAATCATTCCTAGGAACAGTAGACGTGTCGTTGGAATCAGCTGCGATTTTGGAATATTTAGGATCCACCCGTGCTGACGTAACACTACCTGAGATAGTGCTACTCCGACTTCTAACTGTTCCCTGGACCTTGCCCTTATCAGGAGATCGTCCAAGTAAGGGATAATTAAGATGCCTTTTCTTCGAAGAAGAATCATCATTTCGGCCATTACCTTGGTAAAGACCCGAGGTGCCGTGGACAACCCAAACGGCAGCGTCTGAAACTGATAATGACAGTCTTGTACTACAAACCTGAGGTACCCTTGGTGAGACGGGTAGATTGGGACGTGGAGATAAGCATCCTTGATGTCCAGAGACACCATATAGTCCCCTTCTTCCAGGTTTGCTATCACCGCTCTGAGTGATTCCATCTTGAATTTGAACCTCTTTATGTAAGTGTTCAAGGATTTCAGATTTAAAATTGGTCTCACCGAGCCGTCCGGCTTCGGTACCACAAACAGCGTGGAATAATACCCCTTTCCCTGCTGTAGGAGGGGTACCTTGATTATCACCTGCTGGGAATACAGCTTGTGAATGGCTTCCAAAACTGCCTCCCTGTCGGAGGGAGACTTTGGTAGAGCAGACTTCAGGAACCGGCGAGGGGGAAACGCCTCGAATTCCAGTTTGTACCCCTGCGATACTACCTGTAGAATCCAGGGGTCTACTTGCGAGTGAGCCCACTGCGCGTTGAAATTCTTGAGACGGGCCCCCACCATGTCTGAGTCTGCTTGTAAAGCCCCAGCGTCATGCTGAAGACTTGGCAGAAGCAGGGGAGGGCTTCTGCTCCTGGGAAGCGGCTGCATGGTGCAGTCTTTTTCCCCTTCCTCTGCCCCGGGGCAGGAAGAAATGGCCTTTAGCTCGCTTGTACTTATGGGAACGAAAGGACTGAGTTTGAAAAGACGGTGTCTTTTTCTGCTGATGTGAAGTGACCTGGGGTAAAAAGGTGGATTTTCCAGCCGTTGCCGTGGCCACCAGGTCCGATAGACCAGCCCCAAATAACTCCTCCCCTTTATACGGCAATACTTCCATATGTCGTTTGGAATCCGCATCGCCTGACCACTGTCGCGTCCATAACGCTCTTCTGGCAGAAATGGACATAGCACTTACTCTTGATGCCAGGGTGCAAATATCCCTCTGTGCATCACGCATATATAGTAATGCATCCTTCAAATGCTCTATAGTTAACAGTATATTGTCCCTATCCAGGGTATCAATATTTTCAGTCAGGGAATCCGACCACGCGACTCCAGCACTGCACATCCAGGCTGAAGCGATTGCTGGTCGCAGTATAACACCAGTATGTGTGTATATACTTTTAAGAATATTTTCCAGCCTTCTATCTGCTGGTTCTTTGAGGGTGGCCGTATCAGGAGACGGTAACGCTACTTGTTTTGATAAACGTGTGAGCGCCTTATCTACCCTAGGGGGTGTTTCCCAACGCGTCCTAACCTCTGACGGGAAAGGATATAGTGCCAATAATTTTTTAGAAATTAGCAGTTTTTTGTCGGGGGAAACCCACGCTTTATCACACACCTCATTTAACTCATCTGACTCAGGGAAAACTATTGGTAGTTTTTTCACACCCCACATAATACGCTTCTTTGTGGTACTTGTAGTGTCAGAAATGTTCAATGCCTCCTTCATTGCCGTGATCATGTAACGTGTGGCCCTACTGGACATTACGTTTGTCTCCTCACCGTCGACACTAGACTCAGTATCTGTGTCTGGGTCTGTGTCGACCCACTGAGGTAACGGGCGTTTTAGGGCCCCTGACGGTGTCTGAGACGCCTGGACAGGCACTAATTGATTTGCCGGCTGTCTCATGTCATCAACCGTTCTTTGCAAAGTGCTGACATTATCCCTTAATTCTTTAAATACGATCATCCAGTCAGGTGTCGACTCCCTAGGGGGTGACATCACTAACCCAGGCAATTGCTCCGCCTCCACATCATTTTCCTCCTCATACATGTCGACACACACGTACCGACACACAGCACACACACCGAGAATGCTCTGATAGAGGACAGGACCCCACAAGCCCTTTGGAGAGACAGAGGGAGAGTCTGCCAGCACACACCAAGCGCTATATATATATATATATATACAGGAATAACCTTATATAAAAGTGTTATTCCCTTATAGCTGCTGTTTATATAATTTTTAGCTGCCAATAGTGCCCCCCCTTCTCTTTTTTACCCTGATTCTGTAGCAAGTCTGCAGGGGAGAGTCAGGGAGCCGTCCTTCCAGCGGAGCTGTGAGGGAAAATGGAGCTTGTGTGCTGAGGAGATAGACTCCGCCCCTTCACGACGTCCTTATCTCCCGCTCTTTTCTGTAAAAATGGCAGGGGTTAAAATACATCCATATAGCCCAAGAGCTATATGTGATGTATTCTTTTGCCAACCTAAGGTATTATCTGTTATATTGCGTCTCAGGGCGCTCCCCCCCAGCGCCCTGCACCCTCAGTGACCGGAGTGTGAAGTGTGCTGAGAGCAATGGCGCACAGCTGCGGTGCTGTGCGCTACCTTAGTCTGAAGACAGGATCGTCTTCTGCCGCCGATTTCACCGGACCTCTTCGCTCTTCTGGCTCTGTAAGGGGGCCGGCGGCGCGGCTCCGGGACCCATCCAGGCTGAACCTGTGATCGTCCCTCTGGAGCTAATGTCCAGTAGCCTAAGAAACCCAATCCACTCTGCATGCAGGTGAGTCCGTTTCTTCTCCCCTTAGTCCCACGATGCAGTGAGCCTGTTGCCAGCAGGACTCACTGAAAATAAAAAACCTAAAATACACTTTTATTCTAAGCAGCTCAGGAGAGCCACCTAGCCTGCACCCTTCTCGTTCGGGCACAAAAATCTAACTGAGGCTTGGAGGAGGGTCATAGGGGGAGGAGCCAGTGCACACCACCTGATCCTAAAGCTTTTATTCTTGTGCCCTGTCTCCTGCGGAGCCGCTATTCCCCATGGTCCTTACGGAGTCCCAGCATCCACTAGGACGTCAGAGAAACAAAGTATAAGCGGACAGCACAGTGGCACACAGGGTAGGACCGCTGTCTCACAGCTCTAGACCAGGAGTTAAATTCCTTAGCAGAGTAGGGACTGAGGAGAATGACAAAAATTGTCTGCACAGCACTGTGCAAGATGGTTATGCTACATACTTGCCTACACTCATGGAACGGCCGGAAGCTCCCGTCTCCCCGGAAGCAGAGTCTCCCGTCGCAGAGTGAAATGAGCTTACCCGAAGTGTGATGACTCGATTTGCGCTAAACAATGCTGGTATTCTGATTGATTACACGATCCTGCAGACACGCCCCCTGCACAACACCCTTTTTCCACGTCACACCTTATATTAAGCCATGCCCCAGAGCCGCCTCCAGCTATGCTGAACTGACTGCCCCCTCCCGAAGCCTGAATGTGGCGTCTAGGTTATGATAGACAGTCATTTTTTGTGGGTGCTGCATAAACAGGGCCGTCTTTTCGTATGGGCTCAGTGGGCTCTTGCCCAAGGGCCCCAGGAGTAAATTGGCCCTAGGCTGATAGCTGAGGGTCCCCTCTTTCCAGGGGTACCAGATTTTAGAAAATCGGCCCTGGGGAACCGGAGATATCTGACTTCAAAGCAGTGGTTCCCATCCAAGCCTGTTAAATTGTTCTTCCAAGCCAGATATCTCGGGTTCTGTCTGACTTATAGTTTTTCTGAGGGTATACTCCAAAAGCCGGGACTCTCCCCTTTTGGAGAACACTGGCAGCTTGTCTCTACTATGCCCAGAACCAGAGATATCAGCCTTCCAGCAGCTGGTCCCTGCTCCAGCTCCACACGCCTAATATGCAGTTTTATATTTTCGTTGGTGGATTGCTCTGGCTCCTGAGCTCTGATCCCCAAGTCCCCAGTATCTCCTGAAAGGTGTCCCCAGTACCTCCTGACAGGTGTCCCCAGTACCTCCTGAGCAGGCCCTAACCAATATGATTCCCTAGGCAAGATTTTGTCTGGTGGCCCTAGCACCGCCGCTAGTTCTGCAGGAGATGCCTGCCATGAGTCAGCTGGCAGCTCTGCTAACGTCGGGTGCCTTTTGTTTATGAAAATGCGTCATAATATTTGCATTACTATGTGGCTAGTATACACAAGTAGCTTCTGTTGATTAAAATGATATGTGGCATGCCTATATTCTGTGTGCGACTGTGGCTGTATCTGCATACAGAATGCTACATTACAGTGATTTCCAGGAATACACTGCAATGTAGCATTTCGTATGCAGATACAGCCGCAGTCACACACCGAATATAGGCATGCTGCATATCATTTTAATCAGCAGAAGCTGCTGGTGCCCCTAAGTATACCAAATGCCCTAGGCATTTGCCTAGTTTGCCTATGCCTAAGGCCGGCTCTGTTCCCACCCCTACCGCTGATGGGATGGGTAGGGACCCCAGTGCATTGCTGTGCCCAGGGGCCTACACTGCTGTTAAGACGGCTCTGTGCATAAATACAAGTACCGATATTGATGTTGGAATGTGACCCTCCAAAACAGGTTCAGCATAAGTGTGTGAAAAGCCTCAGAAAGCGTTAGTGAGGAACCCTGGGGTGGGGAGAGCTGTCCTGTCAGGGCGTAGCAGAGTAATAAACCTCATCCTGGTAGAGCAGGCTAGGAAACCCATGCTGTCATGGAACTTGTTTTGCCAACAATAAAACAGTCACGGCAGTTTGTAACTACAACAGTTCCAGCATCAGCAGGAACCTTACTATAACCATAGTTGATTATAGCGCATGTCAGTGTATTATTCCGCAATGGTCAGCACGCTTTCATTTGCCAAACTTAAGCTTCAGCAAGTTGTACTTCACCTATTTGGCAATCCGACTGAAAAAAAACAAAACAGATCTTCAGTGTGTTTGAGCTGTGTCTTTATTGCATTGAAAAGACATTTCAAACACCAGTGGGTATGTAGACCATGTTAGTAAATCACTAAATGGAAGAACATTTCATTCTCATCCTTCCTGTGAGCCCATGGTCTCTCCCTACGCACATGAGTCATCACATCAGCATTTCAAACTTTTCTCCCCAAGCACCAACCCTTTCACTGTCCTGTTCCTGCCCTATATTACACCATCTTTCTCGTAACTTTGGAAAAAAAAAAAAAGTGGGATTCGCAATTTGCAGCTTCACCTCTTTTGAAATCAACTTATGAGGTAACAATCCACTCAAATCCTATTTACTGTAGCTGAATGTAGTGATCTCACTGTAGTAGTGAATTGCATAAGTACAAGCGACTCTTCCCTTCTAGTCCTGGGGTTTTCAACTCCAAATCCTCATGTAACCCCAATAGGTCATGTTTTGAGTATTCCGGTCTGAAGAAACTTTAACTCACCTGCGAATGGTTATTGAAATCCAGAAATCATGACCTGCTGGAGGTTCTTGAGAATTGGAATTGAAAATACCTCGTCTAGACAGAGCAAGAAGAGTAAAATAACGTGGGCGAGAGCCATTTATTCCGGTCGTGCCTTCATAATACGATATAACACTGTGAAAAATTTTTACATTGGTATGCTTGAAAGCACCCACTCCACCGGTAGCAGAAATTGAGGTCTTGTTTATACCCAATAAACTCACTTTATTAGGTATGAACTCAATTCAGTGTGAATTCAAGAGGGCTGGGAAGGAGCTTCCGGAGCTATTCAATACAGCGTGATGTTATGCCAGAGTTGAGGACTTCTTCTCTCACCCCTCCTGGGGTGCGAGCAGAGATCAGGCATAACTACTGGCCCTTAGCGTGCCAGAAACACCATCTATATACAAGCTTAATTACTACTAGGATCAATCCATCATTTGAGCGTGCTGATAACTGCAGCTTGAGGATTATTCATATTATATACTAGGTGATTCATCGCGCCCTACGGGCGCTCTTCACACCGTCGTTAGGGGCTACGCCCAGTTAACCTCTGCACGCCTTTGAACATACGCAGGGCGGTAGATGACAGAATCAGAAACGCAGGGCAGTATAGTGGGCATACAGAAATGGTGTCCAGTTGAGATAAGATAGAGAGGCGTAGGGGGGGAGAAAGGGAATGTACAGAAACGCTGTGCGATCGGTAAAGGATAGGGAGAGGCAGGGTGGTAGGGAGAGGATAAAGAGAGGGAAGGTGTTAGACAGAAAATACCGTTGCAAGGGGCTACTATCCATTATCCCCTGCACGGGCTTCAGCTGTGCTATAATTGTTATTAGATGGAGTATTACCTGATTTTTTTTTTATGGCAGTGGGTAAATATTGTAAGGGGGGGGGCGTGCGATTGTCAAGGGGGCGTAGGCCTTTGTGAGGGCGTGCAGAGTGGCCGCAGGGCACAATGAATAACATAGTGTAGAGTGTAGTATATATTGCTAGTGTCTGCATTATGAAGTACCAGATGAGTAACAGCAATGCACTGTAGATAAGATACCAAGGTGCTGTGGCCACAGGTAGCAGAGCCGCTTATACACACAATGGCCACAGGTAGCAGAGCCGCTTATACACTCAATACCCACAGGTAGCAGAACCGCTTATACACACACAATGGCCACAGGTAGCAGAGCCGCTTATACACACAGTGGCCACAGGTAGCAGAGCCGCTTATACACACAATACCCACAGGGGGCAGAGGCGCTTATACACACAGTGCCCACAGATAGCAGAGCCGCTTATACACACAATACCCACAGGGGGCAGAGGCGCTTATACACACAGTGCCCACAGGTAGCAGAGGGGCTTATACACACAGTGCCCACAGATAGCAGAGGCGCTTATACACACAATGGCCACAGGTTGCAGAGCCGCTTATACACACAGTGACCACAGGTAGCAGAGCCGCTTATACACACAATGCCCACAGGTAGCAGAGCCGCTTATACACACAATACCCACAGGTAGCAGAACCGCTTATACACACACACACACAAATACCCACAGGTAGCAGAGCCGCTTATACACACATTACCCACAGGTAGCAGAACCGCTTATACACACACAATACCCACAGGGGGCAGAGGTGCTTATACACACAGTGCCCACAGGTAGCAGAGGGGCTTATACACACAATGGGCACAGGTAGCAGAGCCACATGTACACACATTACCCACAGGTAGCAGAACCGCTTATACACACAATACCCACAGGGGGCAGAGCCGCTTATACACACAGTGCCCACAGCTAGCAGAGCCGCTTATACACACACAATACCCCCAGGTAGCAGAGGCGCTTATACACACAGTGTGCACAGGTAGCAGCGCCACTTATACACAATGGGCACAGGTAGCAGTGTTGCTTATACACATAATGGCCACAGTATTAGTGTTTCTAATTAATCTAATGTCCATTGGTAGCAACTATACTCACAAAAGTTTGGGGGGTTTGGAAAGGGGGTGGGTTCAGTGAGGTTCCTATCCGTGCGGCTGATCAGCCCGATTCAGGGAATCACTTGTAGCGGCTGTGGATGGTGTCCGAGGTGCTACATGTGGTGGAGGGGTGGGTGTGGGAGGGGGTCCAGAGGTGTTGTGGGTGGCGGAGGGGTGGGTGCAGGGGCACGGATGGCGTAAAGGGTGCAGAGGTCCTGTGGGTGGGGGAGGGGTAGGTGTAGAGGGGGCGCGGATGGGGAGTGTAGTTGCTGTTGGTGGAGAAGGGGTGGGTGCGGGGGATTGTGGATGAAGGAGGGGGTATGGAGGTGATGTGTGTGTGGGAGGGGCGATGTAGGGGTGTGCGTTTGGAGGTGCAGGGGGGGTGAGCTTAGGTGATGGGTTTCAGAAGTGCTGTGGGTGGGGGAGGTGTGGGATGGCACGGATGGGGGATGTAGATGTTGTGGATGGGGGAGGGGTGGATGCGGGGGAGCTGTGGATGGGGGAGGGAGTCCGGAGGTGGTTCGGGTGGTGGTCCAGGTGTTGCGGGTGGGGGAGGGGCAGGTGTGGGAGGTCCGCAGATGCGGAGGGTGCCTGTAGATAATGCGGGCGGGTAGGTGCTGTGGTTGTGGGAGTGGCGGGGGTGTTGCGGGTGGGGTACGTGATCTGGATGGGGTAGGTGATGTGGATGTACGGTAGCCAGGGGAGAGGCGGGTGCGGGGATGGCACGGATGGGGGAGGGGGTCCGTGGGCGCTGTGGATGAGTGAGTGGTGGGTGCGGGGTTACGGCGGTTGTGGTGGGCCAGGTGTGCTGCTGCGGTGGGTGGGGGAGGGTGCCGGTGCAGGGATACCGCAGTTGGGGTAGGGCGGTTGGTGCAGCTGCGGCGGGTAGAGGAGGGGCAGGGGAGGGGGTGCGGCGGTGGGGAAGGGGCGGGTGTGAGGATGCTGCGGGTGGGGTGCCAGGGGTGGGGGGGGGGGGCGTGAGGGGGTGTGGATAGGGTCTGTAGATGCTGCTGGTGGTGGAGGGGCAGGTGCAGGAGGCTGTGGATGAAGGAGTGGGTCTGGAGGTGCTGTGTGTGGGGGAGGGGCGATGTAGGGGGAGGTGGGGTTGCAGTGGGGGAGGTTGGGTGATGGTTTGTAGAAGTGCTGGGGGTGGGGGAGGTGTCTGTAGATGATGGGGGTGGGGGAGGGGCCGGAGGTGCTGTGGGTGGGGGAGTGATGGCACGGATGTGCCGCGGGCAGGGGAGAGGCGGGTGCGGGGATGGGGCGGATGGGGGAGGGGATCAGAGGGCGCTGTGGGTGGGTGAGGGGCTGGTGCGGGGTTAACGCAGTTGGGGAGGGCCGGCTGTGGTGGTGTTGCGGGTGGTGGAGGGGCAGGTGCGTGGGTGTTGGGGAGGGGCGGGTGCAGGGGTGCTGTGGGTGGGGGAGGGGGCCATTTGGCGGGGTGGTGCGGTTGGGTGGGAGGTGGGTGTGAGGGTGCCACGGTTGCGGGGGCGGGTGGTGCTGCAGGAAGGGGAGGGGTGCGGGAGCAGGGGTCCTGTGCGTAGGGGAGGGGCGGGGTGCCATGGGTGGAGGGTTGGGAGCAGGGGTGATATGGGTGTGGGAGGGGTTGTGGGAGAAGCTGGTGTGGGAGTGCCATGGGTGGGGGAGGAGGGGGCTGCGGGTGGGAGTGTGGTGCCATGGGTGTGGGGACAGGTGCGGGGGGCAGGGCCGGGTGCAGTAGTGCTGCGGTTGGGGTGTGGGAAGCGGGGGTTTCCGAGGGTTGGCGCGGGTTAGGGAGGGGGTGCGGGAGCAGGGGTGTTGCGGATGGGGGAGCGGCGGGTGGGTGTTGCGGGTGGGGGAGGGGGCAGTTTGCCGGGGTGGTGCGGTTGGGGGTGGGTGGGTATGAGGGTGCTATGGTTGCAGGGGCGGGTGGGGGTGCGGGAGCAGGGGTGCTGTGCGTAGTGGAGGGTCGGGGTGCCATGGGTGGGGAGTTGGGAGCAGGGGTGATGTTGGTTTGGGAGGGTTGGGGGGGCTGTGGGAGAAGCTGGTGTGGGAGTGCTGTGGGTAGGGGGGGGGTTCTGGGCGTGGGGGCGTTGTGCCATGGGTGGTGGACAGGTGTGGGGGGTCAGTGGCGCGTGCAGTGGTGGTGCGGATGGGGGGTGGAAGGCGGCTGCGGGGGTTCCGAGTGTTGGGGGTGTGGCGTGGGTGGGGGAGGGGGTGCAGGAGAAGGGGTGTTGCGGATGAGGGAGGGGTGGGTGCAGGAGGGGCAGATGCGGTGGTGGTGCGGGTGGAGTGGAGGATGCAGGGGTGTAGCGGGGGGAGAGGTGGGTATGGGGGTGGAGTGGGGGGGGGGGGGTGCCACGGGTGGGGGAGGAGGGGGCTGCGGGTGGGAGTGTGGTGCCATGGGTGTGGGGACAGGTGCGGGGGGCAGGGCCGGGTGCAGTAGTGCTGCGGTTGGGGTGTGGGAAGCGGGGGTTTCCGAGGGTTGGCGCGGGTTAGGGAGGGGGTGCGGGAGCAGGGGTGTTGCGGATGGGGGAGCGGCGGGTGGGTGTTGCGGGTGGGGGAGGGGGCAGTTTGCCGGGGTGGTGCGGTTGGGGGTGGGTGGGTGTGAGGGTGCTATGGTTGCAGGGGCGGGTGGGGGTGCGGGAGCAGGGGTGCTGTGCGTAGTGGAGGGTCGGGGTGCCATGGGTGGGGAGTTGGGAGCAGGGGTGATATTGATTTGGGAGGGTTGGGGGGGCTGTGGGAGAAGCTGGTGTGGGAGTGCTGTGGGTAGGGGAGGGGGGGGGGGTTCTGGGCGTGGGGGCGTTGTGCCATGGGTGGTGGACAGGTGTGGGGGGGCAGTGGCGGGTGCAGTGGTGGTGCGGATGGGGGGTGGAAGGCGGCTGCGGGGGTTCCGAGTGTTGGGGGTGTGGCGTGGGTGGGGGCGGGGGTGCAGGAGAAGGGGTGTTGCGGATGAGGGAGGGGTGGGTGCAGGAGGGGCAGATGCGGTGGTGGTGCGGGTGGAGTGGAGGATGCAGGGGTGTAGCGGGGGGAGAGGTGGGTATGGGGGTGGAGTGGGGGGGTGGGTGCCACGGGTGGGGGAGGGGGCGGTTTGCCGGTGTGGTGCATATGGGGGGGGGGGGTTTGAGGGTGCCACGGTTGCAGGGGCAGGTGCTACAGGTAGGGGAGGGGTGGGGGTGCGGGAGCAGGGGTGCTGTGCGTAGGAGAGGGGCGGGGGTGCCATGGGTGGGGGGTTGGGAGCAGGGGTGATGTGGGTGTGGGAGGGCTGTGGGAGAAGCTGGTGTGGGAGAAGCTGGTGTGGGAGTGCCGTGGGTGGGAGCGGATGTGGGGGATGCGTTGGGTGCCGCAGCAGGAGGGGGGGGGGGGGGGGGCAGCGGGTGTTGGTGCTGTGGGTGGGGGCAGAGTGCCACGGGTGGTGCGGGTGTTGGTGCTGCGGGTGGGGGTGGAGTGCCACGGGTGGTGGGTGGATGCGGTGGGTGGCGCGGGTGTTGGTGCTGTGGGTGGGGGAGAGGGTGGGTATGGGGGAGGGCCAGGGTTGCAGCGGGTGGGGGAGGGGCAGGGGGTGCTGCAGGTGTGGGAGCTACGGGTGGGGGCGGGAGTGCCGCGGGTGGGAGCGGATGTGGGGGATGCATTGGGTGCTGCAGGGGGGGCAGCGGGTGTTGGTGGTGGGGGAGGGGGCAGAGTGCCACGGGTGGTGCGGGTGTTGGTGCTGCGGGTGGTGGAGGGGGTGGAGTGCCACGGGTGGTGGGTTGATGCGGTGGGTGCCGCGGGCAGGTGGCGCGGGTGTTGGTGCTGCGGGTGGGAGTGCCGCGGGTGGTGGGTGGATGCGGCGGGTGTTTGTGCTACGGGTGGGGGAGCGGGCGGGAGTTCCGCGGGTGGGTGGCGCGGGTGTTTGTGCTCTGGGTGGGGGAGGGGACGGGAGTGCCGCGGGTGGTGGGTGGATGCGGCGGGTGTTTGTGCTACGGGTGGGGGAGGGGGCGGGAGCAGTGGCGCCACAACGTGGGTGCGGGGTTTGCGGCCCGCACCCGGGTGTTACCCTCTGAGGGGTGACACCAAAGTGCCGGCTCAGGTCACAGTGCAGAAGCCAGCACTGCAGATTCAGCAGTGTCCGGGTGAAGGTCGTATCCCCCGACCCACAATGTGCCGAAAACGGGGGTCGGGACGCGAAGCCATGCCCCCTTCTGCGAAGCCACGCCCCCTTTTTCACCCGCGACCGCATCGGGTGTTATAAAAGTAAGTGATGGGTGGATGCCGCGGATGTTGGTGCTGCGGAAGGGGGGAGAGGGCGGGAGGGCCGCGGGTGGGGGGCAGATGCGGGTAGTTGCCGCTGGTGGGAGGGGGGGCGAGGGCGGCTGTGAGTGCTCACTGCTGTCAAAGTCAGAAAAATGTCTCTATGCACGTTGCCATATTTGCACCGCACACTGGTCCGTGCTGCGCATGCGTACGCTCTCCCGTGAAGGCGCATACCCGCAATAGCGTGCACTCGCAGGCGCGGTATGCGTATTTACGGTAGAGTTTATGTAGTCGTAGCGTGCGACTCATTCGTTACATATTTTCACAATTAATGTAGTTTATAGATCATGGTCCCTTTGATAGTTTCTGAAAGTTTGGTTAATATAGAATGTCCCTGAGCTAAGGAATCCCTCTTTGTATCGTACGAAGGGTCTAACAGGAATCATACAGCAGTGTTTGGTACCCATCGGAAGAGTATTTAATTAGCAATATTCCGGTGTTGGTTTGGAGCGTATTAATCGCTCGTGCGAATAGTTATGGACATAAGAAGTTTATGTCCATTTCTATTATTTACTCATACTCAGGTATGCGGCGGGAAACCCAGTTTCCCACCCACCTGAGCTGTTTGAAATCGTCACAGCCCACCTGTATGAATCAACCTATGACCTTTTGTTATGATGCAGGGCCGAATTCCGACGTCCAATGGACAATGGGATTGTAGGGACTGTAGGATTGCATTGTGTGTGGGGCATAAATAGGCAGGCCGACCACATCCAGCTCTCACTCTTCAACGGTTCTCATTGCTGAAAATCGGGTGCTGGATGTCCAGGCGCATGCGATCGTTTACCCTTGTGCGTAAGTTTCTCTCCGTTATCATTGTCTTTCTGTGAGCCAATTTCTCTCATCTCTCTCCGTCTCCCTCTCTCTCTTTCCCTTCTCTCTCTCTCTCGTATCTCCCCTAGACTAGTATTGTATTGTATTAGATAGTATTGTTTAGTTCTGTGGTTAGGAAGTCTCTGTTATATTGTAGTGTATCATTTGTACTGTTGTCCCCTTTTTACAAGTATACTAGATATAATACAGTTAATAGGCTTTGGAACCTAAACCAGTATCTGTGTATTTTCTATAGTGTTAAGTGTTCACTTGAGCGTCGGTGACGCTCAAGCAGCTTTGTAGTTAGCCAGGTTACACAAGGTTGCACTTACACCCTGTATTCACATTAAGGTATTCTGTGTATTTCTTTGGTATAAGGTTTAGACATAAAGGTATAGCGTTGTGAGCGTCTGCGCCGCTGGTGATCTCCTCGTGGTCTCGAGCGTCCGCTACGCCATAGCGAATCATTACTCTAGTCATAGCCAATAACGTGTCCTGTGATTGCTGGGCCGTGAGCGAACGTGACGCTTGAGCGTCTCGCCTACGGCTGAGCGATCGTTACGCAACTAGCGTACCATTACGGTACTTCTTAAGTAAACAGCGTACAGTGTTCTTAGCTTCATAAAGGGTTGTTTATACGACAAGGGAATTTAGCATTGTCAATTGGGGACTCGTCCTATCCTTCTCATATCTGCACTAGGTAGATCAGCAGACATTATCCATCAGCAAAGGGCGGGATCATATTCCTTGCAGTGCTGATTGGATAAGCGTCTGCTTCGCTTAGATAAAGAGTGCTGAAGGAATCCGGGAACCGGAAGTAAGAACAAAACGCTTGTGTCTTTTAAAACTGTTTTATTTCTCTTCTGTCTTGCGTATACACGCACACATACATTTATCTGCATTTCTTTTTCAAATTTCGTATATCACTATTCCTGTTTGCCAAGTTTTATAGTTGATAGAAAGTGCAAAAAGAGATTTGCTGTTATTCCATAGTAGAGGTAATAGTTAAAGTATAGACCAACACACGGCTTGTCTGGGAGATAAGACAGTCAGTGTGGTGTGCGGTAGATGATCAGGGATCATCTACAGTGATAAAGGTAGAAATTGTGTTACAGTGGATCTTTGTTTTGCGTACACGTGTCCCTAACAAAAGACTTGCGTACGCAATCCAAACGGCAGACGCACGCAGCGTACATTACGCAACGTAGCGTCTGGTTACGCCCACGTAGCTCAAGCCACGAAAAGTTGAATTAGCGCAAAGCGATAATTAGCGCAAAGGCGATAAGTAACGCACAGCGGTAAATAACGCGACGCGGTAAATAACGCAAATCTATTTTTGGAAAATCTGAAATTTAGTTTAACAGATCCTGCTCCTAATTGGTAACACTGTTGGACTGAAGACAATTTCTGCGCAGAAATAGATATAGAAACAAAAGTGTACATGTGTTGAGTGAGTGTGGTTTTGTATACAAAAGTTTATATAACTTTAAGGTGGAACCAAAAGGAAAGTCGGGTACTCGTCAAGGGACACACGTGTAAGTGACATATACGGTGGCTAGGGAGGCATCCCTGGTTAAATAATATTTGAGCATTAGAGTATAGCGGACCATAAGGTAACAGACCAGGAGGTCATTAACAGAAGGTAACAAGACCAGGAGGTCGTAAGGTACTAAAGAGGTCCGCTATAAAAGTCCAGTGGCACAACGCCTGGGGTGTTGGTGCAGAACCCATATAGGCCATAAGCTCTTGCTGAAGGAATCGCGGCCGGAAACATCGATTCCATTGATCTTTCAGTACATGACAAGTAGTGCTTATGTACTGAACGATTGGACCACACGTAATTGTGTGCAGTAGTTAGTAATCTGACCTAATACCATTAGAGTAAAGTGGTCACAAACGCTATCTGTACATTCTGACGTGATTTGTGTAATTTTTTATTTTTGGAAGGGAAGTTCGCTGGTCACTCAGGAACTATCTAACAACCCCACCTTTACTGGAAAGAGTAAGTGTCCTGCGGGTAACCCTCATATGTTCCAGTAAACTGAAGGTTCCATAGGGGCCCTGTATCGAGTACGCCAGCACCATATCGGTGTGATCAGGTCGTATTGGTCGAGGTGGGCGAGTGAGTGGGGTACTCGGTAAACCGCCACCGCCGGCCTACTGTGGAGTAATTTGGTTGTCTGTAAAGGCTTGCTGAAAACCTTGATACAGAAATCCAAGGAGGACTAAGCAACACCTGCAGACTATGGGGGCCAGTTGCTCAGGTAGGGGGCGATCAACCCTGGTTCAGGTTGATTCTGTGAACCGACCAGTTGGGTCGGCACGATATGTAATGTGTGAAAAATATGGAAGTCACACCGAATCTTTATGTGATGAATGGGAGAGAATGACTGTACAAGACAGGGACAAATTCCCAAGAATAGGTAGCTTCAGTCCAGACGTGTTACAAAATTTAAGGAGGAGGATATGTCTCGTAAAATCAACAAAGAGACGAATTCAGCATCATGATTACTTACAGTTATGGCACCAGGAAGGTGAGATACAGAGAGGTTTGGCTCTGGCGGCGGGATCTGGGGCAGTCAGGAAGCTGATAACCACAGCTCCACCTCCACCATACATTGCAGGAGAGAAGCTGATTACGGAGAGAAACGCACTGGGTTGTAAAACACAAACTCTTAGTAACCCTGTAAATGTTAATGATGTTAACCAAATAACTCATGCAAGTATTAACCCGTGCAAGATGTACCCTGTTTTGAACCTTCCTCAGGAGTGTGATCAAGAAGAAGATTCGGCAACAATTTCAGCGCTCTCTCTAGCGGCCACCATATCAGAAACCACAGTAGGAACTGCACCACCCACGAGATTAGTTAAGGCCCCTAGCGGAGGGATAGGTGAGGTCGTGTCAACGGGTAAGTACGGCACCATGCACTACACTGAAACAATTGTACCACAAGTTGTAGAATCTACGCAGAATGAGGCTGTTAGAATTGCTCCTGTAAAGGTGATAGTAGTTCCCAATGGGAAAACAGATGCATCAGGAGCCACACCCGTCAGGAACATTGCCATGTATTGCCCGTTCACTAGAATGGAATTGAGGACCATAGTGTCTGAATTCCCAGACCCCAGAAAAGATTTAGTGGCAAGCCAAAAATACATCAGGGATCTAGGAAACACTTTAGAGCCCAATAATAAGGATTGGCAGATAGTGCTAAGAGCTTGCTTACCTTCCAATGTCGACCCAGTTAAATTCTTGGCTGATTGTGGACTAGATAAAGATGTACCGCTTACAGATGTGTACGACCAGGATAATGTAAAAAGGATAAATTTACAGCTAAAGGAGTATTTCCCAGCCGTTGTTAAATGGAATAAAATATTTTCCATTAAGCAAAAGGAGTCCGAAACGGCAGCAGAATATTTCCACCGGGCACTATCAGAAATGGCAAAATACACTGGTATAGAAGACATTAAGACCAACCCAAACCATCGAGAAGTAGCAGTATCCGTACTGATGGATGGTTTGAAAGAAACATTAAAAGCTAGGGTACAGACCACACAACCATGTTGGCGAGGTCTGTCAGTGTCCACCTTGAGAGAGGCTGCTGTTGATCACGACAAAAACATCACTAGACACAGGGAGTCGCAAAGTGATAAGTTGATGTCCGTAAGTATACAGGCGCTGACCACAAGGCAGCCTGCGTATGTACCACCGAATCCTGTGGGTAAGGCAAGTGTAAAAACATGTTTTTCTTGTAACAGACCGGGACACTTTGCACGAGAATGTAGAACAAAGAATGTACAAAGATCTTTTCAACCCCCTAGACAACAACACAACACACGACATTGGGAGCAGGGTCCACAGAGGCGGAGTTTTGAGCCACATACAGGGGAAACAAAAAGATATCCCCCGAACAGAGACTGGCAGGCCTCTGGTAGTTCCCAGCTAACTCCCCCACAAGTAGTTGCTGCCAATGGGATTCAGGGAGGTCAGCATACCCAATAGGGGTGTGGCCACACCTGTAATCTGCAGCCAGTTAAATTGATTGCCAGTCTTGGAAGCGAACCAGAGATTGCAATCAATGTAGCTGGTAAAACTTTAAACTTTCTTGTAGACACAGGGGCGGCCAAGTCAGTGATAAATTCGACAGTGGGCATGAGAACCACTGGTAGGACAATTCCAGCCATGGGAGTAACAGGAGTAGTCCAGCACTACCCTGTTAGCAAACCAGCCGAGATTACAATAGGGCCTTTGCATACCAAGCATTCCTTTTTGCTGGCTGCATCGGCACCAACTAATCTCCTGGGGAGAGACTTACTATGTAAAATGGGTTGCGTCATTTATTGTACTCCTGAAGGTGTATTCTTGGACATTCCTGAGAATCACGCTCAGGAGGTACGAGACATGTTAGACTCCCCATCGAAATTAATGTCACATTCCATTATGACAAATAGGAATCCATCCCAAGTAGAAGAGATGACATCTCAGATACCAGAGTCACTTTGGACAAAAGATGGACAGGACACTGGATTAATGGCAAACGTAGCTCCAGTAGTTGTACAAGTAAAAGATGGTAGGATAGCTCCAAAAATCCCACAGTATCCTCTGAAGCCAGAGGTGGAGTTAGGAGTTTTCCCAGTAATAGAACGCTTGCTGCAACAGGGCATTCTGGTAAGAACGTCCAGCACAGCCAATAGTCCCATCTTCCCTGTTAAAAAGAGTGGGGGGAGGGGTTACAGGCTAGTGCAGGATCTAAGGGGGATTAACAAAATAGTTGAAAGTCAGTTCCCCGTAGTGCCTAATCCAGCTGTCATCCTAATGCAAATTCCTCCCACTGCCAAATTTTTCACTGTTATTGACCTCTGCTCCGCTTTCTTTTCGGTACCTCTGCACCCTGACAGCCAATATTTGTTTGCATTCACATACAGAGGAGTCCAATACACGTGGACTCGGCTACCCCAAGGTTTCATAGATAGTCCAAGTATATTTTCTCAGGCTTTGCATGATTGTTTACAGTCTTTCCAACCAGACAGTGGATCAGTATTGATACAGTATGTGGACGATTTATTACTGTGTTCAGATTCACTGGAAGCATCTCTGAAGGATACGAAACAGCTCCTGTTTCATCTTTCAGACACAGGTCACAAGGTTTCCAAAGACAAGTTACAATTATGCCAAACTAGGGTAAAATATTTGGGACACTGTCTAACACAAGGACTGAGACACCTGACCGCTGATAGAATCCAAGCCATTAGAGACATGACACTGCCACAAACCCAGCAACAGATCAGGACGTTTTTAGGAATGTGTGGGTATTGCCGTAATTGGATCCCAGGGTTTTCCATATTGGCGTTACCTTTGCAGGAAATGGTCTCCTCAAACAAACCTGATCGGATTTCGCATACAGACGAATCCGAAACAGCATTTGAGAGACTCAAACAGTGCCTAACACAGGCACCAGCATTAGGTATGCCAGACTATGGGAAACCCTTTGAACTATACGGAACAGAAAGTGCTCGGTGCGCAGCAGGTGTACTAACCCAAAAACACGGTGACGCCAGCAGGCCAGTCGCATACTACAGCGCCCAGCTAGACACGGTAGCGCGATCCCTCCCCACATGCTTGCGTAGCGTTGCGGCGATAGCATTGCTAGTGACGAAAAGCGAAGATGTCGTGCTAGGCCACAACCTCACAATCCATACACCGCATGCGGTATCTGCCTTATTGAATTCTGCCCAAACCAGACACGTCTCATCAGCAAGGTTTACAAGATGGGAATTGGCATTAATGGCCCCAGTAAACATCACCATAAGGAGATGCAGCGCATTAAATCCTGCAACTTTTCTCCCAGGTGTGCCTGGTCAGACACAAAGGGTGGAAGGTGAGAGTGATGGGGAAGGAGGATTTAATGCAAAGGGAGATACACATGATTGTATGGAATATTTGACCCAAAATTTTACCGCAAGGCCTGACATCAGTGACAACCCACTGGAAGATGCAGAACTAACGTTCTACACGGACGGTAGTTGTCATAGACAGTCAGACTCGGGAGACTTGTGTACTGGATACGCAGTCGTAGATGACCAAGACACCATAGAAGCGGAACCGTTAGGCCCACCTCACTCAGCCCAGGTTGCTGAACTGGTCGCCCTAACCAGAGCATGTGAATTGGCTAAGGGTAAGTCAGCCAATATCTACACCGATTCTAGATACGCCTTCGGGGTAGTACATGATTTCGGAGCCCTATGGCGGCTCAGAAATTTCATGACGGCGGCTGGTACACCGATAGCGCATGCAGCTCACATAAAAAGGCTTCTAACAGCGATACAGGAACCCGACAGAGTGGCTGTTATCAAATGTAAAGCACATACATATAGCCAAGACCCAGTATCCCTTGGTAACAGCCGAGCAGACGAAGCCGCAAAGCTTGCAGCTGCTACCCCCATACAGACAGACACCACACAACTGATGGTATTTAATACCATCAACACACAAAAGTTGTGTGAGATGCAGAATTTGTGTTCCACACAGGAAAGAGCAGTCTGGAAGGCAAAGGGATATGGCCAGGAGTCCTCAGGGCTCTGGACGGATGGACATGGTAAACCAGTGGCCCCCAGGGCATACCTTCCATGTCTGGCTGAAGCAGCTCACGGGCTGACTCATCTAGGCAAGGAGGGGATGTGCAAATTGGTAAGAGCATACTGGTGCGCCCCAGGATTCTCCTCTCATGCGAGTAAAAGAGCAATGTCATGCCTTACCTGTCTGAGAAAGAATATTGGAAAAGCAATACCTACAGAACCATCCCATATCCCACCTGCCGGCGGCCCTTTCCAGGTAATACAAATTGACTTCATTCAATTACCCCCATGTCGAAATTTGAAATATGTACTTGTTTGTATAGATGTTTTCTCGAATTGGGTCGAAGCTTTCCCAGCAGCTACAAATACCGCTATGTTTACAGCTAAGAAAATTGTGCAGGAATTTGTATGTAGATATGGTATCCCTAGAATCATTGAAAGTGATAGGGGTACCCATTTTACAGGTGATGTCTTTCAAGGAATGTGTAAGTTGATGGGAATTGATAGCAAGCTGCACACTCCGTACCGTCCACAGGCGAGCGCGAAGGTCGAAAGAGTGAACAGCACTATTAAAAATAAATTGAGTAAAGTAATGGCAGAGACAGGATTGACGTGGCCAGAAGCTTTACCCATTGTTTTGTATAGCATCAGAACCACTCCCAGGTCCCCTCTTAATCTGTCTCCTTTTGAAATCTTGTTTGGTCGACAACCGCATGTCATGATTAACCCTCAGGATGATTTGAAATGTAACAATGAAGTAACTGTAAAGTACTTGATTAACATGAGTAAGCAGTTGAGGAATCAAAATGATAATCTGAAGTTGATGATTCCTGATTTACCAGATAGTAATTGTCATGACATTGAACCTGGGGATTATGTAATGATACGAAATTTTCTACGCTCAGGTTGTCTTATTGATAGATGGGAAGGACCATACCAGGTCTTATTGACTAGCACCACAGCATTGAAGGTGGCTGAGAGAGAGACTTGGGTCCATTCATCCCACTGCAAAAAGGTTGCTGATCCAGAGAAGTCCCGTGATAAGGAACAGACGGTAGAGGTTGTATCACTGGAGTGTCTGTTCCAGGAGGACTGAGGCGGCACCTGAGCCTTGAAGACCGAAAGCAGTTGTCGACTCCCTTCTCCCTTTTATTGTTTTTCCCCACTTCCCATCCCCTCTTCCTTGAAATTTCTTTTTCCCCCTTCTCATTCTTCTCTATTTCCTCCTCAAAGATGGACTTGCCCCAAGAGACTGTGATCCGGATTTTGATGTTAACCATGATGTTGACCAGAGCAGTCTGTTCCGGCGAGAGTACCATAGAGGTCGAGAGAGGTTCTGGAATGGGTTCCGATTATGATGATGGAGGCGTAGTTTTCCAAGATCAACCAAACCAACAAGCAAAGGCGAGTATCAGAAAACGATCCGATAGAAGAAATTGTGATGGATTGTTAGCTGAAGAAAATTGTATCTGTAGGCTCTGTGATAATCTGGTTGAAGATGGATGCATAAAGAAATGCCAATCTAGTTTTAATATCCATATAGACCGGCATCCATTGAGTGACTATCACTCCTTAGTGGGTAACGTGTTAAACCAAACAGATTGTTGGGTATGCTCTCAAGTACCTCAGGGTCATAGCAAATCAGGGCTAGTACCATTTCCTTTAACGTTAGGGGAGGTACTTGAGCTAAGTGGTGGGAGACCGGTGGACCGGAGGTTTAATATCTCCAGCCCTCCTAGTTTGAAGCTCCACCAATACCATGTGGATAGGTCCCTCTTATGTTTCAATATCTCCAATCCCAGAAAACCGGGAAATTGGGAAGTGTCATGGAGCAACCTTACCATGACCTTTTCACACAGAGCAGATAGAATGCCTACAGATACAGAGCTGGTACGCCACATAGCCAGTAGAGGAAAATCTTTTCGGTATCGATATACCTTAGGAAATAGGATTACTAGAGTTGGAGAGGTATCACCAGGATACTGTGCACATATCGTACAAACTGATACGTGCATTAGGCAGATGGAAGAATTAGGGTCAGGAGATTTCACCTGGAAGGTTTGTAACATGGTCATGTCCTTCTCCGTCCCATATGTTCTCCCCGATGATGCATATTTCATATGCGGGAGAAAGGCGTACAAGTGGCTTGCCCCAAACTCTGAAGGATTGTGTTATATTGGAAAAGTATTGCCTGAAGTGATGACTGTTACACATGACAAAATGAAGGACATACACCGTGGTGCCCAAGCTCCTTATACTCACACTCATTACGAGCACCGAGTTAAAAGACAACTGTCAGAAAGGTTAGAGCATCCGGCCTCTGATCTTATCCATGAATCCACCGGGATTCAGGTTCTGGTAGCGTTAGATTTCACTCGCACCGCTCGAGGAGTGATGAATTATAGATACATTTCCGCACTCGCCAATTTGTTAGATAATATCACTGAAATGTATGATGACACGTTTAGATACACTGGAAGAGAACTTCAAGCTTACAAAACAGAACTAGTTCAGCATAGGATGGTTCTTAATTATCTTACAGCAGTAACAGGCGGATATTGTGTTACATTGGCAACACAGTACGGCATAAAGTGTTGCACGTATATCACAAATAGCACCGAGGATCCGGTAGAGGTCATAGACCAAAAGATGGACGACATTCTCCAATTAAAGTGGGAATTTCGCCGAAAACACAATCTCACCCTTGCTGCTGTAGGTAATGAGCTGACTGGTTGGGTGTCATGGTTGAACCCGCGAAATTGGTTCTCCGGTTTGGGGGACTGGGCTCAAGGAGTCATAATGGATGTTGGAAAGTTTCTACTATGTATCTTGGGTGTCGTTATATCGATTGGATTGATATTTAGATGCGGACAGGCTTTAATGAGGTGCAAACAAAGTACAAAAGTGATGAGCTTGAGGAGTGAGGAAACCGTAATTAACCTGGATTTGATTTATGACCCAATGATAGAAACCAGGATGCTTTCACCTGTTTTTCTGCTTTTCTCCAAGATACAAAGACCCCCTTGGACGAGGAAGCTGACGAGACGAGATGTATACAGACAACGGATTGACCAAAGAAGAAGATTTGACAACTTTAAATATGGACACTTGATGAACTTTGCCATGGATCCCCAGTTTCCCTAGTACTTTTAAACTCACGCTAGCCCAACATTTTTTTGTAAATCTGATGGCTCAGACAAAGCTATTTGCTCATGCCCAAGGAGCAATACAGCGCAAAGAAGACGACTCTCAACAGATACCGAACACAACTTCGACGACAGATGTACATTTCCCTGACATAGAATATCATTGCATTTTTCATAAGTGTTCTTTATCTTCATCTCTACAACCCTCAGGTAATGACACACATAGACGATAGGGAATACAGGCACAGATATCAGCAACCACATACCTCCCCCATTCATGTATCATCAACTAAAATGTGCTCCCCATTTTGTTCAAAATCCGAAAAGAGCTCGGTAAAGTTTGACAGCCCATCCACAGACCTGTACCACAGGATAAGAAGGAATTCAAATGTATACTTCGCAATACCTCGAAGCTTGATGTACAACACGTACGGCACGATGATACATGACCCCCCAAACATGGATTCATACACACATGCTTCTGCTATCTCACTAGGTCATACCCTCTTCACACCTTCTCCTCTCTCCTCCCTTACCCAACCATGGAAATCAATTAACCCCTGACATGCATTTTTCTCCTTAAATGTTTTGTGGCAGTTATTATTGACTGCCAAAGGGTGGACTGTCAAAGTCAGAAAAATGTCTCTATGCACGTTGCCATATTTGCACCGCACACTGGTCCGTGCTGCGCATGCGTACGCTCTCCCGTGAAGGCGCATACCCGCAATAGCGTGCACTCGCAGGCGCGGTATGCGTATTTACGGTAGAGTTTATGTAGTCGTAGCGTGCGACTCATTCGTTACATATTTTCACAATTAATGTAGTTTATAGATCATGGTCCCTTTGATAGTTTCTGAAAGTTTGGTTAATATAGAAGGTCCCTGAGCTAAGGAATCCCTCTTTGTATCGTACGAAGGGTCTAACAGGAATCATACAGCAGTGTTTGGTACCCATCGGAAGAGTATTTAATTAGCAATATTCCGGTGTTGGTTTGGAGCGTATTAATCGCTCGTGCGAATAGTTATGGACATAAGAAGTTTATGTCCATTTCTACTATTTACTCATACTCAGGTATGCGGCGGGAAACCTAGTTCCCCACCCACCTGAGCTGTTTGAAATCGTCACAGCCCACCTGTATGAATCAACCTATGACCTTTTGTTATGATGCAGGGCCGAATTCCGACGTCCAATGGACAATGGGATTGTAGGGACTGTAGGATTGCATTGTGTGTGGGGCATAAATAGGCAGGCCGACCACATCCAGCTCTCACTCTTCAACGGTTCTCATTGCTGAAAATCGGGTGCTGGATGTCCAGGCGCATGCGATCGTTTACCCTTGTGCGTAAGTTTCTCTCCGTTATCATTGTCTTTCTGTGAGCCAATTTCTCTCATCTCTCTCCGTCTCCCTCTCTCTCTTTCCCTTCTCTCTCTCTCTCGTATCTCCCCTAGACTAGTATTGTATTGTATTAGATAGTATTGTTTAGTTCTGTGGTTAGGAAGTCTCTGTTATATTGTAGTGTATCATTTGTACTGTTGTCCCCTTTTTACAAGTATACTAGATATAATACAGTTAATAGGCTTTGGAACCTAAACCAGTATCTGTGTATTTTCTATAGTGTTAAGTGTTCACTTGAGCGTCGGTGACGCTCAAGCAGCTTTGTAGTTAGCCAGGTTACACAAGGTTGCACTTACACCCTGTATTCACATTAAGGTATTCTGTGTATTTCTTTGGTATAAGGTTTAGACATAAAGGTATAGCGTTGTGAGCGTCTGCGCCGCTGGTGATCTCCTCGTGGTCTCGAGCGTCCGCTACGCCATAGCGAATCATTACTCTAGTCATAGCCAATAACGTGTCCTGTGATTGCTGGGCCGTGAGCGAACGTGACGCTTGAGCGTCTCGCCTACGGCTGAGCGATCGTTACGCAACTAGCGTACCATTACGGTACTTCTTAAGTAAACAGCGTACAGTGTTCTTAGCTTCATAAAGGGTTGTTTATACGACAAGGGAATTTAGCATTGTCACTGCTCAGCATGTCCTCCTGACTCAGCAGCAGCCGCAAGACTGTGTGAGGCGGGTAGTGTGAGTTCCGCTCACAGTCAGCGGCTGCGATGTCACCAGGGGCAAGGAGTGTACGGGGAGGGGACTGGGCGGAGAGAGGGAGGGGACTGTTCCTGGCCAGATCTGTGCCTGTGACTCCGCCCAGCGTTACGGCCAGGCACAGAATCACAGACTTGGGCTAATATATATTATATAGGAGATGTGGTTTGTTTTAAATGTCTTAATGTTTCTGTACAGCATATTCTTTTATGTAGTTTGGATATAACGAAATCAAATTTCTTATTTTGGTCCAGATTTATCAAAGGAGGGAGGGAGGGGAGGTGGGGGGGGGGGGGGGGGGGGAAGAGAGGGAGCGAGATAAAGTACCAACCAATCGGCTTCTGTCTGTCATTTTAAAGGCTGTGTTTGAAAAAGAACAGGTTGGTTGGCACTTTATCTCTCTCCAAACTTTGATAAATCTGTTGGGCGGGCGATGTTGCCACATTACTGCCTTGCCCCAGGTGACAAGAAACCTAGTTTCGGCTCTGTCTATTAAGTTCATTTTGTCAATAGCCATCACAAATTGACTTTTCATTCATGCAAATTTCACAATGTCTCTTAAGGGGCCTACACACTGGGCGATATCTTGAAAGATATGGACGATAAATCGTTCATATCTTTCAGTGTGGATGCATCAACGATTAACGATGTCGTGCCCACAATCGTTCATACAGGTCAGTCAATTTGGACGATATAGATGTATGTACTCTCATATCGTCCAAATTGACCATCGATATCGTCCAGTGCGTAGGTAAAAATAGGTAAAAATCGGCCATCGATAATATAGTTGGTTGATAATATCGATGGTCTAAAACATTGCCCAGTGTGTAGACCCCTTTACACAGCTCTCAGGCAGCTCACGGGAACTTACTGTGGAGAGCGCAAGAAGTCAGGAAACCCACCGGATATGCTCAATTCTAGACCCAACGTTTTACTTAAGACGCCCAACTTAAAGCTGAAATTGACATTATTGGGTATATTCCTACACATTACATTTTACCAAACCTCCCTCTATCAGTTTTGCAGTATAGTAATTACAAATCAGTTCAGTTCTCCACCTAAAAATTTCTGTGGGTGGGGAGTGAGCAACGGGACCAATCAGAACAGACTTCATTAAAGCTTCAGATTGCCCCACAAACATTACGATGCCCAGTTTAGTCAGACCTGAGAGAGGACCGATGGCACCTTGGGAAAAAAATAAGATTTTACTCACCGGTAAATCTATTTCTCGTAGTCCGTAGTGGATGCTGGGACTCCGTAAGGACCATGGGAAATAGCGGCTCCGCAGGAGACTGGGCACAACTAAAGAAAGCTTTAGGACTACCTGGTGTGCACTGGCTCCTCCCACTATGACCCTCCTCCAGACCTCAGTTAGGATACTGTGCCCGGAAGAGCTGACACAATAAGGAAGGATTTTGAATCCCGGGTAAGACTCATACCAGCCACACCAAATCACACCGTATAACTCGTGATACTATACCCAGTTAACAGTATGAAATATAACTGAGCCTCTCAACAGATGGCTCAACAATAACCCTTTAGTTAGGCAATAACTATATACAAGTATTGCAGACAATCCGCACTTGGGATGGGCGCCCAGCATCCACTACGGACTACGAGAAATAGATTTACCGGTGAGTAAAATCTTATTTTCTCTGACGTCGTAAGTGGATGCTGGGACTCCGTAAGGACCATGGGGATTATACCAAAGCTCCCAAACGGGCGGGAGAGTGCGGATGACTCTGCAGCACCGAATGAGCAAACTCTAGGTCCTCCTCAGCCAGGGTATCAAACTTGTAGACTCTTGCAAAAGTGTTTGAACCCGACCAAGTAACAGCTCGGCATATTTGTAAAGCCGAGACCCCTCGGGCAGCCGCCCAAGAAGAGCTCACTTTCCTCGTGGAATGGGCTTTTACAGATTTAGGGTGCGGCAGTCCAGCCGCAGAATGTGCAAGTTGAATCGTGCTACAGATCCAGCGAGCAATAGTCTGCGTAGAAGCAGGAGCACCCAGCTTGTTGGGTGCATACAGGATAAATAGCGAGTCAGTTTTCCTGACTCCAGCCGTCCTGGAAACATATACTTTTCAGGGCCCTGACTACGTCCAGTAACTTGGAATCCTCCAAGTCCCAAGTAGCCGCAGGCACCACAATAGGTTGGTTCACATGAAAAACTGATACCACCTTAGGAAGGAATTGGGAACGAGTCCTCAATTCCGCCTTATCCATATAAAATACAGATAAGGGCTTTTGCATAACAAAGCCGCCAATTCTGATACACGCCTGGCCGACGCCAAGGCCCACAGCATGACCACTTTCCACGTGAGGTATTGTAGCTCCACGGATTTAAGTGGCTCAACCCAATGCGACTTCAGGAAATCCAACACCACGTTGAGATCCCACGGTGCCACTGGAGGCACAAACGGGGGCTGACTATGCAGCACTCCCTTAACAAAAGTCTGAACTTCAGGCAGTGAAGCCAGTTCTATTTTGGAAGAAAATCGATAGAGCCGAAATCTGGACCTTAATGGAACCCAATTTTAGGCCCATAGTCACCTCTGACAGTAGGAAGTGCAGAAATCGACCTAGCTGAAATTCCTCCTTTGGGGCCTTCCTGGCCTCACAGCACGCAACATATTTCCGCCATATGCGGTGATAATGGTTTGCGTTCACTTCTTTCCTAGCTTTAATTAGCGTAGGGATAACTTCCTCCGGAATGCCCTTTTCCTGCAGGATCCGGCGTTCAACCGCCATGCCGTCAAACGCAGCCGCGGTACGTCTTGGAACAGACAGGCCCCCTGCTGCAGCAGGTCCCGTCTGAGCGGCAGAGGCCATGGGTCCTCTGAGATCATTTCTTGGAGTTCTGGGTACCAAGCTCTTCTTGGCCAATCCGGAACAATGAGTATAGTTCTTACTCCTCTCCTTCTTATTATTCTCATTACCCTGGGTAAGAGAGGCAGAGAAGGGAACACATACACCGACTGGTACATCCACGGTGTTACCAGAGCGTCCACAGCTATCGCCTGAGGGTCCCTTGACCTGGCGCTATATCTTTGTAGCTTTTTGTTGAGGCGGGACGCCATCATGTCCACCTGTGGCCTTTCCCAACGGTGTACAATCATTTGGAAGACTTCTGGATGAAGTCCCCACTCTCCCGGGTGGAGGTCGTGTCTGCTGAGAAAGTCTGCTTCTCAGTTGTCCACTCCGGGAATGAACACTGCTGACAGTGCTAACACATGATTTTCCGCCCATCGGAGAATCCTTGTGGCTTTTGCCATTGCCATCCTGCTTCTTGTGCCACCCTGTCGGTTTACATGAGCGACCGCCGTGATGTTGTCTGACTGGATCAGCACCGGCCGGTGTTGAAGCAGGGGTCTAGCCTGACTTAGGGCCTTGTAAATGGCCCTTAGTTCCAGAACATTTATGTGTAGGGAAGTCTCCTGACTTTTCCATAGGCCTTGGAAGTTTCTTCCCTGTGTGACTGCCCCCCAGCGTCGAAGGCTGGCATCCGTGGTCACCAGGACCCAGTCCTGTATGCCGAATCTGAGGCCCCCTAGAAGATGAGCACTCTGCAGCCACCACAACAGCGACACCCTGGCCCTTGGAGAGAGGGTTATCCGCCGATGCATCTGAAGATGCGACCCGTACCACTTGTCCCACAGATCCCACTGGAAGATCCTTGCATGGGACCTGGCAAATGGAATTTCTTCGTAAGAAGCTACCATCTTTCCCAAGGCTCGCGTGCATTGATGCACCGACACCTGTATTTGTATTAGGAGGTCTCTGTCTAGAGACGACAACTCCTTGGACTTCTCCTCCGGGAGAAACCCTTTTTATCCTGTTCGGTGTCCAGAACCATACCCAGGAACAGTAGACGCGTCGTAGGAACCAGCTGCGACTTTGGAATATTCAGAATCCAGCCGTGCTGTTGTAGCACTTCCCGAGATAGTGCTACTCCGACGAACAACTGCTCCCTGGACCTCGCCTTTATAAGGAGATCGTCCAAGTACGGGATAATTATTTCGGCCATTACCTTGGTAAATACCCTCGGTGCCGGGGACAGACCAACGGCAACGTCTGGAATTGGTAATGACAATCCTGTACCACAATTTTGAGGTACTCCTGGTGAAGAGGGTAAATAGGGACATGCAGGTAAGCATCCTTGATGTCCAGTGATACCCTGAAATTCTCCAGGCTTGCAATAATCGCCCTGAGCGATTCCATTTTGAACTTGAACCTTCGTATATAAGTGTTCAAGGATTTCAATTTTAGAATGGGTCTCACCGAACCGTCTGGTTTCGGTACCACAACATTTTGGAATAGTAACCCCGGCCTTGTTGAAGGAGGGGTACCTTGATTTCACCTGCTGGAAGTACAGCTTGTGAATTGCCGCCAGTACAACCTTTCTCCGAGGGCAGCCGGCAAGACTGATGTGAGGTAACAGCGAGGGGGAGTCGCCTCGAACTCCTGCCTGTATCCCTGTGATACTACTTGCAGAACCTAGGGATCCACCTGTGGGCAAGCCCATTGGTCCCTGAAGATCCCGAGACGCGCCCCCACCGCACCTGTCTCCACCTGTGGAGCCCCAGCGTCATGCGGTGGACTCAGAGGAAGCGGGGGAAGATTTTTGATCCTGGGTACTGGCTGTCTGGTGCAGCTTCCCTTGTCTCTGTGCAGAAAGGAAGCGCCTTTGACCCGCTTGCTTTTCTGAAGCCGAAAGGACTGTACCTGAAAATACGGTGCTTTCTTTGGCTGTGAGGAAACCTGAGGTAAAAAAATTTCTTCCCAGCTGTTGCTGTGGATACGAGGTCCCAGAGACCATCCCCAAACAATTCCTCACCCTTATAAGGCAGAATCTCCATGTGCCTTTTAAAGGCAGCATCACCTGTCCACTGCCGGGTCTCTAATACCCTCCTGGCAGAATGGACATTGCATTAATTCTGGATGCCAGCCGGCAAATATCCCTCTGTGCATCCTTCATATATAAGACGACGTCTTTAATATGCTCTATGTTAGCAAAATATTATCCCTGTCTAGGGTATTAATATTATCTGACAGGGTATCAGACCACGCTGCAGCAGCACTATTTATGCTGAGGCAATTGCAGGTCTCAGTATAGAACCGGAGTGTGTATATACAGACTTCAGGATAGCCTCCTGCTTTTTATCAGCAGGCTCCTTCAAGGTGGCCGTATCCTAAGACGGCAGTGCCACCTTTTTTGACAAACGTGTGAGCGCCTTATCCACCCTAGGGGATATCTCCCAACGTGACCTATCCTCTGGCGGGAAAGGGTACGCCATCAGTAACTTTTTAGAAATTACCAGTTTCTTATCGGGGGAACCCACGCTTCTTTACACACTTCATTCACTCATCTGATGGGGGAACAAAACACTGGCTGCTTTTTCTCCCCAAAAATAAAACCCCTTTTATGTGGTACTTGGGTTCATGTCAGAAATGTGTAACACATTTATCATTGCCGAGATCATGTAACGGATGTTCCTAGTGGATTGTGTATATGTCTCAACCTTGTCGACACTGGAGTCAGACTCCGTGTCGACATCTGTGTCTGCCATCTGAGGTAACGGGCGTTTTTTGAGCCCCTGATGGCCTTTGAGACGCCTGGGCAGGCGCGGGCTGAGAAGCCGGCTGTCCCACAGCTGTTACGTCATCCAGCCTTTTATGTAAGGAGTTGACATTGTCTGTTAATACCTTCCACCTATCCATCCACTCTGGTGTCGGCCCCACAGGGGGCGACATCCAATTTATCGGCCTCTGCTCCGCCTCCACGTAACCTTCCTCATCCAACATGTCGACACAGCTGTACCGACACACCGCACACACACAGGGAATGCTCTGACTGAGGACAGGACCCCACAAAGTCCTTTGGGGAGACAGAGAGAGAGTATGCCAGCACACACCAGAGCGCTATATAATGCAGGGATTAACACTATAACCGAGTGATTTTTCCCCCAATAGCTGCTTGTATACACATATTTCGCCTAAATTTAGTGCCCCCCCTCTCTTTTTAACCCTTCGAGCCTGAAAACTACAGGGGAGAGCCTGGGGAGCTATCTTCCAGCTGCACTGTGAAGATAAAATGGCGCCAGTGTGCTGAGGGAGATAGCCCCGCCCCTTTTTCGGCAGACTTTTCTCCCGCTTTTTCTTGGATTCTGGCAGGGGTAATTTATCACATATATAGCACTGGGACTACATATTGTGATGATTTGCCAGCCAAGGTGTATTATATTGCCCTCAGGGTGCCCCCCCCCCCAGCGCCCTGCACCCATCAGTGACCGGAGTGTGAGGTGTGCATGAGGAGCAATGGCGCACAGCTGCAGTGCTGTGCGCTACCTTGTTGAAGACAGAAGTCTTCTGCTGCCGATTTTCCGGAACACTTCTTGCTTCTGGCTCTGTAAGGGGGCCGACGGCGCGGCCCCGGGAACGAACACCAAGGTCGGGTCTTGCGGTCGATCCCTCTGGAGCTAATGGTGTCCAGTAGCCTAAGAAGCCCAAACTACCACCAGTTAGGTAGGTTCGCTTCTTCTCCCCTTAGTCCCTCGCTGCAGTGAGTCTGTTGCCAGCAGATCTCACTGTAAAATAAAAACCTAAAATATACTTTCTTTCTAGGAGCTCAGGAGAGCCCCTAGTGTGCATCCAGCTCAGCCGGGCACAAGATTCTAACTGAGGTCTGGAGGAGGGTCATAGTGGGAGGAGCCAGTGCACACCAGGTAGTCCTAAAGCTTTCTTCAGTTGTGCCCAGTCTCCTGCGGAGCCGCTATTCCCCATGGTCCTTACGGAGTCCCAGCATCCACTTAGGACGTCAGAGAAATGACTGGATGGCGCAGCCCGGAGGTCAATAAAATGTAATGTCATTAATAAAAATTTCTTATAACCATCCTCTTTACTTCATACTCTTCACATCCAATAGTTACTTTATAAAGACGATGGGTAAATGTAATAGGGTGTGAAGTGCTGGAGGTGCGGGAGCTTGTGTGAGAATGCCGTATTTTTAAAGTGGCAACTATTTACAATGCACAACCATGCTGGTGTTAGGGTGTTTGGTGTAGCCACCACTGAGGAGGATTGGGGTTAGGCTGCGGAGAGGGGGGGGGGGGGGGGGGAGGAAGAGATAGGTTTAGGCACCACTGAGGAGGATTGGGGTTAGGCTGCGGGGAGGGGGGGGGTTAGGTTTAGGCACCACTGGGGAGGGTTAGGGGGGTAGCGTTAGTATAATTACCAAACCCCTGTCAGGATTCTCACTTTCGGGATGCCACTGTCAGTCTTCTGACCGCCGTCATCCCAACCACTGGTCACGCATATGTATTCCAGCATAAAAGGGCAACATAATGCACTGAGGTCTTGGGTTCAATTCTCAACAGGAACCCATCTGTGTAGCGTTTGTTGGAGTAAACCCAGGCAAACACACAGAGAAAATATGGAGTAAAAAAAAAAAAAAAAAAAAAAAAAAAAAAGAAGAAGAAGAAGGACATACTGGTAGATTAATTGGCTTCTGTAAATTAAGTGTATCATATAAGAGCACAGGCAACACAGTGACAAGCCCCTAGGCACAATATTATACGGCGCAGACTGCCCCACTCTCTCAGGATTCTTGCGAGACTTCCCCAGCTACCTGTTTTGGGGCCTTTTGCCGTGGTCTATTGTGGGCCAAGAAGTCATACAGCGCATGTATTACACTGTGTGCACACTTAGCCAGTGTTGGGATTGAGACACACGGTATCAGAAATGTAGTGTTCACTCTAGCGCCCTATACTTAATCAGTGAGGGGGCAGATTTTAATTTTTAAAGGCAAAATGTTATACTTAATCACCAACATTGGAGGATATACTACCATAGGGCTGGAACAATTTTCGATGGTGCAACCGATAGTGACATGTAAAGACACAAACAGTATTACAATGTTTATAGACGCACAAAGTGGGCGACTCAGTCCTTGCACATTCAGGCGCACCCTGGTACACCATGGGAAGGGCGGATACTAGCATTAGCATTAAGGGGTACATTTACTAAGCAGTGATAAGAGCGGAGAAGTGAGCCAGTGGAGAAGTGCCCATGGCAACCAATCAGCACTGAAGTAACATCTATAAATTTGCATACTATAAAATTAAACAGAGCTGCTGATTGGTTGATGGGGACATTTCTGCACTGGCTCACTTCTCCGTTCTTATCACAGCTTAGTAAATGTACCCCATAGTCACAGATGCAACGACAGCAGAAGCTGCTACAGCAGGTGCAGCAGTGTGCCTCAGAATAAGCCTCGCTAAGGGAGATTACAAAGAAGATGTCTCAAGCTTGTTCAAAGCAATAAAAGTTCTGTATTAATCAGTAAGTTCGGGGAATTTATGCACTATAATTTCCATATTTCTTGGTGGTGACTAACATAAAAGTCATTATGACTGATCCTGTGCTACTAATGGGAGTTTGTGAGCCTTGCAATACAATGTTCTTGAATTTATTATTAGGCTATTGTATATAATACATGCCCTCCAACATTTTATACATGAAAACCGGTACAAATTAGGAAAGGGGCATTGCCACTGTAAAATAGGGCGTGGCCACACACCCTTTCCTATACTTTCAATGTTAATTTGGAGAGTAAAAAATCGGTACAATGCCCTTTTTGTCTGTACAGTCCATAAAAAAAAAAAAAAAAAAGGATACTGTACCTGCCAAAAAAAGGTACAGTTGGAGGGTATGTATAATATTCTCCCCGTACTTGTGTGGGTTTCCTCCGGGTACTCCGGTTTCCTCCCACAATCCAAAAATATACTGGTAGGTTAATTGGCTCCCAACAAAATTAACACGTGTGTGTGTGTGTGTGTGTGTGTGTGTGTGTGTGTGTGTGTGTGTGTGTGTGTGTGTGTGTGTGTGTGTGTGTGTGTGTGTGTGTGTGTGTGTGTGTGTGTGTGTGTGTGTGTGTGTGTGTGTGTGTGTGTACACATGTGATAGGGAATATAGAGTGTAAGCTCCACAGGGGCAGGGACTGATGTGAATGGCCAAATATTCTCTGTAAAGCGCTGTGGAATATGCGTGCGCTATATAAATAACTGGTAATAAATAATTATAAATAAATATTGTAGAACCATTAAAGTGAACTTTCTACAACCCACGTACACCATTGCCAGTTTTCTGAAGTTACTGCCCACAGTATACTATTGTACTGGGGATCTCTGCCACGGCCAGGGCCGGTTATAGGGTGTTCAGTGCTCTCCGGCAAACTATAAAATTTGCACCCTCCAACAAATATGTCCTCTTGACATGAGTTCTGAATCCTATGCAAAGGGGGAGCTGGTGTCCAGTGAGCATAGATCAGGGGATGGGACCAGAAGAAAATGAAAGGGGGGTCAACATGATAGGGGAACGGTAATAGTTTAGATTGTAAGCTTGCGAGCAGGGCCTTCCTACCTCTGACTGTTTATTACCCAGTTTTGTTGCATCATTGTGTCCAATTGTAAAGCGCAACGGAATTTGCTGCGCTATATAAGAAACTGTTAATAAAATAAGAATTTACTCACCGGTAATTCTATTTCTCGTAGTCCGTAGTGGATGCTGGGTACTCTGTAAGGACCATGGGGAATAGACGGGCTCTGCAGGAGACTGGGCACTCTTTAAAGAAAGATTAGGTACTATATCTGGTGTGCACTGGCTCCTCCCTCTATGCCCCTCCTCCAGACCTCAGTTAGGGAAACTGTGCCCGGAAGAGCTGACATTACTAGGAAAGGATTTTGAATCCAGGGTAAGACTCATACCAGCCACACCAATCACACCGTATAACTTGTGATAACCATACCCAGTTAACAGTATGAACAACAGCTGAGCCTCATTCAACAGATGGCTCAGAACAATAACCCTATAGTTAAGCAATAACTATATACAAGTATTGCAGAAGTCAGCACTTGGGACGGGCTCCCAGCATCCACTACGGACTACGAGAAATAGAATTACCGGTGAGTAAATTCTTATTTTCTCTGACGTCCTAATGGATGCTGGGTACTCCGTAAGGAACATGGGGATTATACCAAAGCTCCCAAACGGGCGGGAGAGTGGGACGACTCTGCAGCACCGAATGAGCAAACTCAAGGTCCTCCTCAGCCAGGGTATCAAACTTGTAGAATTTTGCAAACGTGTTTGCCCCTGACCAGGTAGCAGCTCGGCCAAGTTGTAAAGCCGAGACCCCTTGGTCAGCCGCCCAAGAAGAGCCCACCTTCCTCGTGGAATGGGCTTTGACTGATTTAGGATGCGGTAGTCCAGCCGCAGAATGTGCAAGTTGAATCGTGCTACAGATCAAGCGAGCAATAGTCTGCTTTTAGAAGCAGGAGCACCCAGCTTGTTGGGTGCATGCAGGATAAACAGCGAGTCAGTTTTTCTGACTCTAGCCGTCCTGGAAACATAGATTTTCAGGGCCCTGACTACGTCCAGCAACTTGGAATCCTCCAAGTCCCGAGTAGCCGCAGGCACAATAGGTTGGTTCAAACAAAACGCTGATACCACCTTAGGGAGAAATTGGGTACGAGTCCTCAATTCTGCCCTGTCCATATGGAAGATCAGATAAGGGCTTTTACATGACAAAGCCGCCAATTCTGACACATGCCTAGCCGAAGCCAAGGCCAAAAGCATGACCACTTTCCACGTGAGATACTTCAACTCCACGGTCTGAAGTGGCTCAAAACAATGTGATTTTAGGAAATCCAACACTACGTTGAGATCCCAAGGTGCCACTGGAGGCACAAAAAAGGGGCTGAATATGCAGCACTCCCTTAACAACGTCTGAACTTCAGGCAGCGTCTTTCCTAGCCTTTAACAGCGTAGGAATCACTTCATCTGGAAAACGCCCTTTTCCGTTAGGATCCGGCGTTCAACCGCCAAGCCTTCAAACGCAGCCGCGGTAAGTCTTGGAACAGACAGGGCCCCTGCAGTAACAGGTCAGGCCATGGGTCCTCCGTCATTTCTTGTAGTTCTGGGTACCAAGTTCTTCTTGGCCAAACCGGAACTACGAGTATAGATCTTACTCCTTTCTTCCTTACTATCCTCCGTACCTTGGGTATGAGAGGAAGAGGAGGGAACACATAAACCGACTGGTACACCCACGGTGTCACTAGTGCATCCACAGCTATCGCCTGAGGGTCTCTTGACCTGGCGCAATACTTTTTTAGCTTTTTGTTGAGGCGGGACGCCATCATGTCCACCTGTGGCCGTTCCCAACGGTCTACAATCTGCGTGAAGACTTCTGGATGAAGTCCCCACTCTCCCGGGTGGAGGTCGTGCCTGCTGAGGAAGTCTGTTTCCTAGTTTTCCACACCCGGAATGAACACTGCTGACAGTGTTAGCACGTGATTCTCCGCCCATCGGAGAATCCTTGTGGCTTCTGCCAACGCCATCCTGCTTCTTATGCCGCCTTGTCGGTTTACATGGGCGACAGCCGTGATGTTGTCTGACTGAATCAGCACCGGCTGGTTTTGAAGCAGGGGTTCTGCTTGACTTAGGGCATTGTAAATGGCCCTTAGGTCCAGAATATTTATGTGTAGGGAAGTCTCCTGACTCGACCATTGTCCTTGGAAGTTTCTTCCCTGAGTGACTGCTCCCCAACCTCGGAGGCTTGCATCCGTGATCACCAGGACCCAGTCCTGAATGCCGAATCTGCGGCCCTCGAGAAGATGAGCACTCTGCAGCCACCACAGCAGACACCCCCTGGCCCTCGGAGACAGGGTGATCAGCCGATGCATCTGAAGATGCGATCCTCACTTGACTAACAGGTCCCACTGAAAGTTCCTTGCATGGAACCTGCCGAAGGGAATTGCTTTGTAAGAAGCTACCATCTTTCCCAGGACTCGCGTGCAATGATGCACAGACACCTGTTTTGGTTTCAGGAGGTCTCTGACCAGAGATGACAACTCCTTGGCCTTCTCCTCCGGGAGAAACACCATCTTCTGTTCTGTGTCCAGAAACATGCCCAATATCAGCAGACGCGTCGTAGGAACCAGCTGCGACTTTGGGATATTCAGAATCCAGCCGTGCTGTTGTAGGACTTCCTGCGATAGTGCTACACCGATCAACAACTGCTCCTTGGACCTCGCCTTTATAAGGAGATCGTCCAAGTACGGGATAATTATAACTCCCTTCTTTCGAAGTAGTATCATCATTTCGGCCATTACCTTGGTACACACCCTCGGTGCCGTGGACAGACCCAACGGCAACGTCTGGAATTGGTAATGGCAGTTCTGTACCACAACCTTGAGGTACTCCTGGTGAGGTGGGTAAATGGGGACATGTAGGTAAGCATCCATGATGTCCCGTGACACCATAAAATCCCCCTCTTCCAGGCTTGCAATAACCGCCCTGAGCGATTCTATTTTGAACTTGAACTTCCTTATATAAGTGTTCAAGGATTTTAAGTCTAGAATGGGTCTCACCGAACCGTCTGGTTTCGGTATCACAAACATTGTGGAATAGTAACCTCGTCCCTGTTTAAGGAGAGGAACTTTGATTATCACCTGCTGGAGGTACAGCTTGTGAATTGCCGCCAGTACTACCTCCCTTTCCTTGGGAGTAGCAGGCAAGGCTGATTTGAGGTAACGGCGAGGGGGAGACGTCTCGAACTCCAGCTTGTATCCCTGAGATACCTGTAGAACCCAGAGATCCATCTGTGAGCGAACCCACTATAAAAATAGGACTACAAAGCAGGAACAGTTAGGTTGAGTAAGTGTAGGCATGAAGGGCCACACGTGACCCCAGAGCAATGGTAACCACTAGGAAATTGGTTACTACAGGCAACGTCTCCATTCTTTAATCTTTAGAAGGTTTGATAAATTCCTCCTCCTCCCCCGCCCCTCTCAGGGCCGGTTCTAGCCCTTGTGGCGCCCCGGGCGGAAAATAGGGCGTGGCTTCATACAGCGGCATGGTCAGTTACGCCCCCTGTAGAGTTGTGCCCCCTGTACAGTAGCGCCGCTTACAAAAAAAGAGAATACTTACTATCCCCGCTCCTGATTCCCGACCGCTGCAGACCTCAGCAAAGGTCCTCTCCACGAAGGGAAACTAGACGGGTAGCATCTAGTTCCCTTCACAGTGGGGGGCACTGCCAAACAGTAGCGGATCTTGCCATGGTGCGGCGCCCTCCGGATGGCGGCGCCCCGGGCAAAGGTCCTGCTTGCCCGTGGCAAGATCCGCTACTGGCCCCTCTCCATGGCCAACACATACAGGCCAATTTTGTGAACAGCCAATTAACATACCAGTGTGTTTTTGGACTATGTGAGGAAAGATGCAAACACAGGGAGAACATAATGTACGAATTCAACACAGATAGGGCCCTGGTTGGAATATAACTAGCGACTCAAGCTTTTTGAGGAAGCAATACTGATCACTGTGCCACCACGCTCCCAGTGCACTTTTAAGTAAAAATGTCATTATTTGAAAAAAACTTTTGCCTCCTTTGTGTATGGAGAAATAAAAACTGTGTGGTGAACTATTTTTAGGACACTTCTATGTCTAGACACGGGGTTGTGCAACGTTAAACATCTATATCATGTTTTTTCTGTAGCATAAATATAGGGGACAAGTACACAGATTATCATGTAATTACAATGTTTGATAAAAATAATAGCACACAAAATACAGTAAGAGCAGAGACTTTAGTACCGTACCCCACCCCAAACATTTTTCAAGTTCTAGGCTGCCGCATTCCCCCTTTCCTTGAAACACCCATTCATAACCCAGCCTGCTAATATGCTTAGATTGTTTAGATCATGTCATGGCAAGCAAGCAGTACTGCGATTGGTTACTAATCTTTACTATACTCCCACTGGCTGTTAGAGTTTATGGGAAAATAAATCCAAACGCCTGACTTACAAAGCCAGAACTGATCCATAGCACAATTGCAAGATGTGCCAGTTGCAGCGCAGTCCAAAATTAAAATAGGGGAGCCACACCAGCTGCCACCCCGAATATCACAGTCTGGGACTCTCTGGCAGTTGCTGTGGTTCCCCTATTTGAATCCTCCCTAGAAACGCTTGGGAACACCTGCGTTTTCCCTGACACTCCAAAGAAAACGGCCAGTTACCACGCCTCTTCCTGTCGATCAGCATGCAAATGGCTATGCGTTTAGAATTTTCGCACCATCCTGTCGCTGACCGACGATGCCTGTTATAGTTTCCTGACGCACGTGCATATGCATGGGCAATCTATCGCTGATCGCCCGCTGTGCGAAAACGAAATGCAGCAATCAGGTCTGAATTACACCCTATGTTTATTAAATATCCCCCTAAATTTGTTTTAAATGATAGCCATGACCTCTATTCCAATTGAAGAATGCAAAATTGGGAGGAACGTCTGTCTGCTCTTATTCTAAAGGCTTAAGAAATTGTTATTCATCGCATAGTAGTTTTAAAAGTATGTGCGCATATTAGATGCCTCAATACGCCACATAGCGGGAGATGCCTGGCGTGAGTCAGCTGACCGGTACCGAGCAACTCCGTTAACATCAGGCGTCTTTTTTGCAGATAAAAATGCATCTTATTTGTAGCACTACGCAAATAGGACGCACAAGCAGATTCTGATGATTAAAAGGATATGCGGCATGCCTATATTTTCTGTGCGTCTACAGCTGTAACTCATACTTGCCTACATTAGATATCTCCTCTCCAGGAGAAGCCCAGAGAGGAGACGCTGCAGGAGACTTCAGGGGGCGGGGACGGACTGTGGCACATCGGAAAACGCCGCAATTTGCGGATCCGCGGGGAGGGGCTAAAATGACGCGATATGCGTCATTTTAACCCCTTTCCCACCTACGGACCCACGAATATGGGAGATTATCTCTCCATCCTGCCCGCATCACTAGGGTGCGAGCTGGATGCGGGAGACCTGCCTACTCTTCCGGGGGTGCGGAGGGGCTACCCCAAAAAACGTGAGCCTCCCGCAGCTTCCAGGAGAGTAGGCAAGTATGGTGTAACTGCATACAAAAGGGTACATTACAGTGTTTTCTATATAAACACAAAAGCTAATTGCACTGGATTACAGCTAAGAAAAATATAGTATTTTAAAATCACACCAATTTTGAACTTCTTTTGAACTTTATATTTGCAGTTGTTGCTACACAGTTGATGTGTAATACTTAACAAAGAAACAACTTCCATACGTAAGTCTTCCCCA
This sequence comes from Pseudophryne corroboree, assembly GCF_028390025.1. Lineage (NCBI taxonomy): Eukaryota > Metazoa > Chordata > Amphibia > Anura > Myobatrachidae > Pseudophryne > Pseudophryne corroboree. The sequence goes on from NC_086455.1 coordinate 39,595,975, forward strand.
CAATGTGCAAAAAAAAGTGAATTATTCACACGGTTCGTAGATAGCAGTAACTACAAACAAATGTGAAGTCATACAGTATATTCACCTTACTATTGATTGTTATTACAATGCGTGAGTCATTTCTTCCACTCACCTTACACCCACTCCCCAGCCATGCAGACACTTCCCCTAGTGTGGCCATCGGTGCATCACCTGCTGTAACCATGAGTCATTTTATTTGGCACAAAAATGACATTCATTCTGCATGGAGGAGCTACTATATACTAGAGATGAGCGGGTTCGGTTTCTCTGAATCCGAACCCGCCCGAACTTCATGGTTTTTTTCACGGGTCCGAGCAGACTCGGATCCTCCCGCCTTGCTCGGTTAACCCGAGCGCGCCCGAACGTCATCATGACGCTGTCGGATTCTCGCGAGACTCGGATTCTATATAAGGAGCCGCGCGTCGCCGCCATTTTCACACGTGCATTGAGATTGATAGGGAGAGGACGTGGCTGGCGTCCTCTCCATTTAGATTAGAAGAGAGAGAGAGAGAGAGAGAGAGAGAGAGAGAGAGAGAGAGAGAGAGAGAGAGAGAGAGAGAGAGAGAGAGAGAGAGAGAGAGAGATTGACCTGATTTACTGGAGTTTAGGAGTACTGTAGAAGTGTAGAGAGTGCAGAGTTTACTAGTGACTGACCACAGTGACCACCAGACAGTGCAGTTTTGTTTTATTTAATATATCCGTTCTCTGCCTGAAAAAAACGATACACACAGTGACTCAGTCACATACCATATCTGTGTGCACTGCTCAGCCCAGTGTGCTGCATCATCTATGTATATATTATATATCTGACTGTGCTCAGCTCACACAGCTTATAATTGTGGGGGAGACTGGGGAGCACTGCAGTGCCAGTTATAGGTTATAGCAGGAGCCAGGAGTACATATTATATTAAAATTAAACAGTGCACACTTTTGCTGCAGGAGTGCCACTGCCAGTGTGACTGACCAGTGACCTGACCACCAGTATAGTTAGTAGTATACTATATTGTGATTGCCTGAAAAAGTTAAACACTCGTCGTGTGACTTCACTTGTGTGGTGTTTTTTTTTTTTATTCTATAAAAAACTCATTCTGCTGACAGACAGTGTCCAGCAGGTCCGTCATTATATAATATATACCTGTCCGGCTGCAGTAGTGATATATATATATTTTTTAAATCATTATTTATCATCCAGTCGCAGCAGACACAGTACGGTAGTTCACGGCTGTAGCTACCTCTGTGTCGGCACTCGGCAGTCCATCCATAATTGTATACCACCTACCCGTGGTTTTTTTTTCTTTCTTCTTTATACATACATACTACTACATCTCTTTATCAACCAGTCTATATTAGCAGCAGACACAGTACAGTACGGTAGTTCACGGCTGTAGCTACCTCTGTGTCGGCACTCGGCAGTCCGTCCATAATTGTATACCACCTACCCGTGGTTTTTTTTTTCTTTCTTCTTTATACATACATACTACTACATCTCTTTATCAACCAGTCTATATTAGCAGCAGACACAGTACAGTACGGTAGTCCACGGCTGTAGCTACCTCTGTGTCGGCACTCGGCAGTCCGTCCATAATTGTATACCACCTACCCGTGGTTTTTTTTTCTTTCTTCTTTATACATACATACATACTACTACATCTCTTTATCAACCAGTCTATATTAGCAGCAGACACAATACAGTACGGTAGTCCACGGCTGTAGCTACCTCTGTGTCGGCACTCGGCAGTCCGTCCATAATTGTATACTAGTATCCATCCATCTCCATTGTTTACCTGAGGTGCCTTTTAGTTGTGCCTATTAAAATATGGAGAACAAAAATGTTGAGGTTCCAAAATTAGGGAAAGATCAAGATCCACTTCCAGCTCGTGCTGAAGCTGCTGCCACTAGTCATGGCCGAGACGATGAAATGCCAGCAACGTCGTCTGCCAAGGCCGATGCCCAATGTCATAGTACAGAGCATGTCAAATCCAAAACACCAAATATCAGTAAAAAAAAGGACTCCAAAACTTAAAATAAAATTGTCGGAGGAGAAGCGTAAACTTGCCAATATGCCATTTACCACACGGAGTGGCAAGGAACGGCTGAGGCCCTGGCCTATGTTCATGGCTAGTGGTTCAGCTTCACATGAGGATGGAGGCACTCAGCCTCTCGCTAGAAAAATGAAAAGACTCAAGCTGGCAAAAGCAGTAGCACCGCAAAGAACTGTGCGTTCTTCGAAATCCCAAATCCACAAGGAGAGTCCAATTGTGTCGGTTGCGATGCCTGACCTTCCCAACACTGGACGTGAAGAGCATGCGCCTTCCACCATTTGCACGCCCCCTGCAAGTGCTGGAAGGAGCACCCGCAGTCCAGTTCCTGATAGTCAGATTGAAGATGTCAGTGTTGAAGTACACCAGGATGAGGAGGATATGGGTGTTGCTGGCGCTGGGGAGGAAATTGACCAGGAGGATTCTGATGGTGAGGTGGTTTGTTTAAGTCAGGCACCCGGGGAGACACCTGTTGTCCGTGGGAGGAATATGGCCGTTGACATGCCTGGTGAAAATACCAAAAAAAATCAGCTCTTCGGTGTGGAACTATTTCAACAGAAATGCGGACAACAGGTGTCAAGCCGTGTGTTCCCTTTGTCAAGCTGTAATAAGTAGGGGTAAGGACGTTAACCACCTCGGAACATCCTCCCTTATACGTCACCTGCAGCGCATTCATAATAAGTCAGTGACAAGTTCAAAAACTTTGGGTGACAGCGGAAGCAGTCCACTGACCAGTAAATCCCTTCCTCTTGTAACCAAGCTCACGCAAACCACCCCACCAACTCCCTCAGTGTCAATTTCCTCCTTCCCCAGGAATGCCAATAGTCCTGCAGGCCATGTCACTGGCAATTCTGATGATTCCTCTCCTGCCTGGGATTCCTCCGATGCATCCTTGCGTGTAACGCCTACTGCTGCTGGCGCTGCTGTTGTTGCTGCTGGGAGTCGATGGTCATCCCAGAGGGGAAGTCGTAAGACCACTTTTACTACTTCCACCAAGCAATTGACTGTCCAACAGTCCTTTGCGAGGAAGATGAAATATCACAGCAGTCATCCTACTGCAAAGCGGATAACTGAGGCCTTGGCATCCTGGGTGGTGAGAAACGTGGTTCCGGTATCCATCATTACTGCAGAGCCAACTAGAGACTTGTTGGAGGTACTGTGTCACCGGTACCAAATACCATCTAGGTTCCATTTCTCTAGGCAGGCGATACCGAAAATGTACACAGACCTCAGAAAAAGAGTCACCAGTGTCCTAAAAAATGCAGCTGTACCCAATGTCCACTTAACCACGGACATGTGGACAAGTGGAGCAGGGCAGGGTCAGGACTATATGACTGTGACAGCCCACTGGGTAGATGTATGGACTCCCGCCGCAAGAACAGCAGCGGCGGCACCAGTAGCAGCATCTCGCAAACGCCAACTCTTTCCTAGGCAGGCTACGCTTTGTATCACCGGTTTCCAGAATACGCACACAGCTGAAAACCTCTTACGGCAACTGAGGAAGATCATCGCGGAATGGCTTACCCCAATTGGACTCTCCTGTGGATTTGTGGCATCGGACAACGCCAGCAATATTGTGTGTGCATTAAATATGGGCAAATTCCAGCACGTCCCATGTTTTGCACATACCTTGAATTTGGTGGTGCAGAATTATTTAAAAAACGACAGGGGCGTGCAAGAGATGCTGTCGGTGGCCAGAAAAATTGCGGGACACTTTCGGCGTACAGGCACCACGTACAGAAGACTGGAGCACCACCAAAAACTACTGAACCTGCCCTGCCATCATCTGAAGCAAGAAGTGGTAACGAGGTGGAATTCAACCCTCTATATGCTTCAGAGGTTGGAGGAGCAGCAAAAGGCCATTCAAGCCTATACAATTGAGCACGATATAGGAGGTGGAATGCACCTGTCTCAAGCGCAGTGGAGAATGATTTCAACGTTGTGCAAGGTTCTGCTGCCCTTTGAACTTGCCACACGTGAAGTCAGTTCAGACACTGCCAGCCTGAGTCAGGTCATTCCCCTCATCAGGCTTTTGCAGAAGAAGCTGGAGACATTGAAGGAGGAGCTAACACGGAGCGATTCCGCTAGGCATGTGGGACTTGTGGATGGAGCCCTTAATTCGCTTAACAAGGATTCACGGGTGGTCAATCTGTTGAAATCAGAGCACTACATTTTGGCCACCATGCTCGATCCTAGATTTAAAGCCTACCTTGGATCTCTCTTTCCGGCAGACACAAGTCTGCTGGGGTTGAAAGACCTGCTGGTGAGAAAATTGTCAAGTCAAGCGGAACGCGACCTGTCAACATCTCCTCCTTCACATTCTCCCGCAACTGGGGGTGCGAGGAAAAGGCTCAGAATTCCGAGCCCACCCGCTGGCGGTGATGCAGGGCAGTCTGGAGCGACTGCTGATGCTGACATCTGGTCCGGACTGAAGGACCTGACAACGATTACGGACATGTCGTCTACTGTCACTGCATATGATTCTCTCCCCATTGAAAGAATGGTGGAGGATTATATGAGTGACCGCATCCAAGTAGGCACGTCACACAGTCCGTACTTATACTGGCAGGAAAAAGAGGCAATTTGGAGGCCCTTGCACAAACTGGCTTTATTCTACCTAAGTTGCCCTCCCACAAGTGTGTACTCCGAAAGAGTGTTTAGTGCCGCCGCTCACCTTGTCAGCAATCGGCGTACGAGGTTACATCCAGAAAATGTGGAGAAGATGATGTTCATTAAAATGAATTATAATCAATTCCTCCGCGGAGACATTGACCAGCAGCAATTGCCTCCACAAAGTACACAGGGAGCTGAGATGGTGGATTCCAGTGGGGACGAATTGATAATCTGTGAGGAGGGGGATGTACACGGTGATATATCGGAGGATGATGATGAGGTGGACATCTTGCCTCTGTAGAGCCAGTTTGTGCAAGGAGAGATTAATTGCTTCTTTTTTGGGGGGGGTCCAAACCAACCCGTCATATCAGTCACAGTCGTGTGGCAGACCCTGTCACTGAAATGATGGGTTGGTTAAAGTGTGCATGTCCTGTTTTGTTTATACAACATAAGGGTGGGTGGGAGGGCCCAAGGACAATTCCATCTTGCACCTCTTTTTTCTTTTCTTTTTCTTTGCGTCATGTGCCGTTTGGGGAGGGTTTTTTGGAAGGGACATCCTGCGTGACACTGCAGTGCCACTCCTAAATGGGCCCGGTGTTTGTGTCGGCCACTACGGTCGCTAATCTTACTCACACAGCTACCTCATTGCGCCTCTTTTTTTCTTTGCGTCATGTGCTGTTTGGGGAGGGTTTTTTGGAAGGGACATCCTACGTGACACTGCAGTGCCACTCCTAGATGGGCCCGGTGTTTGTGTCGGCCACTAGGGTCGCTAATCTTACTCACACAGCTACCTCATTGCGCCTCTTTTCTTTGCGTCATGTGCTGTTTGGGGAGGGTTTTTTGGAAGGGACATCCTGCGTGACACTGCAGTGCCACTCCTAAATGGGCCCGGTGTTTGTGTCGGCCACTAGGGTCGCTAATCTTACTCACACAGCTACCTCATTGCGCCTCTTTTTTTCTTTGCGTCATGTGCTGTTTGGGGAGGGTTTTTTGGAAGGGACATCCTGCGTGACACTGCAGTGCCACTCCTAGATGGGCCAGGTGTTTGTGTCGGCCACTAGGGTCGCTTAGCTTAGTCATCCAGCGACCTCGGTGCAAATTTTAGGACTAAAAATAATATTGTGAGGTGTGAGGTATTCAGAATAGACTGAAAATGAGTGGAAATTATGGTTTTTGAGGTTAATAATAATATGGGATCAAAATGACCCCCAAATTCTATGATTTAAGCTGTTTTTTAGGGTTTTTTGAAAAAAACACCCGAATCCAAAACACACCCGAATCCGACAAAAAAAATTCGGTGAGGTTTTGCCAAAACGCGGTCGAACCCAAAACACGGCCGCGGAACCGAACCCAAAACCAAAACCCGAAAAATTTCAGGCGCTCATCACTACTATATACAGTAGTTTTAGGTCTTGGCTAACCATGTTCAGGTGTATGCACAGTAGATGAAGACAATACAAACAATGAATGATTTACAAGATAGCAGGTGTGTGTGTGTGTGTGTGTGTGTGTGTGTGTGTGTGTGTGTGTGTGTGTACGTACGTATAACTAGGGTCTATGGGGGTCATTCAGAGATGATCGTAGCTGGGCTAAATTTAGCACAGCTACGATCATTCACACTGACATGCGGGGGGATGCCCAGCACAGGGCTAGTCCGCTCCGCATGTCAGTGCCGCCCCCCCTGCAGAAGTGCAAAGGCATCACACAGCGGCGATGCCTTTGCACTTCAAGAGTAGCTCCCCACCAGCGCAGCGTTAGCGTGCTGGCCGGGAGCTACTCGTCGCTCCCCAACCCGCAGCGGCTGCGTGTGACATCACACAGCCGTGTGGCCCACCCCCGTTCGGTCTGGCCACGCCTGCGTTGGCCGGACCGCGCCCACGAAACGGCAGCCAACGTTCCGCCCCCCCCCCCACCCAGCAACCGTCTCTGCCTGTCAATCAGGCAGAGGCGATCGCAGCCCTGCTACAGCTTTCGTCCTTCTGGCATGCTCCGGCGCACTACAGAATGACCCCCTATGAACAATGCTTCTCAAATTCAGACACAATAATGGTTCATGTTTTCCAGAGGGCCTGATTTACGTTTTCCAGAAGGCATGTTCTCACAGACGGCCTGATTTAGATGTGGTTGGAGTTGCTATTGCCGCTGCTTAGTAATATGGTAAGGCAGCAGGAGGGGCTCACGCCTCCTCAAGCATTACTGATCTGAATTGCTCTCCATGACCTGAGTGCATGACCCATGGGGTCACGCAAGCCGGCCACCACAGATTTTAAAATGAGGCCAGGATAATTGGTGCTTTGCGACATGAGGCTTACCCAGACTTTAGAAACAGACAAAATCAGCTGCGCAAAGTATCAGGGAAAGGACAGTACAATTTTAGGAGAACCGATGTATGTATATAAATTGATTTATTAATGAAAAAGCATAAAATAGCAGTAAAAGATGACATAAAATTGTTGGATATAAAAAGGCACACCTTGACTAAGTTTATCCGTTTAAACAGACACCAAATAGTGTCGGTTCTCTATATGGATGTCCACAAAGGGAAATAAAGTCCAGCTGTTTGTTGGAAAGCAATAGATGGTAATAGCCGTAATGTTAATACTGGAAGTGAATGATCAGTGCAGTAGACATCCCATAATAATAAATTGGGGGAGTGATCCAGTGTTATTTATTGTTCAATTACCTCTCCTTAGGTGGGCTGGTCCAAAGCCGAGCGTCCTCGGCGATGTGTCCTGCAATGCCCACTGTGCGAATGCCGCAGGGGAGAGGGAGCCGTGGATTCACTGTAAAGTGTATGCCGTGTGCTGGTTTATCCGGCTGACGGGGAGCCGTATGTTGATACGGGCGGCTCGAGAATTCAGATCCGCGGCTATTCTGGGATCTCTGTGGAGATGAAGGACGGCTTGCGGGGAGAACAAACCCGCTAATGCTTTCAAATCGGATACCTCGGCAGGTGTGCAGACAGGAGGCGTGGCCTAACTAGTTTCGTCACGTGACCCGTGACTTTCTCAAAGGAATATACCAGCCTCAATCTGGATCCACTTTTAAAGCAGGATAATTAGTTAATTATGTACAGGTGTAAACATTCATTGGATTGCTCCTAGCTAATTACATACATCGGCCGATGTATGTAATTAGCTAGGAGCAATCCAATGAATGTTTACACCTGTACATAATTAACTATTGAGGCTGGTATATTCCTTTGAGAAAGTCACGGGTCACGTGACGAAACTAGTTAGGCCACGCCTCCTGTCTGCACACCTGCCGAGGTATCCGATTTGAAAGCATTAGCGGGTTTGTTCTCCCCGCAAGCCGTCCTTCATCTCCACAGAGATCCCAGAATAGCCGCGGATCTGAATTCTCGAGCCGCCCGTATCAACATACGGCTCCCCGTCAGCCGGATAAACCAGCACACGGCATACACTTTACAGTGAATCCACGGCTCCCTCTCCCCTGCGGCATTCGCACAGTGGGCATTGCAGGACACATCACCGAGGACGCTCGGCTTTGGACCAGCCCACCTAAGGAGAGGTAATTGAACAATAAATAACACTGGATCACTCCCCCAATTTATTATTATGGGATGTCTACTGCACTGATCATTCACTTCCAGTATTAACATTACAGCTATTACCATCTATTGCTTTCCAACAAACAGCTGGACTTTATTTCCTTTTGTGGACTTCCATATAGAGAACCGACACAATTTGGTGTCTGTTTAAACGGATAAACTTAGTCAAGGTGTGCCTTTTTATATCCAACAATTTTATGTCATCTTTTACTGCTATTTTATGCTTTTTCATTAATAAATCAATTTATATACATACATCGGTTCTCCTAAAATTGTACTGTCCTTTCCCTGATACTTTGCGCAGCTGATTTTGTCTGTTTCTATATTCTCCAACCAAACACCCACATAGTGTTTTTCAGCCGCGCATGTATCAGGGTAATTTGATTATTAGCCTCCTGCAATTGAGGCGCTGTAGAAGCAGTCTTCTGTTTTTTCTCTTTTACCCAGACTTGCCTACTCTCCCGGAATGGCCGGGAGGCTCCCGAAAATCGTGTGACCCTCCCGGCCCCCCGGAAGAGCAGGCAAGTCTCCCGATTACAGGGGTCCCCCCAAGCCCGGCCGCCCACTTAGCGAGTAAAGTGGGCGGTCCGGGCAGGCGATGACGCGATTCTTGTTGAATCGCGTCATCGTAGCCACGCCCCCTGCTGTATAATGCCATAATAGCGGCATTACACAGCGGGGGGCGGTGCTTACACGACACGATCCCCATAGTCACGCCCCCTGATCACCTCTGCCACGCCCCCGGCCCGCCTCCTCTGCACACACATCACAGCCCACCCCCCTGCCGAACCGACCTGGCTGCTCTCTCCTGGAGAGAGCAGCAAAAAAGTCGGTAAGTATGGGCTTACCTCCAACCACATCTGCATAGGCCCTAAAATCAAAAGTGAAATCATTAGAACCACCTTTAAAATGCGTCAGTCACACCTGTGCTTCAGCAAGCAGATATGGAAAACATGTACTTTTATTCCACTTTCAGACAGAAATGTCTGGAAGTCCCAGCTTTTAGCCGGCATTTCAATGCAGAGTCGTTTTGCCGGGCCCTGCCTGACCCCTCCCCCCCTTTCACACAGAGAAGCAAATTACTGGGTCCAGAATTTCCATCCGGTAATTTGTGGATCAACACGGGTATTTTGTCTGTGTGAAAACGTCAACCCGGGTTGACCCTTTCACACAGAAAAAGGACCCGTGTTTTTTTGTGAAATTACCAGATGCATCCTTTAGGGCAGAACAGATGGTTAATATGAAACATGACTGAGGGGGTTATTCAGTATGGATCACATTAGCGATCCTCAGTGCAGTTTCCCATAATCGGGAAACTGAGCATGTGCAGAACGGTTCCTGCGTTCGGTAGGAGGGACGGGAGCTAGAGGTGTTAACCCCATTTTCCGGGAGGGGCAAGGCCAAGGACTGCGTTGCGAGATGCCCAGCAACGGCCAGCCTGGGTAAGCTTAGGCTCACTCAGCTTGCCGTAACAGACAACGGGCCTAATTCAGACCTGATCACAGCAGCAAATTTGTTAGCAGATGGACAAAACCATGTGCACTGCAGGTGGGGCAGATATAACATGTGCAGAGAGTTAGATTTGGGTGGGGTGTGTTCAAACTGAAATCTAAATTGCAGTGTAAAAATAAAGCAGCCAGTATTTACCCTGCACAGAAACAATATAACCCGCCCAAATCTATCTCTCTACGCATATATTATATCTGCCCCTCCCCCCTGCAGTGCACACGGTTTTGCCATTTGTCATGCTAACAAATTTGCTGCTACGATCAAGTCTGAATTAGGCCCCACGTTTGATCCCACACTGCGACTCCAGTTGCAGTGCTGCGATCGCAAATGTGCAACACCTCCTACTGCATTGCATTGCTAAGTATCACATTTGCAAAGCTGCTGCGAACAGCTTTGCAAATGTTATCCAAACCGAATGAGGGCCAAAGACCGTTTATAGACTGCATGATTAGAGAGTATGACCTGGCGGGTGAATGGAATTGAGTGAGGGGGGCAGGATAGTGATTGTCAGGTATTGTGGACAGCAAGATGGTAGAGGCAATCTCTATTCACACTGATAGATCTGAGCGCATCTGCAGGTGATTCAGGGTCATACGTAACTCATGGGGACATGTACAAAGCAGTGAAAAGAGTGGAGAAATGAGCCACTCTGTATACTTTTATAGTATGCAAATAATAAATGTTACGGCAATGCAACTTCTCCACTGGCTCATTTCTTCACTTTTATCACTACATCTCCTCCTCAGACTCAGCTGAAGGGGTGTAACAGGGTGTTCACACATAAGCCAAGTTTATAGACAGAATGGCAGGCCATGCGGAACTGCACATGAAGATATCCCTGTTTTCAGGTGGGGGATAGGGGCGGTGCAATTGCCTAGACGCAGTCATGCAAATATTTTACCCATGCACACAGTGCGAGCACAATGGAGGCCGACTTGCTGCGTTAGCTCCTCAGTAGGGTTTGGATCAGAAAGCGGATCTGGAGGCACCACTGTTTGATCCAGGTTACACTGGCTCTATAAATGAGAACAAGCAGTCAAGATCTGAAACAAATATTCTATGTCACTCCAAAAGAGTCGCTATGTACAAGGGAAGAAGATCTTCCTTTTTTTGAATTGGCAAGTGCTAACCTCTGCGCCGAGCTGATCAGACAGACACAGCACCTCCGTCTCTGCTTCCTCATTTCCAGTTACTCTCAGTCCCTGCCTACTGCACACTGTGTACAAAGGAGAGAAGCACTTGTCGTCTCACTTTTTAAAGGAAATTACCTTAATAGGCTGGCCTGCTTTAAATAAAAAATAAACAAATAAAAAAACTTAAAGCAATATAAGAAACTACAAAATGGATCATGACTGGCAGTATAAATTGGAGTGTATTACAACAAAATAAATAAACAAACAAGAGCACTCTAATGTTTGCGATATTTTGCTCAAAACACTAAACATTCTTCCATTTGCGATGATAATTTGGCAATTAAGGAACATATTTATTAGTCATTTAACAAACGTGTTATGTACCTCAGCAGGGCCTCTAAAAAGAGAATTGAAAGACTAGACCTTTGCGGGTAATTGGATTGACCACGTAATGTATTCGCAGGTGTGAGTTAATGCGGCAACAGCAGGACTTTACGGCATCATAAACTCGCACAAAAATGTGCAAATTCAGTCTGGGAGCGGGTATTTATTTATCTTTTCCCCATTATCCTATAGGTCAGGGTTTCTCAAACTCTGTACTCAAGGCACTAAGGGGCATATCCAATTGTAGGCAGTGTTTTTGACCCAGCGAGTTAGTGTGGCAACATCTGCACTTTACAGCATCTCAGACTTGTACAATTTTGTTTACCGGGGGGGGGGGGGGGGGATTGGATCGCTTAGGGGTGAGAATTGCAATGCCGTTCCGTGAATTTGTTCCGGAAACTCTGTTCAAATTTGCTATTGATTTTCTTTCTGCTCGGCAGTTTGAGAAGACTTGGAACCATCTTAGCACAAACTTTGTCATGTCAAGATCTTGTTGCAGAACTTGCCTTACAGTTTCTTTGACGATGTTTCACATTTCTGCCATCATTCGGATGTTGAGTCGACGATCAGTTCTAACAATTTTCAAAACGGTTCCCACATGTTCTTTGTTTTTGATGTGCAAGGCTTACCGGGACATTCATCATCTTCAACATCCTCACGACAGTCACTAAGGGGGTAATTCAGATCTGATCGCGGTTTTGCTATCCTGTGATCAGATAGTCGCCGCCTACAGGAGGAGTGTATTTTCGATGTGCAGGTGTGCAGTCTCTGCGCAGCCCAGGACTTACTCTTCCAGTGCGGTTGAATCCTGCTGAATGGGGCCGGAGCTGACGTCAGACACTTGGGCATGCCTACGTTTTTCAGGGCACTCCCTATAAATGGTCAGTTGCCACCCACAAACGGCCTCTTCCTGTCAATCACCTTGCGTACGCCCGTGCTAATGGATCTTTCGCACCATCCCGTCGCTGATCGGCGATGCTCGTTGTAGCTGTCTGACGCACCTGCGCATTGCGGTGCATACATATGCGCAGTTTGGATCTGAACGCCCACTTTGCGAAAACCGCACAGCAATAATCAGATCTGAATGACAGTCTGCCCCGTAAGCCTCGGTTATCATACGGAAAGATTAAGTGGGCGTTTTTTTTTTCAATTTAACTATTTATATTTTTTACATTGCTCTGCTTTTGAATTAAGCATTTTTATGGCGCAAAGGAAAAACACAACTTCTTTGACCGCTGTGTGATAGCAAACTACCTGTGCGAGAGCGGTGATACTTGCAATACTGTTTGGGATAGTACAAGGACAATGATCCCCCACTGCCTTTTACCTTATACAATATGGTTTATTTAGTAGCCATACCTCGTATATAAACACTCCGCCATTACAGTCCAGGTTTTAAGAATATTCATGCTTGAGAACAGGTGACTAAGGGCCTGATTCAGATATTTACGGTCACATGGAGCACGCGCCAAAATACCTTAGCAATGCCGCTTGCAGTGAGTATATCTAAAGGGCCCAATACACTACAACGATAATGCCCGATTTCATCTGGTTTCGACCTTTCGGGCCGATAAATCGGATGAAAAGTGGCAAATCGGATGTGTTTTACATCCGATGCGATGCGCGATCCCATGAGCATCGGATCGGAGTCCCTAGGTCGTTAGTGCTGCACTCTTGATATGTCGGATCCTGCAGGCATGGCTGGGATCGCATACGATACATCGTAAGCAAAAGGACCACATACGATGTATCCTGTGTGATCCTGCCGCCTGGGAGGCTGCCGGGCGGTTCAAGGGAAATTGTATGCGACATGAGGGTCAAACAGGTCGCTGTAGTGTATGGGGCCCCTTTAGAAAAGTAAATGACAGTCGGGACAGTTTTGGGGGAGGTAGAAGTGGTGGCAAAAACGCTGCGATTGCATTAGCTACCGCATCCAAATCAGGCACATCCTTAAAATCTGGACTGTAAATGGCAGAGTTTGAGAAACTCTGACCTAGGCCCAGAATCCAAAGTTCTATGAACATACTGACCGCTTTGAAAAGTGAAGGCAAATTTCAGAATTTTGCCATCAGTGGTGTCCCACATTTACATGTTTCTGTCAGTAAAAGATGGACTGAAAGTACACTGTGGTGAACCAATGAGTCACTGGCACAGGAGAGGACTGTTAGTCACCGGGGACACACTGTATATATGTATACAGTTAAGTATATGAATGTATGGAGGAGAGTTGGTTCTCACTACTACTGGCCAAAATAAGGACTGTTACTAGTCACAGCACTGACTGGATTATTGCTACGTAGCCCCCTAAAGCAGAGGTTCTCAAACTCGGTCCTCGGGGGCCCACACAGTGCATGTTTTGCAGGTCTCCTCACAGAATCGCAAGTGAAATAAATTAGCTCCACCTGTGGAACTTTTAAAATGTGTCAGTGAGTAATTAATACACCTGTGCACCTGCTGGGTTACCTGCAAAATATGCACTGTGTGGGCTCCCGAGGACCGAGTTTGAGAACCTCTGCCCTAAAGGCTTTTATTTAATGCTAGAGTGATATGGTGTTACCCTATGGGCCAATATCAGTTAGGCTACTCTTTTTGGAGATTGGTACGTTACATAGTGTCAGACCTCAGTATCCACTGAGAATAATGGGACAGCAGTCTTCATTGCTAATTAGTCTTTTGCAGAGATACCTATGAATAGCCAGTTTTTACATAGCCAAGCTTTCCGCATGATTTAAGCTTGATGCATAGGCCTGTAATTACTGCAACCTAACATTAGCATTCATGTAAAAAAAAAAAAATATATATATATATATATATATATATATATATATATATATATATATATATATAATAATAATAATAATAATAATAATAATAATAATAATAATAATAATAATAATAATGCACGGTACTCCAGATGCTAATGAACTACAAATCCCAGCATGCCATGTCACAGTTTTGCTGTTAGGTCATGCTAAAACAAGCTGGGATGTGTAGTTCCACAGCACCTGTAGTGCCGTGCCGTACAGTCCTACCCTAATCTATGGGTTACAGGATCCCGGCCGCCAGAATGCCGACAGCGGAGCAAGCAATAGAAAGCTCCTTGCTGCGTTCGCTGTGCTGCGGGCTTGGTGGCTTGCTGCGCTCGCCGTGCTGCGGGCTTGGTGGCTTGCTGCGCTCGCCGTGCTGCGGGCTTGGTGGCTTGCTGCGGGCTTGGTAGCTTGCTGCGCTCGCCGTGCTGCGGGCTTGGTGGCTTGCTGCGCTCGCCGTGCTGCGGGCTTGGTGGCTTGCTGCGCTCGCCGTGCTGCGGGCTTGGTGGCTTGCTGCGCTCGCCACAGGTTCTATTCCCACTCTATGGGTGTTGTGGACACCCACGAGTGGGAAAAGCCCTGGCACAGCTGTCGGCATTCTCGGTTGGGATCCTGGTGTCTGTATTCTGACCGCCGGGATCCCGACGGCCAGGATATTAGCAACATTTTGTGCTGTCACCATCTATATTCCCTACCACATTTACTATACGCACAAACATGGGTTAATGTTTCAGATTAAAACTACCAGTATATTTTTGGAATGTGGGTGGAAATCAGAACACCCAGAGGAAACACACGCTAGCAAGGGAGCACATAAAAACTCCACACATGTGCTGGGTACACTGTAGTCGATATATCGTATTGGCAACTGTAATTGTGAACGACACCTTTTACTGATATTTCACATCGGCCATGCTGCACTGCAGATGCGATCTATTGCGCAAATATGTCATCCACATCTTGTGTGTACAGGCGTCCAAACGACCACAGAAACCTTACCAAAATAGCCAGTCATATTTAAATGGTTTCTCCTGAACAGAAATTGTGCGGCTTTTTGTAAATGTCTATGCACGATATTGTTGGCGTTCATAGTTTAATACATCATTAAATCGGTCGCCGCTCTGCACGTCTTTTGATGGGGGTACACCACATTAGATGCGGATGGGCATCGAACCCAAGACCTTAGTGCTCTTGTGGCAGTGATACTAGCCATTATACCAACTATTATAGTGGATGGGAGGCAAACTAAGGGCAATGTTTAAAAGCGGGGTCAGTACCTTTTTTTGTTTTAATAATGTTCTTAAATTCTTATAACTACTCTGTTAACAGAAATAAATCAGTGAAATCATTTCAGAAATAAGTGTCTGTAGACCTTTCAGAATATGGAACCTAGTATAAATACAGTATGGATTAATCTGTACAGGAGAACTGGAATGATAGGTTTCCAGAAGCGGGGAAAAAATCATCGATTAATCCTCTTGATTAAACATTTCATGTCTGTAACCATGAGTGTCATTCTGGTTGCGGATGCAAAGCGGCTATTGTGCGCATATCGATTGATGCTTTCGCACTGCGCATATGTATGAGCCGCAGTGCGCACGTGCAGCGAGTGATTCGAGAATGTGGTCGCAGCAAGATTTTAGTAGCAAAGTGAGTGACAGGGGGTTATAGCGTTTGGGGGTGGTAAAAGGGAGTTGTCGGGCGAACGCAGGCGTGTCATGGCCGTCTGTTTTCTGGGCGTGCATATATTAGCAGCTGTGATCACACCTGCTACTGGAGAGGACTGTGTGGGTCATGGGAGAGCAGCTCAGCCTGCGCGTCTTCAGAGGCACTCCGACTCTGCGCAGCGACAGGATGTGCGATGATGTTGGCGATGCTTCTGCAACCATGCAGCGCCATATGCAAATTATGTGATCGCAGTGGGCATCCTTTTGCGCAGCTAAGCTTCTGTCCATATTAGCATATCATTGCATACAGCGAATCACTGCAACAGGAGTAGGAAGAACAACCGCACCTGAATGACCCGCCTGTGTTTCAGCCGGCAGCACAATGAAAGCAATGTATACAGTAAATGTCAACTGTGTTAATGGACAGTTCATCACAGAAAACAAGAAGAAGAAATCTACAAAGCGTGTCCGCATTTGTCCAGAATTGTTTTGCACACGTAAACAGGACACACCCACATTCTGTGAGTCCATCTCACTTACAGGCTGGGAAGAGTACAGAGTACAGACGTCACTGTATTAGATCCAGCCTACCAATGCCTTAGAGTCACACCTTGCATTACTTTTAAGCCTTTTCGTTTCTCTCTTCTAAATTAAAAAAAATGCTTCATTTCATGGGGAAGGGGAAGCGAGAGTTCTTTGAAGTGTGCCCGCTAGCATGATACTGCCCAGTAACCTGCCAACTTTGGTGTAAATTTCTTAATCTGATTTTTCAACAAGTCGCAGGTCCTAGTATCCGGGCTACACACAAAAGGTATATTTATTCTCGGAAGACACCGATTTTATGCCAGACCAGACTGAATTTGCACACGACCACCGATAGGAGGATTACCTAAGTCACGGAAAAACCATGATAAATATGGTCAGATTACGGAGAATGTCATGAGGCTGCAGGATATCCTGAGATTGAAGGCAAGATTTTCTGTGTTGCCCGACCAATCCAATAATTGAAGGAGCATCTTTGTGAGAATGATTTCTCCGGGTTATTGGCAGAATGCTGAAATGATTGTTCATACACACTAAGCCTAATTCAGGTGCAGTTGTTCTCGCTCCTGCCGATGCCATCTTTTGCCGCACGCAATTGCGACTATATACGTATATGGGAAGAAGAAAACCTGAGCATAGGGGAGGCCCACTGCTGTCCGAGTGCCTCTGAAGATGCGCAGGCTGAGCTGCGAGATCTCCGAAGATGCAGAGGGTTCTCCAGTAGCAAGTGAGATCACAACTGCTAATCTAGACACGCTGAGAAAACGCCGTCCGAACAGCCATGACAGGCCTGTGTTTACCCGACCTCTCCCCGTTTCCACCCCCAAAAACGTCTTCCTGTCATTCACTTTGCGACTAATTCCTAAGTGCAACCGCAATTCAAATCGCTGCTCGTGCGTACTGCGGCTCCGATGCATGCGCTGTAAGAAAATATCGACCAATTTACGTACAATGCCTGCTTTGAGACCGCATCTGTATTATGCATTATAACAAGCAAACCACCTGATTATTGGTAAATTAGTCCAATAATTGTATATATAGTGTGTATCTAGCTTAACCCTGATGATCCCATTTTCCCCCACAGTGGTGTAAAAGGCCTGTTTTTAGAAAACGCTGTCATGGCAAGCAAGTATTGTTAAATAGCTCTGATAAATCGGAGCTAAACAATACAAAATGAGCGTTTATTTATTGGGGCAACGGTTGCAGTCATCTAGTCAAAATCCAGAATATCAACATGGTTATTACATAGGCAAACACAGGAGGGATTCTGGTTGCCCGGAAACATCCCTCTTATTGGCCAGCGGCTTAAACGATAGCAACAATAGCATACTACAGCTGCCGTCACAAAATGCAGTTTAAGGGACAGAGGTGTCATTAGATATAGGGATAGGATAGATTTACCACACAAGCACACTGTCAACATTCTAACGTTGATGACATTTCATGATGAACATGTCAACACATAAAGCTTATTTATAATGAGCGCAGGGTAAGCAGTTCACACGTGTCCCTGGATCTAGGGGGCCCTGCACACAGATTATACTTACCTTGTGTGTCGGCAAACGGGTTCCTCCTCCTATGCAGCGTCATCTTCCGGAACATGGTACCACACAATAAAAATTAACACTGCGACACTGTACCAAAACCTTTGCTCTCTTGTGTTGCGGATCATACTGAATATCGCCGAGAAGATGGCACCATGGATGGAGGAGGATAGACCCACTTACCGACACACAAGATAAGGTAATATGTGCGTCTGGCGGGCGGGGGCTGTTTAGAGGAGGGGGCCCCCCTCACGCATTATTACACCCCTGTGTCAGCATGTGCGCTGTTGACATTTTCATGGCTGAACGTGGACATGGAATATCAACATAAAACATCGAATCCATCAAAATAATGGTGGCATTGTGTAAACGACAACAGTAAGTGAATTGTTACCTTCTTTTAGATCCTCCCTCCTGTGTGTCAGCTTATTGCTGACGTCCAATGTGACATAGTTGACAAATCCATTCTTCCTAACGAACTTGCAGACGAATTCCTGCTGGTAGACGCAGTTGAGCAGGAAACAATCGCTGATATGGTCATCATGCCCATCCACCAACTCCACCATAGCCAGATTACAGCCCTGTACCCTGCAGCAGGCAGCCAC
Source organism: Pseudophryne corroboree (assembly GCF_028390025.1). Taxonomy (NCBI): domain Eukaryota; kingdom Metazoa; phylum Chordata; class Amphibia; order Anura; family Myobatrachidae; genus Pseudophryne; species Pseudophryne corroboree. The sequence goes on from NC_086455.1 coordinate 39,614,411, forward strand.
ACAGTCCCTGCCCCGGTCTAGGCTGGGGGAACCGAGGAATGTTGCCCCGCTGCTCATGGAGTCATTCAGTTCCAGCACAAAGTTTGGCATGCCCCGGGTGAAATTGTCCAGGCAGGTCTCTCCGTTCAAATCCCCCCAACACAGTTCTAAGACCCCTAGGAGGGCCACAAAAGCGCACAGGACACGCATTCTGATCCTTGAAGAAAAAAAATCAATCGAAAGACTGAGTTTTCTGCCCGCAATCTCTATGCGACTGGTCTGTAAGACAACGTAAGCATTGTCAGTAAGAAGTTACCACACACAGCTGAAACAGGAACTTCTCAGTCTGTTATACGGTGTTCTTTTTCTTTTAGAATCAAATGCTTACTATAATATACTTTCTATTCCAGAGACTCACGATTTGCAAGGAGATTCCAGATTTTGGTGTAGCAGGTAACGAAGTCCACTTGGGGCTCAGTGAGGCTCTGTCTGTAACCTTTGCTTCTCTTCTATTTAGCTGTAGTCGGTTCTACCAGAAGTTCATTTAGCAATCAGGATGGCTGGGTATTTCCTATAGGTAAAATGGAGTACTTCTGGGTTCCCTCTCGACCACCCTTGCTGAGCACTCCCCTTTGTCTGTGTCCTCTGTAGGTTTCAGATGAAACTGAAATGGGTGTTTCCTATGGCCAGGTATCCTGTGTATGTAACCCCTCACCTGCCAGCCAGGTGTATAGAGGAGCTGCAGTCAGGAGATAAGCAGGAAGTGAAACTTTACACCTGAGCCCCCTCCCCCTGTACCTGAGTCACAGAGAGAAGACAGAATGGGGAGGTGAGCAATCTCTTTCACTACTTGTCATCCCAGGAACACACTGCATGACGTACACATGAAAATAAACTGGCTCAGACCGAACCCAGGCTGGCAGGAGGTCTATTGTTATCACGTTATGCTGAGACTCGCTGACATTCTTCACTGGGCTGAGGCTGACCGGCCCCGCGGAACTTTGTTCTATATACTACCTAAATGGTAAGATCAGAGCCCAAATAATGTGGTTCTGTTTTTTGATTTGCAGCCTGGATGTACGTAATCACTATGGGGTCTATTTACTAAGCCTTGGGGACTATTTGTCAACGCTTGGAGAGAGATAAAATGGTTAGTACTTTAGCTCTCACAAATCAGCTCCTAATTTAGGTTACAGGCTGTGTTTGAAAAGGGATCCAGGTCTTTAGGTCAACACTGTCTAGGTCGACCACTATTGGTCGACATGGTTTATAGGTCGACGGGGACTCTAGGTCGACATGTTATAGGTTGACAGGGTCTCTAGGTCGACATGAGTTTTTCACTTTTTTTTTTTACTTTTTCATACATTACGATCCGCGTGGACAACAGTTGGGAACGGTAACCTTGCCCGAAGCATGGCGAGCAAACACGGTGCACTAATTGGGGTTGAGAAAACGACACAATATTATTATTATTTTTAAAAACCTCATGCCGACCTTTTCTCATGTCGACCTAGAGTCCCTGTCGACCTAGAAACCATGCCAACATATAGTGGTCGACATAGACACTGTCGACATAAGTCTAATCTACCTAACATACCACACCCGTTTGAAAAAATGACAGTTATGAGCTTTATCTCTCACAATTTATTCTCTTCCCAAGCTTTGAAACCCCCCCCCCCCAGGAGATAGATAAAGGGTACAGAGATAAAGTACCAGCCAGCTCCTGTCATTTTCAAACACAGCCTGTAACTGGTGGTCTTCAGTATGCCGCCGGCCGGGATCCCGGCGACCAGCATACCGGTGCCGGGATTCCGACCGCCGGCATGCCGACACATATTCTCCCTCTTGGGGGTCCACGACCCCCCTGGAAGGAGAATAAATAGTTTGGCGCGCGTAGCATGCCACTGTGCCCACAGCGTGGTGAGCGCAGCGAGCCCGCAAGGGGCTCATTAGCGCTCACCCAGCTGTCGGTATGCCGGCGGTCGGGATCCGGTGCCGGTATGCGGGATCCCGGCCGCCGGCCACTCATACTACACCCCCTGTAACAAACCTCCCAACATGACCCTTTCCAGGAGGGACAGAATGCTCTGCTCCTGGACTTCCTTCGTAATTTAAGATTGCCTCAACCTGTGCTGACACGCCTTTCTCATCAATTAACTAGTTCTATACATGTGTCGGCAATCATAAGAGGGAAGTCCAGGAACAGAGCATTGTGTCCCTCCTGGAAAGGATCATGGGGGTCATTCCGAGTTGATCGCTAGTTTTAGCAGCTGTGCAAACGCTATGGCGCTACCCACTGGGAGTGTATTTTAGCTTAGCAGAAGTGTGAACGGTTGTATCGCAGAGCGGCTACAAAAATGTTTTTGTGTAGCTTCAGACCTACTCAGCGCTTGCGATCACTTCAGACTATTCAGTTCCGGATTTGACGTCACAAACCCGCCCAGCGTTCCCCCAGCCACGCCTGCGTTTTTCCCTTGCACGACTGCGTTTTTCCGCACACTCCCTGAAAACGGTCAGTTGCCACCCAGAAACGCCCACTTCCTGTCAATCACTCTGCGGCAAGCAGTGCGACTAAAATGCATTGCTAGACCTTGTGTGAAACTACATCGTTCATTGTGCCTGTATGTCGCGCATGCGCATTGCGCCTCATATGCATGCGCAGAACTGCCGTTTTTAGCCTGATCGCAGCTCTACGAACAAGTTCAGCTAGCGATCAACTCGGAATGACCCCCAATGTTGGGAGGTGTGTTTGTAACATGGCAGTCAGGAGCTGATTGGCTGGTGCATTATCTTTCTCCAAGGCTTAGTAAATAGACCCCTACGTCGGCAGTGACTCAGTAGACACAAGTGCATGTATACAGTTTTAATGTCCCTCATAGTTATAATGCTGTAAATAGCACTGTATCCATATTTGGATCCCAGCACCAACTCTCGTTTTCTACTTAGTCACTGCCGACATAGTGACTATAGACAAGTTATACCAAACTCTTGTTATTATTTAGAGGTGTATTTCTAAAAATGAAAAACTGCTTTTTCCAGCATTTTTAGTTGTAGAAAATCATGTATTTCTCTTGTCCATGTCTAGTAATGAGTGAAGTGCGGAGAAATCACAAATTTCTCTAACGTCCTAGTGGATGCTGGGAACTCCGAAAGGACCATAGGGAATAGCGGCTCCGCAGGAGTCTGGGCACAACTAAAAGAAAGCTTTTAGACTACCTGGTGTGCACTGGCTCCTCCCACTATGACCCTCCTCCAAGCCTCAGTTAGATTTTTGTGCCCGGCCGAGCTGGATGCACACTAGGGGCTCTCCTGAGCTCTTAGAAGAAAGTATATTTTAGGTTTTTTATTTTACAGTGAGACCTGCTGGCAACAGGCTCACTGCAACGAGGGACTAAGGGGAGAAGAAGCGAACCTACCTGCTTGCAGCTAGCTTGGGCTTCTTAGGCTACTGGACACCATTAGCTCCAGAGGGACCGACCGCATGGAACTGGCCTTGGTGTTCGGTCCCGGAGCCGCGCCGCCGTCCCCCTTACAGAGCCAGAAGCAAGAAGAAGTCCGGAAAATCGGCGGCATGAAGACTTCTGTCTTCTCCAAGGTAGCGCACAGCACTGCAGCTGTGCGCCATTGCTTCTCATACACACTTCACACTCCGGTCACTGAGGGTGCAGGGCGCTGGGGGGGGGGGGCGCCCTGAGCAGCAATAAAAACACCTTGGCTGGCAAAACAATCACAATATATAGCCCCAGAGGCTATATATGTGATAATTACCCCTGCCAGAATCCTTAAAAAAGCGGGAGAATAGTCCCCGAAAAAGGGGCGGAGCTATCCCCCTCAGCACACTGGCGCCATTTTTCCCTCACAGTTCCGCTGGAAGGAAGCTCCCTGGCTCTCCCCTGCAGTCTACACTACAGAAAAAGGGTAAAAAAGAGAGGGGGGGCACTAAATTTAGGCGCAGTAAATATTATAGCAGCTATAGGGGACATAATTCAGTTAGTCCCTGCAGTATATAGCGCTCTGGTGTGTGCTGGCATACTCTCTCTCTGTCTCCCCAAAGGGCTTCTGTGGGGTCCTGTCCTCTGTTTAGAGCATTCCCGGTGTGTGTGCGGTGTGTCGGTACGGCTGTGTCGACATGTTTGAGGAGGAAAATTATGTGGAGGCGGAGCAGATGCCTGTAGAAGTGATGTCACCCCCTGCGGGGCAGACACCTGAGTGGATGGTTTTATGGAAGGAATTACGTGCAAGTGTCGACTCCTTACACAAAAAATTTGACGACATGCCAAATGCAGGACAGCCGGCTTCTCAGCTTGTGCCTGCCCAGGTGTCTCAAAGGCCATCAGGGGCTCTAAAACTCCCGCTACCTCAGATGGCAGACCCAGATGTCGACACGGATACTGATACCAGTGTCGACGACGATGAGTCTAATCTAATGTCCACAAAGGCCATTCGCTGCATGATTGAGGCAATGAAAGAGGTGTTACACATTTCAGATTTAAACCCAGGTACCATAAAAAAGGGTATTATGTTTGGGGAGAAAAAACTACCCGTAGTTTTTCCCCCATCTGAAGAATTAAATGAAGTGTGTGAAGAAGCGTGGGCTTTCCCTGATAAAAGATTGATAATCTCAAAAAAATTACTAATGGCGTTCCCTTTCCCGCCAGAGGATAGGGCACGTTGGGAAACACCTCCTAGGGTGGATAAAGCGCTCACACGTTTGTCTAAAAAGGTGGCACTTCCGTCTCCGGATACGGCCGCCCTGAAGGAGCCTGCGGATAGAAAACAGGAGGCGATCCTGAAGTCTATATATACACACACAGGCATTATACTTAGGCCAGCTATTGCGTCAGCATGGATGTGCAGTGCTGCCGCTGCGTGGTCAGATTCCCTGTCAGAAAATATTGACACCCTAGACAGGGACACTATTCTGCTAACCATAGAGCATATAAAAGACTCAGTCTTATACATGAGAGATGCACAGAGGGAGATCTGCCGGCTGGCATCTAAAATAAGTGCATTGTCCATTTCTGCTAGGAGAGGCTTATGGACCCGGCAGTGGACAGGGGATGCAGATTCCAAAAGGCGCATGGAAGTTTTGCCTTATAAGGGTGAGGAGTTATTCGGGGATGGTCTCTCGGACCTCGTTTCCACAGCGACAGCTGGGAAGTCAGCATTTTTACCCCATGTTCCCTCACAGCCTAAAAAAGCGCCGTTTTATCAGGTACAGTCCTTTCGGACCCAGAAAAACAGGCGAGGAAAAGGCGGGTCCTTTCTGTCCAGAGGCAGAGGTAGGGGAAAAAGGCTGCAACAAACAGCTAGTTCCCAGGAGCAAAAGTCCTCCCCCGCTTCTTCCAAGTCCGCCGCATGACGGTGGGGCTCCACAGGCGGAGCCAGGTACGGTGGGGGGCCGCCTCCAAAATTTCAGCGATCAGTGGGCTCGCTCACAGGTGGATCCCTGGATCTTTCAAGTAGTATCTCAGGGGTACAAGCTGGAATTCGAGGCGTCTCCCCCCCGCCGTTTCCTCAAATCAGCCTTGCCAGCAACTCCCTCGGACAGGGAGGCTGTGCTAGAGGCAATTCACAAGCTGTATTCCCAGCGCGTGATAGTCAAGGTGCCCCTACTTCAACAAGGACGGGGTTACTATTCCACACTGTTTGTGGTACCGAAACCGGACGGTTCGGTGAGACCCATTTGAAATTTGAAATCCTTGAACACATACATAAAAAAATTCAAGTTCAAGATGGAATCGCTCAGGGCGGTTATTGCAAGTCTAGACGAGGGGGATTACATGGTATCCCTGGACATCAAGGATGCTTACCTGCATGTCCCCATTTACCATCCTCACCAGGAGTACCTCAGATTTGCGGTACAGAATTGCCATTACCAATTCCAGACGCTGCCGTTTGGTCTGTCCACGGCACCGAGGGTGTTTACCAAGGTAATGGCGGAAATGATGATACTCCTTCGAAAAAAGGGAGTTTTAATTATCCCATACTTGGGCGATCTCCTAATAAAGGCGAGATCCAAGGAGCAGTTGTTGGTAGGAGTAGCACTATCTCAGGAGGTGCTTCACCAGCACGGTTGGATTCTAAATATTCCAAAGTCACAGCTGGTTCCGACGACACGTCTACTGTTCCTGGGAATGATTCTGGACACAATCCAGAAAAAAAGTTTTTTCTCCCAGAGGAAAAAGCCATGGAGCTGTCGTCTCCAGTCAGAAACCTCCTGAAACCAAAACAGGTGTCGGTGCATCCTTGCACGCGAGTCCTGGGAAAGATGGTGGCTTCTTACGAAGCAATTCCTTTCGGCAGGTTCCATACTAGAATCTTTCAGTGGGACCTGTTGGACCAATGGTCCGGATCGCATCTTCAGATGCATCGGCTAATAACCCTGTCTCCAAGAACCAGGGTGTCTCTGCTGTGGTGGCTGCAGAGTGCTCATCTTCTAGAGGGCCGCAGATTCGGCATACAGGACTGGGTCCTGGTGACCACGGATGCCAACCTTCGAGGCTGGGGGGCAGTCACACAGGGAAGAAACTTCCAAGGACTATGGTCGAGTCAGGAGACTTCCCTACACATAAATATTCTAGAACTGAGGGCCATTTACAATGCCCTAAGTCAGGCAAAACCCCTGCTTCTACACCAGCCGGTACTGATCCAGTCAGACAACATCACGGCGGTCGCCCATGTAAACCGACAGGGCGGCACAAGAAGCAGGACGGCAATGGCAGAAGCCACAAGGATTCTCCGATGGGCGGAAAGTCATGTGCTAGCACTGTCAGCAGTGTTCATTCCGGGAGTGGACAACTGGGAAGCAGACTTCCTCAGCAGGCACGACCTCCACCCGGGAGAGTGGGGACTTCATCCAGAAGTCTTTCAAATGATTGTAAACCAGTGGGAAAAACCACAGGTGGACATGATGGCGTCCCGCCTAAACAAAAAACTAGAGAGATATTGCGCCAGGTCAAGGGACCCTCAGGCGATAGCGGTGGACGCTCTAGTGACACCGTGGGTGTACCAGTCGGTTTATGTGTTCCCTCCTCTGCCTCTCATACCAAAGGTACTGAGAATAATAAGAAAACGAGGAGTAAGGACAATACTCGTGGTTCCGGATTGGCCAAGAAGAGCGTGGTACCCGGAACTTCAAGAGATGATCTCAGAGGACCCATGGCCTCTGCCGCTCAGACAGGACCTGCTGCAGCAGGGGCCCTGTCTGTTCCAAGACTTACCGCGGCTGCGTTTGACGGCATGGCGGTTGAACACCGGATCCTAAAGGAAAAGGGCATTCCGGAGGATGTAATTCCTACGCTGATTAAAGCCAGGAAAGATGTAACTGTAAAGCATTATCACCGCATATGGCGAAAATATGTTGCTTGGTGTGAGGCCAACAAGGCCCCAACAGAGGAATTTCAGCTGGGTCGATTTCTGCACTTCCTACAGGCAGGAGTGACTATGGGCCTAAAATTAGGCTCCATTAAGGTGCAGATATCAGCTCTGTTGATTTTCTTCCAAAAAGAACTAGCTTCACTACCTGAAGTTCAGACATTTGTAAAAGGAGTGCTGCATATTCAGCCCCCTTTTGTGCCTCCAGTGGCACCCTGGGATCTCAACGTGGTGTTGAATTTCCTAAAATCACATTGGTTTGAGCCACTAAAGACCGTGGATCTAAAATATCTCACGTGGAAAGTGGTCATGTTATTGGCCTTGGCTTCGGCCAGGCGTGTATCAGAATTGGCGGCTTTGTCATTTAAAAGCCCTTATCTGATTTCCCATATGGATAGGGCAGAATTGAGGACTCGTCCCCAGTTTCTCCCTAAGGTGGTATCAGCTTTTCACTTGAACCAACCTATTGTAGTGCCTGCGGCTACTAGCGACTTGGAGGATTCCAAGTTGCTGGACGTAGTCAGGGCCTTGAAAATGTATGTTTCCAGGACGGCTGAAGTCAGGAAAACTGACTCGCTATTTATCCTGTATGCACCCAACAAACTGGGTGCTCCTGCTTCTAAGCAGACTATTGCTCGCTGGATTTGTAGCACAATTCAGCTGGCGCATTCTGCGGCTGGACTGCCGCATCCTAAATCAGTTAAAGTCCATTCTACAAGGAAGGTGGGCTCATCTTGGGCGGCTGCCCGAGGGGTCTCGGCTTTACAACTTTGCCGAGCTGCTACTTGGTCAGAGGCAAACACGTTTGCAAAATTCTACAAATTTGATACCCTGGCTGAGGAGGACCTTGAGTTCTCTCATTCGGTGCTGCAGAGTTATCCGCACTCTCCCGCCCGTTTGGGAGCTTTGGTATAATCCCCATGGTCCTTTCGGAGTTCCCAGCATCCACTAGGACGTTAGAGAAAATAAGATTTTACTCACCGGTAAATCTATTTCTCGTAGTCCGTAGTGGATGCTGGGCGCCCGTCCCAAGTGCGGATTGTCTGCAATAATTGTACATAGTTATTGTTCACTAACGGGTTATTGTTATGAGCCATCTGTTGAGAGGCTCAGTTATGTTTCATACTGTTAACTGGATATGGTATCACGTGTTATACGGTGTGATTGGTGTGGCTGGTATGAGTCTTACCCGGGATTCAAAATCCTTTCCTTATTGTGTCAGCTCTTCCGGGCACAGTATCCTAACTGAGGCTTGGAGGAGGGTCATAGTGGGAGGAGCCAGTGCACACCAGGTAGTCTAAAAGCTTTCTTTTAGTTGTGCCCAGACTCCTGCGGAGCCGCTATTCCCCATGGTCCTTTCGGAGTTCCCAGCATCCACTACGGACTACGAGAAATAGATTTACCGGTGAGTAAAATCTTATTTTCTCCGCATTTTCGTTTCTCCTATCAGATTTCTTCTGCAGCAATGGGGGCTTTGCAGATGATCGGCGGGATGTAATGGAGTCTGAGGTGCGAGGCATGGCTGACATGGCTTAGCTTTGCCTTGTAAGTGATTGCCCCTTTAAAAAAACATCCGAGATCGTCCGGCATCCCGTACCTCCTGTGGTCTCAGACCCCATTACATCCCGCCGTCTGTATTTATATCACACACACACACTTTCTTTCTCTCTCTCTCTCTCTGAGGGGCACAACAGCGCCCCCCTGTGGAGTGCGTGGTGTCACTTTGCAAATAATCATTTTAGTGTTTTGGTTTTTGTGCCCTGGCTAAAGGCCGCAAAAAGAGCCCACCACAGGCCTGTTATCTTATTGCCAGTATAGGACTCTTTAGCTTGGTCTGTCAGATAATTGCCAACAGAACCTCACATTTTATACTAAATAGACCCCTTAATAGTAATGCTGATCAAAAAGATCTTATGGTATATCCCATGTATTGGTGATCTTCATTGTCAAGTACGTAGGGCCGATCGCAGATCAGTCGATTATCAAAGTTTAGAGTAGCCGTCCCGCAGCATCAGGGCCAGACTGGTCATTTAAAGCACACAGGCCTATCTCGATGTCAGCATCTGGCTCCTGGCATAGACTCCTCCCCTTACTATTACTGACTCCTCCTACTTCTTAGTCTGTGCTCTCACAAATATAAATATTATTATAACAACATACAAGTGTACATCATTCTCTATGTTAAAATACACACAACAGAACTCATCCTGCAGGGAATCCAGTCAGCTTACCAGCGTTCGGAAAGGCGGCAGTCGGAGTACCAACGCCGGAATCCCAACACTGGTCACAAGACCAAATCCGGGATCCATACATCGCTCACAAACCCTGACTGGAATCCCGACTGCCTGCATCCCGAATGTAAGTATCCCGGGGAGGGTTAGGCTGCGTGAAGGGGAGAGCGGGGTATAGGTTTAGGCTGTAAGGAGGGGGGGGGGGGGGGTTAGACTGAGAGGGGGGAGGGGTTAGGGTCAGGCTGTGGGAAAGAAGGGTTAGGGGGGTAGAGAGGAAGGGTTAGAACATTTACCAACAAGGTGTCAGGATTGTGCGCATAGGGATGCCGCTGACGGTATTCTGACCGTTGGCATCCCAAGCACCGTGATTCGGATACCATCCCATTCAAACATGTGCCATAGTCAGACCTTTGGTATTTGGCTGGTTCTGTTAGGTAAAGCTGGCACTTCATTGGTGTACTGTAACATTTTCCCAATTGACCAAGCCCTAGCTTAGCAGTTGTAGAGAATTAGAGGTGTTCACTCCAGGATTTGTATAGAGCAGGGGGCTGATCATAGAGGAGGACACATCTGTGCACACCAAAGCAGAGCCATAGCGACACATATTGGTGCCCCCTCCATAACTGAAGCTTAGACAGCGTGCACTGAAAAAAAAAAAGATGTGGTCTCGCACAGTAGCGCCCCCTTAGTGAATGCAGACAGGCACAGGAAGGAAGACGCCAGGGCCTTACAGCTGTGTACGGGATCGGAGTCACGCGCTGTGACGGCCATCTAAAATGATCACGACGCGCCTGCGTTTTTTTGCCACCACTCCTGTTACTGCTCCCAAACGGACCCTGGCTGTCAATCAATGTCAGCGAATAAATCATCACTGCGACCGCTGTCGCAATAACATTGTAGCACATGCCACATGCACAGTCAGACAATGGCCCTCATTCCGAGTTAATCGCTAGCTGCCGTTGTTCGCTGCGTAGCGATCATTTTAAAAAAATGGCAAAACTGCGCACGTGTATGCACTGCAATGCGCACGCGCGGCGTATGGGTACAAACAGCAGCGTGGTTTTGCACAGATCCTAGCGACGCTTTCAGTCGCACTGGCTAACGCAGGGAGATTGACAGGAAGTGGGAGTTTCTGGGTGGCAACTGACCGTTTTCTGGGAATGTTTGGAAAAATGCAGGCGTGGCCGGGCGTTTGCAGGGCGGGAATCTAAGGTCATTACCGTGTCACTCGTCGCAGCAATCATCGCACAGGATAAGTTGCTACAGGGCAGGTCTGGTTCTGCACAAAATGTGTTTGCAGACGCTCTGCTGCACAGGCGATCGCACTCTTGCTATGCTAAAATACACTCCCCCGTGGTCGGCGACTATGCGTTTGCATGGGTGCTAAAAGTAGCTAGCGAGCAATCAACTCGGAATGAGGGCCAATAATCACTCGGCTGCAAAAAAAAATCAGATTTGCGTCTAAATCTGATTCAGGCCCTAGGTCAAGAACATCTATTTTAAACTTACCCAACACAATTATTTTTTTTAGATAGTATACTATGAAAATAGTAATTTTTATGGTATATTCAGTGATGGGGTTGGATGCAAAATGTCAAGTCATCATGTCAACATTGACCATGTCACCATTCATCGTGTAGACAGTGATGAAATGTAATTTTGTTAGACTGTCGACATTTTGTCCCGGTGGCCCAGCGGTGACTTACTGTACCTGTTCATAGCACCTATGGGCCCCAGCGGTCATGTAGCTGCCACATCGGGATCGGCCTCTGATCCTCTGGTGTTCCGGTAAGTACAGTATTTGACTGCTATCCATAGTCACTAACCACCTTCCTCTAATGCATAACCGTAACGTCCCCCCTCCCGCCTGCAGCCTAATATCGGCATTTGTCCTCGATGGTTGAGTTACATACATGCGCAGTGTGCGGCCACCGGTTGGTGCCACCTATCTTTTCTTAACATGGGTCCTGATTCTAATTTGTAAGGTATTACTGAAACGTAGGAAACAGACGCCTCCTGCATGCATCTGCGACCTGAGTGCTGCATTCAAAGACTCGCCATCCGATCCGTATCAAATCACCGTGGCGACCATTGGTCACAAAGGTTGCAGCACTTGGCCAGTCTGTGTAACCCAAAGCTTACTCAACCTGGAACCGGTCACCTGGGTCTAGGAAGTCTACGCCCAATGATGCAGACCCTGGGCTCGGAATGCCTACAATAGGGGGGCATCAAGTTTTGTAAAACAGACCTGCTCAGCCCCCCAATTGCTGCAACACGTTAATCATGCGCAGAACTAGGCTTGCACATGCGCAGACACCCAATAATCAGGTTTGCATACAAATCTTAATCAGACCCATTGTGCACTACCATCACTGGTGCAGACATTGGTGACCCAGCAATGGGAAAAATCCTACTGATGGGAAAACCCATCGATTAGTAGATAACCATCCCTAAGAACTTCAAATACTTTTAATCTATTTAGGATAATTGGCCATTCCTAATCTGAAGCCTTGTTATTAGCTTTCATAGTAATATCTATATAAAAAATAATACTAATATAAATAAATAAAAACAATTTTCCTCAATACCTGCTTGGGATCCCGGCGATCAGAATGCCAATACCGGAATCCTGACAAATGGTACAATGCCAACACCGGAATACCGTCAAGACAGGCTATTCGCCCTCTGTGGGTGTCCATGACACCCATAGAGGGAGAATAGACCCTGTGTTGAGCGCAACAAGCCTGCAAGGGGCTTTCGAGCGCTCATCCTGCTGCTGTCATGCTACGACCGGGATGCCGCTGTTGGTATACTAGCGGCCGGCGGTCCGGTCAGCAGAAATTCATGCTGAACCCATTTATATACTCCTGATATCTACTTCTCTATGCAGCCGCTGGGTCTATACACTGGGGACAGTGCTGGATTGACCGTCAGGTGCTCCTCTCTTGGGTGGAGGTTTCTGCCAGGCTACACACACTGCAGGAGGATCAGAAAATGCAGAGGGACTGGGGAGGTGCCTCTGAGATTGGCAGCTGCTGGAAGATTATCTTCTGGTAGCTGCCCAGTAGGTGTTTCTGACATGCCACCCTGGCATGACTGCAACTGATGGAACTATGCCAGGCAAGTTGTTAAATACCTTTTTATATTAGTTTTAAATAGATTTAAAGTTCTATTTTGTACTGTACAGTACTTTGCACTCAAACGGAACCTTTGCGCTTTATTTATGTTTCACAGGCCATGCTGCATGCTCTACAGTATTACGCCACCAATTGAGGACTAGAACAATTCAGAAGCCACAGCCTTGTGCAACCGAGCCATACTGAGTGGTTGCAGCAATGAGCATTTCACAAGGCACTTCTGTACGTACAGTTAAAGGTAAACACATTATGGGATGTTGTTGTTTACTGATCTTGAGGAGCAATAATACAGCTAAAGAGCTCCTATGTGGATGGACTTACGGTATCACTGTAATAATGGCCCCTAATATTAACTATTTGCTGCTAACAGACTTCTCTAGTGCCCCTGCACTTAATTTTTGTCTGTACGTTATTCCCCAATATAAAAATAAACACCTTGGACTGACAAACAGCCCGATATTTTTGTCAGTTACCGGTTTTCTGCCACACCACACTGAATAGGGATATGAGGTAATCAGGATAAACCACAGTAAATATATGGGCAGACTATTGAGAATGCTCAGACACTGCACAATGGTGGTCATTCCGAGTTGATCGCTAGCTGCATTTGTTCGCAGCGCAGTAATCAGGCTAAAAAACAGCTGTTCTGCGTATGCGGCGCAATGCGCACAGCGTCGTACGAGCCCAATGAACGATGTCGTTTTCCACAGGGTCTAGCAAAGCATTTCAGTCGCACTGGTGGCCGCAGTATGATTGACATGAAGTGGGCGTTTCTGGGTGTCAACTGACCGTTTTCAGGGAGTGTTCTGAAAAATGCGGGCGTGGCAGGAAAAACGCAGGCGTGGCTGGGCAGGTGTGTGATGTCAAAACAGGAACTGAATAGTCTGAAGTGATCGCAAGTGCTGAGTAGATTTTGAGCTACTCTGAAACCGCACAAAAAAACTTTGTAGCCGCTCTGCGATCCTTTCGTTCGCACTTCTGCTAAGCTAAAATACACTCCCAGTGGGCGGCGGCATAGCGTTTGCACGGCTGCTAAAAACTGCTAGCGAGCGAACAACTCAGAATGACCACCAATGGCCCTTATTCCGGGTTGATCGCACGTAGCAACTTTTTGCTGCTCGTGCGATCAACTTGACGCCGCCTATGGGGGAGTGTATTTTAGCATAGCAGGGCTGCGATCGCTTGTGCATCCCTGCTATGCTAAAAAAGTTTCCTGCAAAACAAAACCAGGGTCAGACTTACTTGCTCTGTGCAACGGATCCAGCAACGAAGGTCCTGGAATTGACGTCATACATCCGCCCTCCAAACGCCTGGATCTGCCTGCGTTCGCCTCACCACACCTGGAAAATGGTCAGTTGACACCCCGGAACGCCTCCCGCCTGACAGTCTTCTTGTGATCGCCGCTGCGATCACTTTTTCCGCTGGCGGCGTCGCTGCCCATCAACGACTCGCGTGCGCAATGCGTCCGCCACGCATGCGCAGTTCCGACCCGGTCGCACCACTGCAGCATGCGAACGGGTCGGAATGACCCCCAATATCGGGACCTTTTGGCCAATATTTTCTGGCAAGTCTGACCAATTCCATAGCTGAAACCAAGTGTTTCGGACCTTGGCCAAAAAGATCATTCCTACAAACTACACCAAAAAACAGGCCCATCACCCGATTACTGGCAAATCGACCCAACAATTGTGTACTGTGTGTCTAATTTAAGATTTGTTCAAGAGATTTTTTTAAATCCATTATTGTAGGATTATAGGATCCTTGAAAAAGTGCGCTGATACGCCCAAAACGCGTTGACCACACAAAGGTGCACCATCCTAAGAAGACGGCGCAAAGCCATTAAAATCGCCCGTCGCCCACCCGGTGAGGTCATCAACCCACTCCCCACTGGACGCAGCAGCTATGGAGCAGAGGCCGCAGACAGCTGTTCTCCAATACAGGCTGAGGAATCCTGCAGCTTTCACCACATAGGGTAAGACAGGGAAAGCTGTCGTCCATTAAAAGACCTGGATGTCCACCCCAAATGCTCCAATAGGAGCTGTAAGCATATAGTATTGCATATCTAAGTACCCGCTTTTCTTTACAAATGCCACTATTCATTAAAGATTTTATAGCGCTCATTTTTTTATTCCGTTCCTTCACCCATTTAATTGGTGGATATGCTGCCCGGAAAAATGAGTAAAACCACGCTTTCAGTATAGGGCCACTGATTTATCAGTGTTGATAAAAAAAAATCCTGAAACAGTGCCAAAGCTTTCTAATTTATACAGAAGTGGTGCATGGGATGCTCTTGGGTTTGAAATCTGGATGAGCATATAGGGGGTAATTCTGAGTTGATCGCAGCAGGATTTTTCTTAGCAGTTGGGCAAAACCATGTGCACTGCAGGGGAGGCAGATATAACATGTGCAGAGAGAGTTAGATTTGGGTGTGGTGTGTTCAATCTGCAATCTAAATTGCAGTGTAAAAATAAAGCAGCCAGTATTTACGCTGCACAGAAATAAAATAACCCACCCAAATATAACTCTCTCTGCACATGTTATATCTGCCTCCCCTGCAGAGCACATGGTTTTGCCCAACTGCTAACAAAAATCCTGCTGCGATCAACTCAGAATTACCCCCATGTGCACTGCAGGGGAGGCAGATATAACATGTGCAGAGAGAGTTAGATTTGGGTGGGGTGTGTTCAATCTGCTATCTAATTTGCAGTGTAAAAATAAAGCAGCCAGTATTTACCCTGCACAGAAACAAAATAACCCACCCAAATCTAACTCTCTCTGCACATGTTACATCTGCCTCCCCTGCAGTGCACATGGTTTTGCCCAACTGCTAACAAAAATCCTGCTGCGATCAACTCAGAATTACCCCCATGTGCACTGCAGGGGAGGCAGATATAACACGTGCAGAGAGAGATAGATTTGGGTGGGGTGTGTTCAATCTGCTATCTAATTTGCAGTGTAAAAATAAAGCAGCCAGTATTTACCCTGCACAGAAACAAAATAACCCACCCAAATCTAACTCTCTCTGCACATGTTACATCTGCCTCCCCTGCAGTGCACATGGTTTTGCCCAACTGCTAACAAAGTTTCTGCTGCGATCAACTCAGAATTACCCCCATAATCGGCAAACACTGCGAGTTTGACCTGCTTATTGTCAGTGCTAATGCTCTCCAATCTAGACCAGGTCTGTAATTCCCTAAGTAAAGGATCTAAAGAAATAAGGAAAGGGGACATCCCTGACATGTACCACAAATCATCACAATAGGATCACTCCGGGTTCCATTAATCAAGAGGGAGGTAGAAGGAGCAGTATAAAAAAAATGTAATCAGATTAAAGAACTCAGGGCCAAAACCCAGAAATGTCAAAGTTTAAAAAAGGAACGGCCAAGAGACTGTGGGGTACACTTACTAAGCAGTGATAAGAGCGGAGAAGTGAGCCAGTGAAGAAATTTCCCCATCAACCAATCAGCAGCTCTGTATCATTTTATAGTGTGCAAATTATAGATGTTACTTCAGTGCTGATTGGTTGCCATGGGCAACTTCTCCACTGGCTCACTTCTCCACTCTTATCACTGCTTAGTAAATTTACCCCTTCGTCAGAAGCCTTATGGGCAGGCTCAAAAGCACATGAGGTGCAGAAGGTTTAAGGTTCGAGGCCACAATTGATGCTATTGTGTTCTAGATCTCCATAACGGAATGCCGTCTACTAGCAAAACCTGATAT
Organism: Pseudophryne corroboree; assembly: GCF_028390025.1. NCBI lineage: Eukaryota > Metazoa > Chordata > Amphibia > Anura > Myobatrachidae > Pseudophryne > Pseudophryne corroboree. Next base: position 39,630,855 of record NC_086455.1, read on the forward strand.
GGGGACAGGATGGAGGAAAGGAAAGATTGTAATCTGTTGGCATTACCTTTAGATAGTAACTTAAAGTCAATATTTAATAACGTGATTGGGCAGCATAAATCCTTAGATTTGGGGTCTTCCAGGTTTAAGGATCAAGGTAGTAAATTCAGCACTAAAAGTAGAGTAGGAAAGTTGTTGCTTGTAGATGGTTCAATATAATTCCAATAAAGTAGGAGTGAGGTCCTGCTGGAGAACTTTTTAGGTATGCAATTTGGAGTGAGGACAAGCAGGGGACTGAGCTTCCTAAACAAGTTGCTGCAAATGAGACGGATTGGAAAGAACAGCGGTTGTGGGATGCCTATAATAGTTATGAAACGTCTTAGTAATGTCTAGTATCAGAAGTGGGGACCTAGGACACTCCCCAATCGTTACAATATGGCTCCTACTACTAAATGGTAACATTTAGTGAGGTTAGCTAATAGCCAGTCTGCTCGACTGCCCCACCAGTAATACCGATGTTTGGTATAAGCCTGCCTGAGCTAAGCCTGGGGTAGCAAGAGTATTTCTAGCAGTTGTTTGGAGTGGGTGTGGGCTGTGAAAGTCCCTGTAATAGCATCGGAAACATACGCAGTAAAACAAGCTTGCATAGAAACCTAGAATGTGACGGCAGATAAAAACCACTTGGCCCATCTAGTCTGCCCCTTTTTAACCATATGGGAGGTCATTCCGAGTCGTTCGCTCGTTAAATTTCTTCGCATCGCAGCGTTTTTCTGCTTAGTGCGCATGCGCAATGTTCGCACTGCGACTGCGCCAAGTAAATTTGCTATGAAGATAGTATTTTTACTCACGGCTTTTTCTTCGCTCCGGCGATCGTAGTGTGATTGACAGGAAATGGGTGTTACTGGGCGGAAACACAGCGTTTTATGGGCGTGTGGATAAAAACGCTACCGTTTCCGGAAAAAACGCAGGAGTGGCCGGAGAAACGGGGGAGTGTCTGAGCGAACGCTGGGGGTGTTTGTGACGTCAAACCAGGAACGACAAGTACTGAACTGATAGCAGATGCCGAGTAAGTCTGAAGCTACTCTGAAACTGCTAAGTAGTTTGTAATCGCAATATTGCGAATACTTCGTTCGCAATTTTAAGATGCTAAGATACACTCCCAGTAGGCGGCGGCTTAGCGTGAGCAACTCTGCTAAATTCGCCTTGCGAGCGATCAACTCGGAATGACCTCCATTATTGCTTCAAGCCCTATTTAATCCTTATTTCTTTGTAAGGATATTCTTCTGTCTTTCCCATATATGTTTAAATTGCTTTACTGTCTTAGCCTCTACCACAGAGGTTCTCAAACTCGGTCCTCGGGTGCACACACGGTGCATGTTTTGCAGGTCTCCTCACAGAATCGCAAGTGAAATAATTAGCTCCACCTGTGGACCTTTCAAAATGTGTCAGTGAGTAATTAATACACCTGTGCACCTGCTGGGTTACCTGCAAAACATGCACTGTGTGGGGTCCTGAGGACCGAGTTTGAGAACCTCTGCTCTACCACCTCTGCTGGGAGACTATTCCACTTGTCCACTACCCTTTCTGTGAAGTAAGTTTCCTCAAATTTCCCCTGAACCTCCCCCCCTCCAGTCTCAGTGCATGTCCTTCTGTCCTATTGCTTCTCTTTCTGTGAAGAATGTTTCTCTCCTGTATCTTGATAAAACCCTTGATATATATGAAAGTTTCTATCGTGTTTCCCTTTCCCTTCTCTGCTCCAAACTATACATGTAAAGATCTTTTAGTCTTTCTGGGTAAGTTTTGTGATGTAGGCCATGTACCATTTTAGTTGCCCTTCTTAGTTTTAGTTGCCGTCTCTAATGTATTAATATCCTTCTGGAGATATGGGCCCTCATTCCGAGTTAATCGCACCAAGCAACTTTTTGCTGCTGGTGCTGTCAACTAATCTCCGCCTATGGGGGAGTGTATTTTAGCATAGCAGGGCTGCGAACGCTTGTGCAGCCCTGCTATGCTAAAAAAGTTTCCTGCAAAAGAAGACCAGGGAAAGAGTTACTTACCCTGTGCGACGGATCCAGCGATGAAGGTCCCGGTCCTGACGTCAGACATCCGCCCACCAAACGCCTTGACACGCTTGCGTTGGACTCATCACACCTGGAAAACGGTGAGCATTAAACGCTCTTGACCATTCCTCTAGTCTACCTAGATCATCAAACATTTGGTTTACCCCTCATGGTGTATCTACCCTGTTGCATACCTTTGTGTCATCGCCAAAAGGCATACTTTCCCTTTAATGCCATTTGTAAAGTCACCAATAAAGATATTAAAAAGCACTGGTCCAAGTACAGATCCCTGGGGTACTCCACTGGTATCCTTTTCCTTCTATGAATGCACTCCATTTACTACAACTCTTTGTTCTCTATCCTACAACCAAGATCTTATCCATTCAACCATCTTAGTATACACTCCCATGCTTTCGAGTTTATTTAACAGTCTGGGATGTGGGACAGTGTCAAAACCCTTGCTTAAGTCTAAATAAGCTTTATCTACGTTATCTATTACTTTAGTCACACAGTCAAAAAAGTCAATAAGGTTTGTTTGACATGATCTCCCCGCAGTGAATCCATGCTGTTTGAGATCCTATAAATTGCTGGATTTGAGATAATCTACAACTTTTTATTTTCAAGAGTGTTTCCAGCAATTTCCCTACTACTGATGTATGGCCCATGGGGCAGATTTATTACCCCTGGTGAAGTGATAAAGTGGAAAGTGATAAAGCACCAGCCAGTCAGATTCCAACTGTCATTTTTCAAACCCATGGAAGTTAGGAGCTGATTGGCTGGTGCGTTATCACCTTCCACTTTATCACTTCACCAGGATGAATAAATCTGCCCCATGGTCGGTAATTGCTTGCCTCTTCCATTGCTTGCCTTTTTCATGCTTCCACTTTTGGAACTAAGTTTGCTCTTTTCCAGTCCTCTGAAATTACTCCTGTAGCTAGTGACTGGTTAAAAAATTATGTTAATAGAACTGTGAAGAGAGTTCTATTTCTTCCTACAGTATGTTCCTTATCAGTGGCATCTAAGATGGGTGCGGGGGGTGCAGCCCGCTCCCGGGTGTCACCCGCCATGGGGTGACACCAAAATGCCGGCTCCTGCACAGTGACAGGAGCCGAGTGCTGCACTGTTATATTATGTGCAGTACTCGGCTCCTGTCACTATGTAGGAGCCGGTAGTGCAGAAAAAGCACTCTGCGGGAGGCAGCACACACCTCCCGAACCCCCCAAGTGATTAAAAACGGGGGTCGGGAAGCGAAGCACCGCCCCTTCCCGCAAAGCCCTGCCCCCTTTTCGATCCTTCAGTGGACTAAAAAACGGGTGTGGGAAGCAAAGCCCTGCCTCTCTAAGCCCTGCCCATTCTCGCGAAGCCCCATCCCCTTTTTCCCCGCCGCCGCAACGGGTGTTAAGAAGGTGAGTGACCCCTCTGCTCCTTATTACATTGTACCTCAGAAGAGATTATTGGGTCTGTTCATGTAGCGGTGAAAAGCCCCTTTATCAGTGATACTGTAACAGGGCGTTTCACTGCATCCTCCTATTCACAGAAGGACTTTCCCTTGACTTCCCTCACATTTCTCCACGCAGTGCCCGTTTAGTGTAGGTAGTATGGGGAGAGTAATTCATAGAAGTACGGAAAGCTCCATTTTCTATTTCGCTTCTCCAAAATAATTTGCCATCTCAGAATGGTGTAAGGATGCTTATTAGGGGAGAAAAGCTGTGAAGATTACTGTCTACCTGCCTCCTCCACATCATCTGCCCCCTTCTCTGACTGTGGCCAATCAGAGGTGCCCGGGCTTCCTATGTTACCGGAACACGAGGGGTTCCCGTAGAGTATATTAGTGATGTCACCCGGCCTATGTTGGGTCACTTCACTCTGCTAACTGCCTGCTGCTCACTCTGCCCCCAGTGCCTTTTTGACTAGTATACACAGTATATTAGTGATGTCACCCGGCACATGTTGGGTCACTTCACTCTGCTAACTGCCTGCTGCTCGCTCTGCCCCCCATGCCGCTTTGACTAGTATACACAGTATATTAGTGATGTCACCCGGCACATGTTGGGTCACTTCACTCTGCTAACTGCCTGCTGCTCGCTCTGCCCCCATGCCGCTTTGACTAGTATACACAGTATATTAGTGATGTCACCCGGCACATGTTGGGTCACTTCACTCTGCTAACTGCCTGCTGCTCGCTCTGCCCCCATGCCGCTTTGACTAGTATACACAGTATATTAGTGATGTCACCCGGCACATGTTGGGTCACTTCACTCTGCTAACTGCCTGCTGCTCGCTCTGCCCCCATGCCGCTTTGACTAGTATACACAGTATACTAGTGATGTCACCCGGCCTATGTTGGGTCACTTCACTCTGCTAACTGCCTGCTGCTCACTCTGCCCCCAGTGCCTTTTTGACTAGTATACACAGTATACTAGTGAAGTGATGCCGGGTCATCGAAGGGGTCTATTTACTAAGCCTCAGATGGAGATAAAGTACCAGCCAATCAGCTCATAACTGCCATTTTTCAAACCCACCCTCAAACATGTCAGTTAGTAGCTGATTATCTCCATGCACTTTATCTGATAACTGCCTGCCGTCTCCATTGCCCATTTGCTCTGCCCTCTGCTCCGCTCCTATCAGTCGCCATTAGCCTAGCATATGCCGGATCAAAGTCTACTCACCACCACCCCACTCCACTGCTGCTACTACAACTGTGGCACTGTCAGCATAAACGTCTGTATAACAAAACAAACATAGCGTAAAAACAAACATAGAATCAAATATGCTTCAATGAGATTCTCCTATTATTCTGAACCAAATAAACATGTCTGGTCCCAGTGCTGAGACCGGCCAGGCACTTAAACAATTACTGCTACAAGTAAGCAATGAAGCAACATGTAACAGTATATAACAAATAACATTGGGGGAATAGGAGAGAGGAACGCAGCAAACCATCATAGGTATTGTACAGTG